>NC_082353.1:3694510-4037010 GCF_027477595.1 Haemorhous mexicanus
ACAGCAAACTAAATTTTTGGAAGATTGTACACTTGGCCTGCAAGAATTTGGGAGCTTCAAAAACTGATGTTCACGCTGCTGGTGTGTGTGTGGTGATGGATCCTTGGTGCTGTCATGATTCCTGTGGCCTCCCAGGCCAAGAATTGTGGTGTCTTCACAGGGAAAAGTCTTCTCAGACAGCCTGAGGTGGCATTTTAATCCTCATAAGGACACATGAGCCTTCCAGCCATCTTCTGCCCTCAAATAGCCTCTGCTTCAGGGGCTGGTGAGTCCATCTGAAGGGGTGAGTGTGGAGTGCTGCTCTGGGAAAAGAGTCCCAAGGGTGGAACACTGAGCAGCCACCACACCACGTGGATCTGCAGACAATATTGCAAGGATGAGGGGAGAAGCAGCCTGGGAGGTCAGAAGTGAGTGGCAGGGCTGGCTGAGGGAGCAGGGTTCAGAGTAGAAGGGTGTCCAAGTGGGTGAGTAGGTTGTAAATAGCTGCCACCAAGGCTTTGCCCAGACTTTACTCATGCACTCAGCCATTGTCATGCAAAATCCTGGCCAGCTCTGCTCTGCTGTGGGTGGATGGGGTGAGGCCAGATTTACTCAGTTTAGTCCCAACCTTATTAGCATAAAACTCTGTTTTGCAGAGCAAAATGTGGCCTGTGCCTGAGAGGAGTAGCTCCGTGAGGGGAGTAGGTCTGTGTTTACCTTCCTGGCTTTTCATTTATCAGCAGAGCCTGGTTGAAAAGACAACCAGTGCAGGCACCATTAGAGAAGTGAGCTCCTGGAGTGTGTTCCTCTGCTTGCTGAATGTGTGCTGGGGGTCAGGCTTACTTAGGGTTTGTAACTTGCCATTAGGATGCAGCTGATGAGCTTTTCCCCTTTACTTTGAGCAAGGAGTCCTCCTCTGCTTCCTGTCTGTGACCTGCCAGGTGATTTGGGGGGACCTCTTGAGAGGTGAAACTTGGAGAGTAACTTTAAAAATAAATTCAGTAATCTTCCTTGTCCTTCCCTCTCCAAGTGAAAGGCAGGGGGGCTAAGGGAGAGTTTTTATTGGGTACTGGGAAGAAACTTTTTCCTCTTGGAAAAGGTGGGGAGGCCCTGGCACAGGGTGCCCAGAGAAGCTGTGGCTGCCCCATCCCTGGAAGTGTCCCAGGCCAGGTTGGACAGGGCTTGGAGCATCCTGGGATAGTGGAAGGTGTCCCTGCCCATGGCAGGGAGTGGAATGAGATGATCTCTAAGGTCCCTTCCAAAAGAAATTTTTTCCAAATCTTTTCCATGTTTTATGTCATGGAGAGGAAAATTTGCACCTTTGTCCTGCTGATTCCCATTTCCATATTTGATGTGAGATATCAGTTAATGGTCTTAGGGTTATTTGATTAATGACAGATTTAGGCTGTGCAGAGCTGTCCTGATTTGGTAGATGGGGATTGGCTCAGTTGGCTGTTACCATTATTCTGGGGGAATGTTGTTCCCTCTGATTTATCCATGTGCTTGCCTTAGCAATGAGTGTGTCTTAACTGCACTGAACTGAAAAGGCCTTGCTTTGGAGACATCCTGAAGCAGAAGAGGGTGGTTTCATTTTTTTCTGCCCTTCCAGCATCTTAACAGGCTGCCTGTGCTTTTGATAAACAGCAGATAACATCTCAAGGATGGCAATAGCTATCAGTGGACAGAAAACAGCACTGGAATTTGCTTGCTGAGAAGAGTGCTGGGATGGCTGGTTCAATCCAACAGAGCCAGGAATTCATGGCTCCTCTTGGAGTGGGACAGTGGCAGAATGACCTGTTGGATTGGAAGTGAAATCAAATTGCAGAAAAGCAGCTTGAGGTTGGGCAGGAACATGAAAAGAAATACAGGGGAGTAAGTGAGGGAGCTGCTGACCTGTGCTCCCTGGCAGGCAGGCAGGAATCCAGCTTCTGAGTGGGGCCAAGGTGCTGGCAGGACCACAGGTGTGGCATGTGGAACCCAAAATACTCCTTGTAGAGTAGACCCATGTCTTTCCCTAAAGTTACACATGAAATGTGTTTAAGTCACATGTATTAAATGCTTTGGGGCTTTGTAAGCAACTTCAGACTCTGATTCTGCATCCTGCTTTTTTCCCATGTTTTAAAGCATCTTGCACAGCTCTCATCCTCCCTGAACTGTCCAACAGCTGGTTTTTTCCTGTTGTCAGTATAAATGGTGTGTAGATAACACATCCTTCCCCCCCAGCCTGTTGTGTTCAAACACTGTGTTCACTAGCTCTGCATCACTCAGGGTCTGTGTGTTAGCAACATCCTTTAGGATCTCTCACAGCTCTCATCCTACCTGAACTGTCCAAGAGGGTTTTTTTCTGTTAGTATAAATGGTGTAACACATCCTTCCTTTCCCAGTCTCTTGTGCTCAAACACTGTGTTCACTAGCTCTGCATCACTCAGGGTCTGTGTGTTAGCAACATCCTTTAGGATCTCTCACAGCTCTCATCCTACCTGATCTGTCCAAGAGGGTTTTTTTCTGTCAGTATAAATGGTGTAACACATCCTTCCTTTCCCAGTCTCTTGTGTTCAAACACTGTGTTCACTAGCTCTGCGTCACTTGGGGGTCTGTGTTCTAGCAACATCCTTTAGGATCTCTCTCTCTCTGCTGTCGTCCTACCTGAACTGTCCAAGAGGGTTTTTTCCTGTTGTCAGTATAAACGGTGTAACACGTCCTTCCTTTCCCAGTCTCTTGTGCTCAAACACTGCATTCATGAGCTCTGCATCACTCCGGGTCTGTGTGTTAGCAACATCCTTTAGGATCTCTCTCTGCTGTCATCCTACCTGAACTGTCCAAGAGGGTTTTTTTCTGTTGTCAGTATAAATGGTGTGTAGGTAACACATCCTTCCCCCCAGCCTGTTGTGTTCAAACACTGTGTTCACTAGCTCTGCGTCACTCAGGGTCTGTGTGTTAGCAACATCCTTTAGGTGAGACTGAAGAAATCCTTAACTTTCAAGTTGCTACAACAATGAGGCTGTACTTTTGGTGCTGGGTTACGGTTGCATGTTTTATGCTGAAAGCTAAATCTTTAATTCCACTTTTCCTTTACAACATACCAGCGCCGGACTGGACAGAAACTCACGGTGCCTGCTCGCGGTGATCGCTGCGGGACGGGAGCACCGGCTCGATTTCCCTGTGCTTTCCCCAGGTTTTGTGGTGCTTCCCGAGCATGAGTTCAGCATGAAGCGGCGATTGGATGAGCAGGAGTCTCCCGTGTATGCGTCGCAGCAGAGACGTATCACCAGCAGCACCGAGGCTTTCCCGCACCAGCACCGCGTGCTCGCCCCGGCCCCGCCGGTCTATGAGGCGGTGTCCGAGACCATGCAGTCAGCCACGGGCATCCAGTACTCTGTAACTCCCAGCTACCAGGTGTGTGTGCTCAGCCCTCAGCTCCCTGGCCACCCAGCACTGTGTTGTGGCACTGCAGAGTTGCGTATTTGACACAAGGTTTTGTTTTGGTAGCCGGGGTTTCCTTTAAAAAATGGGCAATGGACGTCTCGTTGTCAGTGCTTGCTTTATTGGCTTAATTAGTGACCCGACATGGCTTTCTTGAATGTGATTCTTCTAATGATTCTCTCAGACCATGGTCTCTGAATCACAGAGTCAGATTTGTGGAGGGTTTTACGTCCATTTTTCTGTTTTTCAGCAGGAAAAGGTTTGCTGTTGTAAAAGATGTTTGGTATCTTGGGTGATCTTAAGCTTAACAGACTAGATCAGCATTTAGATTGAAGACTTTCAGGAAAATTGAAATGTTTTGTAAAACATTACCCCAGAGTCATTAGGTGGCACTCTTCCCTCTCTTGCCTCCTTTACAAGGAGCTGGCAGTTGGGAACAGGGGAAAAAAAAGAATCTTTTTAAGAGTACACTGGAGATAGCTGTCAGTGAAGGAGCAGGGAAAGGCTGTTTGTGGGATATTTGTCTCTGCCACATTTCTGGCATGTTTAATCTTCCACACTTGTGTTGCTGGTGAGCTGCTCTCCCTGTCTAGTGCCTGATTTTACACACAGCTTCATCCTTGCTTCTGCAGAAAGGATGTTCACACTGATAGTGGCGGCCACAGAGCTGAAGAGCTGCAGGCAGACCCTTTGTAAGAGGGTGTGTTGATACTCCCAGTCCTTCCTAAAAAGAAGGATGGACCAGCAGGCAAACCTTATTTTGATTAAATTAAGTATGTCCCATCTAAAAGAGGCTTGGAGAGAAAACTGGGTTTGTGAAAATGATTTTCCAAATTGAAATTTTCCTGGTTTATGGTATGAAGAAGTCTCAAAAGTGCATGCTTTCTGTTCTTTCCCTGGTTTTCTAGGGGAAATACCAAGCTGGGTTTTCCCCTGAGCCTGCTGATGCCAGAGAGCCACAATTTGACTTTCAGTACCCTAACTGAATTATGAAGAATGTAGTTTCATTCATTCAGATTATTACTTGTGACACGTAGGGAAAGGAGAGAACCTTGACTCTTGCCAGATTAAAAAGTCGCTTTTACCCTCCTTTTCCAGGTCTTTGTGTCAGGGAACATTCTGGACAGTGAGCATACAGGCTGGGGACAGCCTGTGTTTGGCACGTGTCTGCAAGGAGGGCTTTCCTGTATTTGGAGAGTGGGATGAGAGTTGCCAGGAGCTGGTCGAGCAAAGTTGTTAGCAGTCGTGGTCAAAGCTCAAACCAACTGCCTTCTGCTTCCTTGACTGTCCTGCTGTTTCTGGGGAGCTGGGAGACTCTCTGCTCTCTCCAGAGGCCATGCCTGACGTGCTGTTTGCCTTGGCAGGTGTCGGCCATGCCCCAGAGCTCGGGCAGCCACGGGCCGGCCATCGCCGCCGTGCACAGCGGCCACCACCACCCCGCGCCCGTGCAGCCCCACGGCAGCCAGGTGGTGCAGAGCCACACACATCCCACACCCCCAGCCGTGCCTGTGCAGGGCCAGCAGCAGTTCCAGAGGCTCAAGGTAATGTCAGCAGCTGCCTCATGTCAACCATCCTCTCCCAAAATTCCTTCTGCGGCCAAGTCCCTTTTTCTGTCCACCTTCCCTTCCTCTCCCTTCCTCTCCCTTCCTCTCCCTTCCTCTCCCTTCCTCTCCCTTCCTCTCCCTTCCTCTCCCTTCCTCTCCCTTCCTCTCCCTTCCTCTCCCTTCCTCTCCCTTCCTCTCCCTTCCTCTCCCTTCCTCTCCCTTCCTCTCCCTTCCTCTCCCTTCCTCTCCCTTCCTCTCCCTTCCTCTCCCTTCCTCTCCCTTCCTCTCCCTTCCTCTCCCTTCCTCTCCCTTCCTCTCCCTTCCTCTCCCTTCCTCTCCCTTCCTCTCCCTTCCTCTCCCTTCCTCTCCCTTCCTCTCCCTTCCTCTCCCTTCCTCTCCCTTCCTCTCCCTTCCTCTCCCTTCCTCTCCCTTCCTCTCCCTTCCTCTCCCTTCCTCTCCCTTCCTCTCCCTTCCTCTCCCTTCCAAAACCTTCCCCCAAGGATTTGATGCTTCTCATGTTTGAGAATCTCTTAAATGCAGAAATGGACTTCTCTTTCTGCTGAAGCCCTGTTGTTTCACATAACCATAATAAAAAGAAATTGGACTGGCCAGGAAAACATTTGTGACAGGGAGGGAAAGGAGGAATGTATTGCTTAGAGTGTTTGGACGAATGGGTTAAATTACCAAAACATTTGGTGCTCTTCTGAACACATGGCATATGTGGGTGGTTGTGTGGGAGTAATTTGGGAGTAAGGAAGGCTCTATTCTCAGATTATGTGCTGTAAAACCCTTAAACAAAGAGAGAAGTCCACCAAAAATAACCCCTTTGAGTTGCTACATTTGGAGAAGGCACATACATACAAATTGATGCCTGTTTCAGCTTCTTCCAAATACGGTGTGAGTCTTTTCCAGTTTTGGTGGGAACCATGGCCCTTTCCTTTTGCTGAATGTGGGGAACTGCATTTCTACAAACCTCTGAAAACCAGTTTCAAAAAGAGTGCTTCTTCCTCACAGTGAAATCCATGGAAAGTCCTTTGCTGGTGCCAGGTTGGGGCTATACATGAGTCTTTCTTCTGTTGCTGTTGTTTAATTTCAGAAGAAGGAGGGGTCCCGTGTGCAGCTTTTGCAGCTGCTGGGTGCATGGCCAGGCTGCTGAAGGCACAGGGACCCAGAGCTCTTGCTTTGGGCCATGGCTGTTCTTCCTGTACCTCTGAAAATTGGCTGTTGGTACACAAATCATGAACCTCTTGCTGTTTGAGGTGTAAAACAATTTGCCACCCACGGTTGCCATTTTTGAAGCCCTTCTATGTTGAACTGAAATGTCTGGTTTTCAGAGAGAAGTGCAAGCGTGTACCTGGCAGACATCTACTACACTGAATATGTCATTTCCACTTTCTGCTTATTCTTAGACTTCCCTAATAATTTCCACATATGAATGCAGGAAAAATACTCAGTCTAGTTCTGTTTATCCTAGCAGTCACTTCAGTGATGGTAGATTTGGAGTGTGTTGGATTTTGGGTTTTTTTTAATTCTGTGTAATTCTGCTGATCTGTGTTGCCTTTTTTTTTTTTCTTTTTGTCTTTTTTTTGGTACAGTTTTATCTTGTAGGCCAGGAGTGGGGAGTGAGTACCTCTTATTCAAACAGAGCTGGTCGTACACAAACCAGGCTGATGAGCTTTTTGCTCCTTAATTCCCTGCCCAGGCTCAGGGCTAACAGCTGTGTTTTCAAATGCTGAGTGTTTTACAGAACAGTGGGAGGTGAAATCAAATCTTCTCTGCTAACATAACCTGTCTGGCCTGTCTCCAGGTGGAGGATGCATTGTCTTACCTTGACCAGGTGAAGCTACAGTTTGGTAGTCAGCCACAGGTCTACAATGACTTCTTGGATATTATGAAGGAATTTAAATCTCAAAGGTAACAAGCTGCATTTTGCTTCTTCCTTCCAGGTTAGACAAAGTGTGTATGGACATGGGAGCACAGGGCAGGAGCTGAATTCTGTCCTTTGTATACAGAATAACACACCTGGACATGATGTAAAAGCAGTTGTGTGCTTTATTTTTTGAAAATGAAATGCATCCCTTCATTTATACTAAATCTCTGCCTAGAGTGGGAGTTCACAAGTTCAGCCTTGATAGCTGATTCATCTGGTTGTCTGCCCATTAATAATGGTCAGACTTGGGACTGGATCTCATGGATATAAAACCCTGTCTGGGCTGATAAAATAATGCTAATGTCACTCTTGAGTTCAGCAGTCTGTTTGTAGGACTCAGTTTTGCATTGTTTCATAGGTTGGAGGTGGTAAGGGACAAAAAAAAAAAAAAATCTACTAGAAGATTGCTGTGTGGAGAACCTTGTCCCACTGCAGGGTGCCAAGGCCGGGGACATTGTGATCTTATTCCTTCCCCAGCATCGACACTCCGGGCGTCATCAGCCGCGTGTCGCAGCTCTTCAAGGGCCACCCAGACCTGATCATGGGCTTCAACACCTTCCTGCCACCTGGCTACAAGATCGAGGTGCAGACCAATGACATGGTGAACGTGACCACGCCGGGGCAGGTTCACCAGATCCCCACGCACGGGCTGCAGCCCCAGCCCCAGCCGCAGCCGCCGCATCCGTCGCAGCCTTCGGCGCAGTCGACCCCGACACCAGCACAGCCGGCACCACAGCCCACACCTGCCAAAATCAGCAAGGTGAGGGGCTCTGGGGGACTGCACTGAGAGCACGGGGGTGCTGCTGCCTCCAGCTAAAGCTGGTGTGCAGCTAGAGGGTGCAAAATTAACTTCCACGCTGCTTTCCCGCAGTATTTGTGAACCTTCATGTGTTCCCCTGCTGGATTCGTTTCTCATTTTCAAACTTGAAGATGCAGTCGTAGTTAATTTGACAGCAATTCAAATAAGCTTTCCAAAACATTAAGGGTTTGGAAAAGCCTTGTTGCTGGCAGTGGGGAACTGAAAGACAGAGCATCTGGTAAATGGCACACATATTATTCAAGAAGTGATCCAGCAACCTAGGGAAAAAGTTCCTAGTTAAAGCACTGGGCACACACTATCTGCCTGCTTTTGTGTGTATTGTCCTAGACCTAAAGTCCCAAGAAATTGCCTATAAAACAGAGGTTGTGATAAAGATGTTCTCTTTGGTGTGCAAGTGTGTGAGTCATTTCAATTGCTTGAGGCAATTAAGCCTTTGGGAAACCTTCATTTCTTATTTGGTGGCTTCTGCATTGCTTGAAGTCTTGTTTTCAGATTGAATGGTTTTTGTAGAGAGGTCTGGTTCAGCTGTCAGCTGGAAAGGTTCAGCACCATGTAAAGTGCAAGAGTTTAGCAAGATGACCATGAGGTTGCCTGTAGGTATTGGTTGTGTGTGCCCAAAACAGAAACCTTTGAGTAACAAAGAAAATTTGACTCAGGTTTAGATATAATCCAGATGCTACTGTCCAAAAGATATATTTTATGTGAAACAGAACAGGATAATAGATGTTCAAGGAGATTACTCCAGATGAAATTATGTGTATTTTAGCCTCAAAGTGCAAAAATATTTCAGAGCCTTAGGGAGGAAATCTCCAAAGTTTCAAGGGTTAATCCCTAACGTGTTAGATAACAATTGCCTGGAAAAGCTGAAGGAAAAGGTAACATGCAGTTAAAAAGCAGCAGGATTTAAAATGTGGCGGTTAGCTGATCTCTAGGCAAACATTGTTGGGACATGCAACTTCCTGCTCAGAAATGGCAAACCAAAACACGCTGAAAGATTTGCCAGAAGATTTGCCAAAGTGGACATTGCAGATCATTCCAGAATGAACTTGCCTGTGCTGGATTTCAGGGATTTTTTCTGAAGAGGCACATGCTCTCAGTAACAATGTAGCAGTCTCCTTCTTAACACCATGGCATGAATGGTTTTCTCCCTGTCAGACCTGCAAAGTGTCAGACTGTCCTTGCTGAAACTTTAAAATGAACCTGAGGGACAGGCTAGACAATGAGGTGAGATGTCCCCACCAGGCAGGTAAAGCTGTAGTGGAGCAAGGCAGGATATTTATGGCCATCCTAAGACAATTACATTCTCAGTCCTGAAAACTCTGTGTAATATGAGTTTTGAAATGTAAAATGTGAGGGGAATAAGTACTTGCATTTCCATTTAAAATTGCCACCTCAAAACTAAATTTTCACCTGGCTGTTCAACGTCCATTGAGAGTATTCAAAATAATTATTCACTGCCTGCTTTTTGTCTCAAGAAACTCATGGTTTCCCTTGCTATTGCCTTCATACATCCCTTAATTGTTCACTAGTCTCAAAGTGACTTGCAGTGTTGGAGACAGCCATACCTATGTATCTGGGTTTGCAAAGACAGGTTCCTGCTAAAGAAGGCAGGAGCCTCCCCTGAAATGGAGAATGCAAACCCTCCCCACCCTCTGAATTGCTATGAATTTTAAATTAAGGGGCTCTCAGGCAAAAAATATGGGAGCAGGAAATAACAGTTCTTTAATAAGGAAAGAAAAAAAATAAAAGGATAAAATAAAACAATGCAATACACTAGAACAACCCTGACAGAGTCAGAATTCAAGCTGACACCCCGTTGGTCAGGGTGTTGGTAGCAGTCCAGTTGGAAAAGTGGCTGCAGTCCTCCTGGAGTGTCAGGTGTGGTTCTGTTGGAGCAGGGGGTCCTGTAGAGAAAGGGTGTATTCTTCCTCTGCAGATCCATGGAAGTAGAAGCAGCTGCTGTTCCTCTGGGGAATCCGGTGGGAAGATGTGCTGGTGTTTCAGAATCCCCAGATTCTACCTGGGTAGCAATGCTTGGCTCCTCCCTCTGGGTGGAGCATCTCACAATGGGATGTTACAGTTCTTATCAGTCATGTGGTGACATTCAATAGCCTGTTGTCAGCAGATGTCCCCTGCCAGGGAGGAGTGATTGTGATCACTCAGGGAGAAAGGTAAGGAGAATTGCCCACTTGACACAAGACAACTGCCCTACAGATGGTAATAGAATACATCTTGTCTTGCAATCTGGAACACTATGCATTTTGGCTGTGTTAAGTTTTTGAGGTAGTTTGTGTCTCTTGTCAGGTTTCAGTCCAAAGCATTTAGCAAGTAAAATCATCTTAGTAACAACTGCTTGAATGGCCCAGGCATTTTGTCTCCGTGCTGTGGTTTAGTCTCTGCTGGCCCACCAAATATTTCTCTATTTTTATTTATTTATTTATCTATCTATCCCTAAGTGCCTTTATCCTGACCATGAGGGGGGGTCTGCTGCTTCCTAACAGAGCCTGTGTTCTCCTCAGCCATCGCAGTTGCAGGCTCACACTCCTGCCAGCCAGCAGACGCCCCCGATCCCGCCGTACGCGTCGCCGCGCTCGCCGCCGGTGCAGCCGCACACGCCCGTGACAATCTCTCTGGGCACCACACCATCCCTGCAGAACAATCAGCCCGTGGAGTTCAACCACGCCATCAACTATGTCAACAAGATCAAAAACCGGTTCCAGGGACAGCCAGACATCTACAAAGCCTTCCTGGAGATTCTCCACACGTATCAGGTGAGTGTTGGAAACGTGATTTTGTGTCTGTACGGTTATTTCTCTTGCTTTGCTTTTGGAATGGTTTCCAAAACTTGCATTTGGGTCTTCTGCTGTACTAGCAGTGGCCAGCAGGTAATCATGGACTGGTTTGGATTAGAAGGAGCCTTAAGATCATCTAGTCCAACCCTTTGCCATGGGCAGGGGCACCTTCCACTAGGTCAGATTGCTCCAAGCCCTGTCCAGCCTGGTCTTGAATCCTACTTGAAATAAGCAAAAGTATGGCAAGTTAAAAAGATTACATAGCAGTGTGAAGTAATAGATTTCAATCCATCATCTTTGTTTGGAAGTGTCTGCAATGGTTGTTTAAAACCTGGATTTGGCACTTTTCTATGAGCATGTGTCAGGACGAGGCATTGTGGCTGTAGACTTCCTTGGTCAGTGTCTTACTGTTCCAAGGCCAGTTGGGCATTTGGGATGTATTTATAGTATATATAAGTATAGATATTTAGAATATATGAGAGTCATATTATTAATATAGACTGATGTTTTACTTAAGAAGCAGAGACCTTTGCTGTTCCATTGTTCCTATCACTGAAAGTTTGTTTTTTCTTTGTCACTTAAATAGTTTGTGCATCCTTTCTTCTGACACCTCTCTCCTCTTTCCTCTGGCAGAAGGAGCAGCGTAATGCCAAGGAGGCAGGAGGGAACTACACTCCAGCCCTGACAGAGCAGGAGGTCTATGCCCAGGTGGCTCGCCTCTTCAAGAACCAGGAGGATCTGCTCTCGGAATTTGGGCAGTTCCTGCCTGATGCCAACAGCTCTGTGGTGAGTAGCCTTGGAGATAGGATGAAATACCTAGTGCAGACTGTTCTGTATGTTCAGAAAAATGTGCTTTTGCTGTAATTTTCCTGGGGTGTAAGGAAGGAGGTCAGGGGGGTAGGCTGTGTTTTCTGGCTACAACTTGTCTCTTAAACAGGTTTTATTTTAAATGCAATTCCTTTGTCTAAAAGGGTTGTTCTACGTTGGTGCTGTAACTGCAGTAAAATCCATTGATCATCTAGAGCTAGGAGGAGCAGCAGACCCCTGTGGGCTGCTGCATCCAGCTTTGGGGTCCCTAGCACAGGAAGGACATGGATCTGTCAGAGCAAGTCCAGAGGAGGCCACCAAGATCGTCAGAGGGATGAAGCACATCTCCTGTGAGGAAAGGCTGAGAGAATTAGGATTGTTCCGCTTGGAAAAGAGAAGGCTCGGGGGTCACCTAATTGTGGCCTTCCAGTACCTGAAGAGAGCCTCAAAGAAAGATGGAGAGAGACTCTTTACAGGGGCATGGAGTGACAGGACAAGGGGCAATGGCTTCCAGCTGAAGGAGAGTAGGTTTAGATTAGGTAATAGAAAAAAATTCTTCTCTGTGAGGGTGGTGAGACACTGCCACAGTCTACTCTGAGGAGCTGTGGCTGCCCCATCCCTGGAGGTGTTCAAGGGCAGGTCCAATGGAACTCTGAGCAACCTGGAGTAGTGAGAGGTGTCCCTGACCATGGCATGGCATTGGAACTGAATGGCTGTAAAGGTCCCTTCCAACCCAGCCCATTTGGTGGCATTTTGTGTGGAACGTAGCCCTAATGTTCTTATGGGTTTGTCTCTGAACAAGCTGTTGAGCAAGACAACTGCAGAGAAAGTGGAATCAGTCAGGAATGACCACGGGGGCACAGTGAAGAAGCCACAGCTCAACAACAAGCAGCAGAGACCCAACCAGAATGGCTGCCAGATCCGACGGCACTCAGGCACCGGAGCCACCCCTCCGGTGAAGGTAAGAGCCTGGGCTGCTCCTTCAGAGCCCTGCTTGTCCAGGAGGCTGGGGCACAGCAGGATGTGTCTTCCAAGTCCTTGTGGTTTTTGTGGCACGGGCTGCAGCTTGAGAACATGGTGAATAGTGTTTGTCTTTAAACCTTTCTGAAGTCCTTGTTTCCAAGCACAAGGCTTTGCCTCTGACTTTTGCAAACCGGTGGTGGTACCTGGTCCTGAGGATGGGACATAGTTGCTTTAATGGCTTGGGGAAACAGAGTTTTCATCACTTTCTAATAAAGATGTAGTTTTATTAGCAGTGTTTAATGAGGGGGAGTTATGGAGTGATGAGACCAAAGTCTCAATAATGCCACAGAATAAATTTGCCCAATATTTGTAGCAAATGTTCCTAAGGCACGTAGGAAAAGACAAGCTGAAAAGGTGTGCCTGAAAGCTTTGTTATAGTAGAACTCGAAACAGATGCAGTAGAATCATGTTTGCTCATCTTTCTTGTGATAAAGCTTTTAATACAATGATAAATGATTATTCTCTCAGCAGAGTTTGCCCTTTTCAAATGACGCATGATTTGTGAGAGCAGCAAGGCTTTGTAGTGCAACAAAAATTGTCCTGTGGCCAGGTGGCCTCGTGTTTGTGCATGAGGGATTCATTTGCCTGCTTTTTTTGAAGCCAGTATATCTTCCTTTGTCATGAAAAGCATTAGCAGGCATAATTGTACCATTTAAGTCCCCTTCTGCCCTTTTTCCTCCCCTTCAAATCGAGGGCACCAAAATAAAGTACATTTTGGAGGCACCTACAGCCTTTCTGAGGATGGGGAAAATAAAGCATCAGTAGAATGTAAGAGAGAAAAAAATTGCCATTCTGGGGAGGTGTAAGACTTGCAGAGCTGGATGAGTGATAGAAAAAATCATCTATTCTGGCAGCTTTCCAAACTAGTTATCAATGTAAGTAAGATATGCTTCGGTGTGACTGAAACAATCAGCTAGTTACAGGAAAGGGTGAAACAATGTATTACAAATATTTCGAGTGGCATGCTACTTATTAACATTCAGTAAATTAACTTGTAGCACCTGTTTTAATAGGTTTTCTTCTTAAAGCCACCTTTCTTGTAATGGGAAGCACATGGTGGGGTCAGGGAGCTGGCACTCAGGTGTGATAGGTAATCAAATTATCCCAACTTGCTGAACACACCTTTTATTTTTAATTGCCTTTCTTTCTTTTGATAACAGAAGAAACCAAAGCTGCTTGGTTTGAAAGACCAGTCTTTGGCAGAAGCCAGCAAACATGGTGTGGGGACAGAATCTCTCTTCTTCGAGAAGGTGAGAGGCAGGATGCAGATGTTGCATGTCCTTGATTTATGTCCTTCTGGTATACACATCTGGATTTTTATCACAGTGAAGTGTGTGAGATTTACACCGCCCTGATAACATTTCTCTGCTTGACCTCAGATGTATCCTGCAACCTCTAAGTCAAAAACATTGAATTTTTTTTTAAATTGGTGATAATTTTTGCATGTGTCTTTTCCCCAAAGCTCCTTCTCCAGCTTTCCACCTGCTGCTGCTGCAGTTTGTTTGAGGGAATGGGAGTTTTTTCCAGTAACCCACACTCCAAATGTTTTTCCCCTTTATAAGATCCCCTACAGCTGATGATGTGCGTGGCGTGTCTTGCTATGTTGGCACAGCTTGTACCCATCTACAGCCAGCTGGCTGCAGTGGGGGAGCTCAGTTTACAAAGCACCTGATTCATATTTACATTGGGCTGGGTTTTTTTTTTTAATTTCCCCTCAGAGATTAATCTAATTAATTGCACAGTTGTTACCTGTTGCTGGTGTAGCACAAGTGAAGGAGGTATGGGATGTTTCCAAGTGGTACCTTGGTGTCTTCTCTGAGATGTCCATACAGTGCCTTATAGCTCAGAGGGGAGTATGGGATGAAGTTAAAACCATCCTTTTAAGCAATATTCACGCACTGATGACAGTCTTGGTGGCTCCCTGCTGATCTGCTGAATTCTGCAGCGTGATGCAAACCAGCTAATGGTAACTGGGAACCAATTTAGCATGAGTAAACCTAGAAATCCCCGCTGTAGAATTATAGCCATAATGATGAATAACTTAACAGTGATAGATCTCAGTCTGATGTGTAGATCCTGCTGTTCTTGTGGTGTTGGGATGAAGTTTGGCTTCCTCATTCTGTGAAGATCAGGGTTACAGAAGGAGGATTGGCTGTGAGAATCCAAGCTGGAAGTAGGCAGAGGCTGGAGAGATGTTACCCAGGGCATGCTCTCATACCCCCCACTCCCTGCTTCAAATACTCTCTGGAGTTTAAAAGCACCCTGGGTGGGTTTGTGGTGCTGCAGTTAAAACTGATGTTTTTCATGATTCCAGTGTTCTGTAATCCAGCTGTTACAGGGCTCTCTGAAGGATTTAGTTCTTCACTTGCAGCTCTTTTCTTAGAGTAATGCCCCAGTGCTGACATTGCAGGGGATCCCAGCGTGGGGGTGGCTCCCAGCAGTACCAGTTTGTCTGGCCCTGTGTACAGGGCGAGTTCTCTCTGTTCAACTCAAAGGTTTGTGTGCCTGGGTGGGAAACACAGTGTCAAACCCAGGTCTTCTGGACTTCCCCCTGCTGAGTGTCACCCTGACAGCTCCTCTTCTCTTGTCTGCTCTGGCTCAGGTCCGCAAAGCTCTGCGTAGCACCGAGGCGTACGAGAACTTCCTGCGCTGCCTGGTGATCTTCAACCAGGAGGTGATCTCCAGAGCTGAGCTCGTGCAGCTGGTCTCCCCATTCCTGGGGTAAGTGCAGCAGCCCCTTTCCTGGTCTGTTTCTCTTGTGGAGCCAGGAGAGAGCCACTCACCTTCATGGTCTTCTGCACTGCCCTTTCTTATTCCTTATCCCAGAGGCATTCCCCGCTGTGTCCTGAGAGGCAGCGTGCAGGAGCAGTACTGGTGTTGCTTGCTGTGTTTCTTCCCTTTCCAGTAGGGCAAACAAAATTATTAGCAGGCTGTTATTGTAGTTTCTTGCTCTGGAATCATTCTCAAATTATGTCATTTGAGAAAAGATCAATTGTCTTAATTACACAGGAAGTGGTCCCCCCCACAAAAAGCAGAGTGCTGATATAAACTCACTAAAGTTTCCAAAAAGCAGCTGAATTCTGTCACAAAGCCAAAAATGGTAAGGAACTCTGTACTTTAAATAGGAATTTATGATTTCTATGATTGTCAGCAGTGTGCAGAACAGCTCTATTAATTGGTTAAAATTAATAGTTATCCTCTCATCAACTTTGGGCAGCAGGATTAGTGTTTCTTTTGCCTGGGCACTGAATTTCTGGTTCCAAGGAAGAAGGCAGTAGCAACATAAATTGGGTTCAGGACCCCATTACAGTAGCTACTGTGCAGAGAACTGCCCTAAGGAGCTTCTCCTTGCTCTGTAGGTCCACTGGAATTAGCCAGGCATCAGCAAAATGCCTGACTTTAGGTGAAAAAGGTGCAATATTTGACAAGAAAATTCTGTACTTTCCCCACCTACTGCCTGTGCTCCTAACTATAGGGAAAGATATAATATAAGGTTTTTTAATTCTGGAGTTGGACATTATCTTTTGCCATATAATGAAAAAGCAATGAATAACTAGTGATTCAATTAGTAACAGGTTCAGTTCATCCTGTTGCTGGAGCTTTGAATGAAATAAGAGGATGTGAGCAAATGCTGTATTTTAGACAAATAAATTTTCTGGGAAATTCTGCAAACAGGCAAACTTGGGCCTTGCAGGCAAAGGCTTCTCCATGATTGAAGATTGCTTCTGGTTGAAGCAATTGCTTGGCACTGAGACCTTTTGTATAGTTACAGAATTGCCTTTTGGTTTCTTCTCGCTGCCTCTGGGAAGGAAAGGTCTGATTTAAGGTTCAAACCATTGGCAAACAATGAGGAGCCTGGCCTGAGATCAGTACCAGGGTAGTTTGGGGAGACCCAGATGTGACTGTGCCACGAGTGCTGTCCCCATAGCAAACCTTTGGCAGCTGCTCCTTGCTGGTCACTAATCCTAAAGCACCTTAGTTGCACCAGGAGAGCAATCCCCACCTGTTCAACAGCAGGTGCTTGCTTCCCATTTGGTCAGGCTCTGTGGGAGTGGGGTTGAGCAGAGAGGGTCTTCTCACCAGATTGATAATTTAGATTATTGTCTGTAGTAGTCACTTCTAGCCTCAGCATCACAGCTCAGTGCTGTTTGCATTCTGTTTAGCTTATTTTTCACTTCATTCCTTTTATTTTAGGAAATTCCCAGAACTGTTCACTTGGTTTAAGAACTTTCTGGGATATAAGGAGTCTGTTCACATGGAGACGTATCCCAAGGAACGGGCTACTGAGGGGATTGCCATGGAGATTGACTATGCCTCCTGCAAGAGGCTGGGCTCCAGCTACAGAGCCTTGCCCAAGAGCTACCAGCAGCCCAAGTGCACGGGGAGGACTCCACTGTGTAAAGAGGTAAGGTGGGGGCTGTGCCACAGAGCAAGGCTCTTCCCAGCCTTTTTAAAGCATCGCAGCAAAAGCGAGCAAACAGAGCAGGATGGGGGATGTTGTTTCTATCCCTGTGTTGGAAAGGTTCCTGGGGGTGTCAGGGCACATCTAGTGGTGGTGGGCACAGGGCTAGGGCCAGGCAGCTGCCTGCCCAGCACTGCTGCACACTGCTTTGTGCTGCTCCTGCAGCCAGGCGTGTGTGGGCACACCGTCCTGGCTCGGGATCGCCACGGCGCGTGTGGCAGCCCCGGGGGAGCACACCTCAGGAATTCCTGGTGGCACTCCCATAAACATCTGGATCATATCCAGAAGCTGTTGCACAGGGTGAGGTGTCAGTCTAGGAACTGGGTTGTGCTGGGAGTTGTGGTACCCACGTGGCTTTGATGGTTGGCATCAGCTCTTCTCCGGCAGCGTTTGTGAAAGGTTTGCATAGAGAGTTGGGAGGCAGCTGGAGAAAAACCTACTGAATAGTTATGATGGTTAATTGCTGACATACCTAATGCTCCTACATCTTATTTATGATGTGTTATGTGGTATGACCTCTGAAAGGAACATTAAGATTGCAAACTTTAGTAGGAGATGACAGAACTGGTTTTCTGTGTGGCCTTGATGTGATCTCAGAGGTCCTTTACAAGGTTTGTATGTAATTCAGGATTATTGCTACCTTTTTACCTAAATTCTCACTTAGTCTGCTTTCAGAGTTGTCTCTTGGCCAACTTTAAAAGAAAATCATGTTTTCTGTAGACAGATTCTCCCACGTATTCCCTCAGATGCATCTTTATTTCTCCCTGAAATGCTGAATTTTTAATCCATGTCTTGACACGTCTCTCAAAAGCTTCTTGTGTGATGCAGTTACAAACTTTTCTCCCTCTGAGAATCTAATGACTCAGTTGTTCAGGCTTTGGGTCTATAGAAACTGGACCTGGTTTTCAAGACTGCCTGCCAAAATCATTGTTTCTTTGCCTTTGGCCTCTTTGAGGTGGTTGTTGGGTTGTTTGTTTGTTTGTTTGCTTTTTAATGTTCTGCTCCTATATTGAAAGCTGCAGGTGCTGAGCTGTTTTGTCAGGAAAGGTGATGCTGGGGTATGGTTTTATACTTCCAAATAGCCTTATTGGAAGCAGCAGCTGTGTCCTGTCTAACAGTCAGGTCTGCTGTGGTGACCATGCAGTGTTGATGGTGAATCACACATGGGGAACCAGCTGGTTGCAGCTGACTAATCCAAAGTAGCAGAAAAAGCTCCTTTCACCTTTATTTTCCTCTTCTCCTGCAAGGTTTTTCTTCACAGCTCCAGCCTATGAATTTTTCAGGCTGCCTGGCTGTTTGGGTTCTGGCTGTTTGGGGTTGCCCTGTGGATGCTGAGCTTTGGAAGGCACACACACTTTTTCCAGCTGGGAATTAGATTGTCCCATCAGAAGACTGCTCTTGAAACTGGCCAGGTGTGATCCCCTTGAACACTGACCATGACTCTTGTTCTCCCTCAAAGGTTTTGAATGACACCTGGGTCTCCTTCCCATCCTGGTCTGAAGATTCCACATTTGTGAGCTCCAAGAAGACCCAATATGAAGAGCACATCTACAGGTGTGAGGATGAGCGTTTTGAGGTAAATTGCTTTTCCTTGGTTCATGTCTCAGAAAGCTCTGTTCTGTGAACAGTTAATGAGTTTGGTGTAATGATACCTTTAGTTCTGCATCTTTTATTGTGTCTGCCACCTGGTTTTTGGCATAAAAGCTTGTTTTCTCTTCATGCAAGAAGCAGTGGCTGCATAACCACTAAGCTGCCACCACTGCCCCTCACCTTTTGTGTGGAGCATTTAGTTCACCCTGCTCCACATGAAATTGTTGAATGGCCAGCATGGAATCGTTGCATCTTTTCTGTTCTTCCTGCCCACATAGTGCATGAGAACATGCATTCCCCTGTAATCATCTGCAAAGCAATATGTTCAGGATTTTAAATGACTGACATTTTGACTGGAAATGGAAGTTAGCTGGGCAATTACCTGAATCTGCACAGATTTGGCACATCCTTTTGTCGAGTAACTGTCAATTGTGTTCTGTTCCCAGCTGGAAGATGTAATTTCCGAACTGTATCATTCTGGTAGCCTTTAAATTCTTCCACAGCATTATTTAGGTAGCAGATGAAATGTAATTGGATTATTTTAGAGCAGCTGAACACCAAAGTGCTCGAGTACACCTTGTTAAACAGGCGCAGCTTCTTGTTTTGTGTCACTTGAATGTTTGCCTCCGTGAAGTATCATGTTTTGTCTATTCAAATGCTATGGCTAATGCACTGTTCTCTCCAGCTGGATGTTGTCTTGGAGACCAACCTGGCAACCATCCGCGTTCTCGAGGCAATCCAGAAGAAGCTGTCACGCTTGTCTGCGGAGGAGCAGGCCAAATTCCGGCTGGACAACACCCTGGGGGGCACCTCGGAGGTGATCCACCGCAAGGCTCTCCAGAGGATATACGCTGACAAAGCAGCTGACATCATTGATGGGCTTCGCAAGAACCCCTCTGTGGCTGTGCCCATCGTGCTGAAAAGGTACTGGCTGCCCCAGCACCCTGCCCCAGGGTCCCTTCCCAGGGGTAATGCACTCTGTGCCCTCCAAATTGATGGAAAAGTGGCTGATTTCTGCCCCTAAGGAAGTGCACCTTCCACAAGGATGTGAATGTGGCTGCTCCACCCCTGGAAGTGTTCAAGGCCAGGCAGGCCTTGGAGCAACATGGTCCAGTGGGAAGCGTCCCTGTCCATGGCAGGGGTGGAACAGGATGATCTGTAAGGTCCCTTCAGAACCAAGCCATTCCATGATTCTATTATTCTGTGAAACTAAAAAGTTCATTTATATTCTGGACAGTTGGTATATTCCATAATAATCACCTAGAGGGAATTGCCCTCCTGAAGCAAAATCCTTACAGCTCAGCTGGAAGGATGTAGAGCTTTTGTTGTCTCCTCTTTAAAATTTTTTCTTCCCTGGTGTCAGCACTGTGTGTAAGGTAAGGGAACTGTTGTCCCAGGGCTAACTGTGATCCCTTTCCAAATCCTATGGGTCAGTGTGCCCAGATCATGGTCTCTCTGCTATCCTCAGATTCCCTGAGGAATGTTTCTGTTGTCAGCTTCCCCTTCCTCAGTTAAAGAGGAATGGATACTGCAACTCCCTGGGGAATGTCGAGGGGATGTGTAAGCAGCACATGCTGTTTTATCTCTGTGGGGCTCTTGGTCCTGTGTTTTGGAGTTCTGGAGCTGGGCAGAGCAGCCTTCCTAGGATACCTGCAAGGTCCCAGTTTCCCTGCCCTTCTTCAGCTGAATCAGGGGTGCTTTCCTTGGGATGCCGAGTCAAGGTTCAGGAGTGCGTTCCCAGGATACTCAGGTGTCCATGCTTTGTTCAGTTGTCCAAACTAAGCTGCCCCTCTCCCACAGGAGGAGCTTTTTGGACATTTCTGAGACCCAGGGCCAGCTTTTTTGCCTTCCCTGTCCCTTTATTCCCTCTCCTGGGGCTGCTTTGTTTCTGCATGGTTTTACCTAAATGTGAAAGAAACCCAGAGTGGTTTCTCCAGGAGGGTGTGTCTAGGGGGCACCTCCTGGAAAGCTCCTTTCTGTGGTATATCTTTGATCCATGCTCATTTCATTGGGAGTTCAGCTCTTGTCAACACTCACCAAGCACCACAGGCTGAGGTTTTTCTTACATGCTCACCTCTTAGCTCACCTTTGTTTTCTTGATCCAAGGTTAAAGATGAAAGAGGAAGAGTGGCGAGAAGCCCAGAGAGGATTTAATAAAGTCTGGCGAGAGCAGAATGAGAAGTATTACCTGAAATCCTTGGACCACCAGGGCATCAACTTCAAGCAGAATGATACCAAGGTCCTCAGGTCAAAGAGTCTCCTCAATGAGATTGAAAGCATCTATGATGAGGTGAGATGGTCACCAGCAGTTTCCTTCCCTCGAGTTTATGCACTTTGCTAGTGCAGTTTCAGTTCCTCAGAGCTTGGTGAGGGAGGAAATCTGTTTCTAGTAGGCTCTTGGGTGGTGGAGAGGGATTGTTTAGGCTGATTTTTATGCTGTTTCTCCTTTGTAGAGGCAAGAACAAGCTTCAGAAGACAATGCTGGAGTCCCCACAGGCCCACACCTCTCACTAGCCTATGAAGACAAGCAGATCCTGGAAGATGCTGCCTCTCTCATCATCCACCACGTGAAGCGGCAGACGGGAATCCAGAAGGAGGACAAGTACAAAATCAAGCAGATCATGTATCACTTCATTCCAGACCTGCTGTTTGCTCAGCGAGGCGAACTCTCAGATGTGGAGGAGGAAGAAGAAGAGGAGATGGATGTGGACGAAGCCACTGGGGCTGCAAAAAAGCACAACGGTGTTGGGGGTAGCCCTCCCAAAACCAAGCTGATGTTCAACAACACGACAGCCCAGAAGCTGCGGGGCATGGATGAGGTCTACAACCTCTTCTACGTGAACAGCAACTGGTACATCTTCATGAGGCTGCACCAGATCCTGTGCTTGCGGCTGCTGCGGATCTGCACCCAGGCCGAGCGGCAGATCGAGGAGGAGACGCGGGAACGGGAGTGGGAGAGGGAAGTGCTGGGCATAAAGCGAGACAAGAGTGACAGTCCTGCCATCCAGCTGCGACTGAAGGAGCCCAGTGAGTGACTTCTGGTGGGAGGCTGGGGGCAAAAAGGTGTTTCTGTTTGTAGTGTGGTGACAGGGTGTCTGGAGTCTTCAGGCACGTGACAGCAGTGACCCTTTAAGATGGGCTCTCTGTTATTATCCCTGGGGAGATGGGAAGATGTGGAGAACATAGGTCTTGCACTAGCAGAAGGATAATATGCAGCAGTTTCATAAGAGCTTTTGTTGTACACTTGCATATCCTCAAGTTCCCTAAGTAAAACCTTTCAGAAATAAATTGCTCATGGAGGAGGCTAGAGCTAGAAAGCAAAAGATTATGAAAATACCTGTGGCCTTAAAGGGTATGGTTTTATGTACAAAGATTTATGTCCGTGAAGGAAAAGTTTAAGTAACTCTTCACTTTACGTGGGTCATCTGAGGACCAAAGCCCTTCCTGGAGGTGGTGTGCCCATGTGTCCCCTTCTCTCCTGCTGCAGTGGACATCGATGTTGAGGATTATTACCCGGCCTTCCTGGACATGGTGCGCAACCTGCTGGACGGGAACATGGACTCGTCGCAGTACGAGGACTCGCTGCGTGAGATGTTCACCATCCACGCCTACATCGCCTTCACCATGGACAAGCTGATCCAGAGCATCGTCAGACAGGTGCCTGCAGCACAGCCTGGGGGCTGGGTGGGGCAGGGTAGAGGCAGCAGGCAGGTTGTTTGCTCCAGGCTCGCATTGGGGGCTGTATTGTATGCCCACATGGGGAATTTCAGGGGTAAGAAGGTAAATTCAGGTTGTTTCTTCACCCAGCTCTCTGACCCTCATAGTAGAGAAACGATAGAAAGTGATTTTTGAGCTGTTTGAATTATTGAGAATATCCTCTACAAAGTTTTCCATGTTTTAGGATGTAAGTATTCAAAGCATGTCCAGAGCTAATCTTGCTTTAGCTTTGAAAAAAGCCCAAAGAAATTATATCTAAATAGTTCCTTTCCTTTCCATCAGTGCTGTAGGAGTGCACACTTTTTCTAAAAACCTTTTGTCTCTTTTATCTGGCTGCTGGAGTAGCTCATTTTGGCTGTTAAACTCCAGTCCTTTTATTGGGTTGGTAGGAAGAATGCATGAGCAAAGGAAAAATTCTTGTGCTTTTTTGTAGCATAAAGAACAAAAACAGACACAAGGGGCTGGAAGTGGAATAGCTTGAAAGGGCTTTCCTCTTTCAGAAGGATAGAGCTGCTCTTCAGAAGCCCTTCAGTCCAGAGATTAACTGAATTCAGAAGACAGTTGGGAGACTTTTGATTTTTAAACTTACACAAAATATGGATTTGATCTTGAACCTCCCACCCCTCTCCTCAGACACAGCAGCAGCCCCTTGGTGAGGAGAGGACATGCTGTGTCACGGAGCTCTGGCCCTTCCTCCCCTGCTGCTGATCAGAATGTTCTCTGTGTGTAGTTTTTCTCTGAGTAGCTGTGCTTTGTCACTTGCTAATTTTTCTAAAGATCTTGTAGGCTTTTCACATAGCAGCAGAGATCATCTGCAAGTGGAAGAAGCTAAGGGATATTTTTTTGCTTGAGCTCAATGCCGTTGTCACACCCTTACTTTATTCCATTCTGATGGTGACGTGGCAGCCTCCCTGACAAACCCCTTGTCCCCGTTGCTCCTGTTTGCAGCTGCAGCACATCGTGAGCGATGAGATCTGTGTGCAGGTGACAGACCTGTACCTGTCAGAGAACAGCAATGGGGCCACTGGAGGGCTCCTGGCATCCCAGTCCTCCCGCACGCTCCTGGAGGCCGCCTACCAGCGCAAAGCCGAGCAGCTCATGTCCGAGGAGAACTGCTTCAAGGTAAAGCCAGGCTCTGCACCGTGGTGGAAAACCAGCAGGAGCTGAGGGGGTGCCTTTGAAGAAGGGACAGACACCGGTCCTTTGAAAAAGAGCCTTCTTTAGGCACCCAAAAATGAAGAAAATTAACTCTGTCCCAGCCAAAACCAGCGCGCATGCTGCCAGCTTTTGGAGCATAGGTTAATGCTTCTGTAAGGGCCCCTCAGAAATGAAGTTTCAAGGAGGAATCTATTTCCTGGAACAGCAAAGAGTATCCCCTGTGCTTTACAGCAGCTTTGGGCTGTATCATACTGACTGCTTGGCTGCCACTGCGTTTGATTTGTTAGCTCAAACTCTCCTGTTTCTCTGGTGTCTCAATTTTGTCGACTGTTGGGAGATCTGCCACTACTGACTGGGCTTTAAATCACTGCTGCCTGCATACATTGCTAATAAACCTGTGCTAATCAAATCCATACTTCCTTTGCTGGAGAGGCAGGAAGTGGTCAGGCCCTTTCTGAGCCAGGGAAGTACTTTGGAAAAAAGCCTGAGTGTATAATATCTCTTCCCATGCCCTCAAACTTACTTTGAGGGCCCAAGAAGCCCCCAAAACTGCCAACTTGCTTCATTGTCCCTTTGCCCCAGTGAGAAGTGAAGGTCTTTGTTTCTATTTCATACCTTCTCTTGCTGAAGTTCCTTCTGGTTTTTTGTTATAGCTGATGTTCATTCAGAGCAGAGGTCAAGTTCAGTTAACCATTGAGCTGCTGGACACAGAAGAGGAAAACTCGGATGACCCTGTGGAAGCAGAGGTAAGGGTAGCTTGTCCAGAGAGAGCTGATTATGATGGTCAAGGTCGAGTGTCCAGCTGAGTGGTGGTGTGGTCTGTTAGCACAAGACAAAGAAACATCAGGGACGTGCCATAACACTTCCAGTGATGTGAGCAGGCAAATCCTTCTTGGTTTATTTCGTATTAGAAAATACTCAAAACCACATAAAGAACCATTGTACCTGCCTATTTGGGCATAAGATGCACAGAGCCTTCAGAAGGCGTGTTGTGTTCTTCTTCTGCCTGGCTTCCAGCTTAGCCTCCTCAAGCCCTGCAGTTGTTTGGTGGGAGGGCAGTGGCTGATGTGTGCTCTGTGCTTGCTTCCAGCGCTGGTCCGACTACGTGGAGCGGTACGTCAACTCTGACTCTACCTCCCCCGAGCTCCGCGAGCACCTGGCCCAGAAACCCGTCTTCCTGCCCAGGTGAGTGGCCAGGCTGTGCTGGGGAAGGCCCTTGGAGCTCATCTCATTCCCCCCCCTGCCATGTGCAGAGACACCTCCTGTAGACCCTGTCCAGCCTGGCCTTGAGCTCCACCGCCTAAGCTGAGCTTACACCCAGGGGTGGGTGCTAATCCCAAGAGGGGTTTTCTGGTTTGCAGGAATCTGAGGCGGATCCGCAAGTGTCAGCGTGGTCGGGAGCAGCAGGAGAAGGAAGGGAAGGAGGGAAACAGTAAGAAGTCCATGGAGAACATAGAGAGTCTGGACAAGGTGGAGTGTAAATTCAAGCTGAACTCCTATAAGATGGTGTACGTGATCAAATCAGAGGATTACATGTACAGGAGGACCGCGCTGCTGCGAGCTCAGCAGGTAGGAAGGAGCCAGCCAGAGAATGGGCTGGGCTGCTGCTGTTTCCTGGGAGCCAGGGGAAGGAAGGAGGCATTGCCCTTCCAGCTGTTTGGGAAGCTGTAGAGGTTTGGGTTTATCCAAGATGAAAAGAGCTTGTGACTCCAGATGGGTGAAATTTAGGAGGATTGCACCAGAGGAAACTGGTCATCTGGATGCTTTGACACTCTCCTTTTCTCATCTTATGGGAATATTTCCATCCACTTCTATCGTGTATTTAGGTTTATAAAACAACTATTTACCATGTTTCTTGCTGATGAGATACAGGTAGTGGCTTTAGTTCATTAGTTGTAAAGCAATTCTCTTAAACTTTGCATCCACATCAGATGAAAGCATTTTATTGCAGTGTAGTGACTTTGAAATGCTGATACTGAGGATTTTGATTGACTTCTGTCTATCTCATTTAACTGGCACTAGCCTCAAGGAAATGTAAGCTTAAAAGCAGGATACTGTGTGCCAGTGCTCTTCACAGAGAATCTGAGCATAAGTTCTTAAAGTGTTAAATATGTAGTGTGCAGCTTAGCCCTTGGTTACTGGAATACAATGAGGGAGCTGTAGAATCTACATTGGATTTTGGAAACAAATCTATTGGATTTAGCAGTTAACACCCCAAAGCAGTTAGTCTCTGGGAGGAGAACAAACAAGTAATAAAATCTGAAAGTTTTAATCTGGAGGTTTAATTATATTGGCTATTTTCAGTTATGAGCGTATCCGTGGCTTTATACCATCTGTCCTGCATTTTACATTCCTTAGGCAGATGCTGTTACCCAAAAAAGTGCACAGTTCTTCCTCTCCTGATGATTCTGTTAAGTCAGAGCTTCTTGAGCCTGTAAGACCTGACCTGGGTCTTAATTTTCTGTAGCAATTGTGTCCCCAGTATGTGTAATGCACATTGAACTTGCTCTTTCCTGGGACTGTGCCTCTCTCTAGGGGCTGGGGACAGACTCCAAGGGCTGGGAAGAGCAGGACTTGCCTGGTCCTGGGTGCTAGCAGAGAAGGGTAATGCAGAAGGGACTCGCTCTGAGCTGGGCATGCAACTTTCAGGCTCCCACTGGATATGTTCTGTGTCTCCAGTCCATGAACTGCTGTATTAAACATAGAGCATAAACTTTTTATATTTCTGAGCTCATTTTGCCACGTTTTAGCTTGGAGAGGAGACCCCCAGGGGGACATTCTTGAGAGCTTTCCCTCTGTCATTAGTCCGGTGCCCGCATTACAAATTCTCTGTGTGTTTGATCCCCTTGCTTGTGTCACCCAGTAGCCCAGCTTGGTGTCATGCTGCAGTTTGGGGGCCAGAGCTGCCTTTTCCTAACCCCTCTCCCTGTCTCTGCAGTCCCACGAAAGGGTGAGCAAGCGGCTGCACCAGCGCTTCCAGGCCTGGGTGGACAAATGGACCAAGGAGCACGTGCCCCGCGAAATGGCAGCTGAGACAAACAAGTGGCTCATGGGTGAAGGCTTGGAAGGCTTGGTGCCCTGCACCACCACCTGTGACACAGAGACCCTGCACTTTGTCAGCATCAACAAGTACCGCGTCAAATACGGCACGATATTCAAGACACCCTAGGAGTGCCCCGGGGCAAGGAAGAGCCCGGGGGATGTGTGTGTGCGCGCACAGCCAGGGAAGGAGGGAGATGCCTTTCTCCCCTCACTGTGTATCTCCGTCACATGGCCACTTGACTAGTGCGTGGCTGGTGCAGCCCGTCCTGGCGGGATTCCCCGTGGGGATGTGGATCTCTGCCCGGGGCCGTGGGCTGCCGGCCCTTTCTGGGCAGGAAGGACCCTTCTCTGAACTGAGCCATCCCAGAGAAACACCACGAGCTCGTACACACCAGCAGCGTTGAGGCTTTGACTCCCCGGAGCGGCGAGGGAGGGGAACAGGATGCTCTCCACCACCGGCCCGCTGGGATGTGTCCCCAAAATGCCCAGGGTGCCTGGACTGCTGGGATGTGTCCCTGAAATGCCCAGGTGCCTGGACTGCTGGGGTGTGTCCCTGAAATGCCCAGCTGCCTGGACTGCTGGGATGTGTCCCCGAAATGCCCAGGTGCCTGGACTGCTGGGATGTGTCCCCGAAATGCCCAGGTGCCTGGACTGCTGGGATGTGTCCCCGAAATGCCCAGGTGCCTGGACTGCTGGGATGTGTCCCTGAAATGCCCAGGTGCCTGGACTGCTGGGATGTGTCCCCGAAATGCCCAGGTGCCTGTCACCACCGGACTCCTCTCCCAGCGGGCTCCGGCGTGGGGCCGGGGCAGCGCAGCCCAGCCCGGGTTCCTCTCGCTCCCTCCCCTCCCTCCCAGGCTGGACTCACCCTGTGCAGATCGGTCTGTCCTTTCTAGTGCCAGTGGAACTGTTTTATTTTTATTTTGGGTTTTTGGTTTTGTTTTTTCTTTTTGTTTGTTTGTTTGGTTTTTTTTGTACCTGCTTGTTTACTAGTCTCTCCTAGTGCCATGCACCAGCTTTTCACACACTTGTACGTACACACACACAGCAGAGAACAACACGATTTTAACATGTTCCCCTCCTTTTTTGTAAATAAATGTACAAATTGTCAATTTTTTTGGTTTTTTTTCCCCTTTTTGTTTTGGTTTTATTTTTTTTTAATTAAAGGAATTATGCTTGATGTGCTAGCATAACTGTACTAGCTTCTTGTGTACCATAGTACCAGGTGGCTTGAGAATTAGTACCGACAGACAGACCGATGGAGACATTTATTACACTTTTTACCAAAGGGAGTTATCATTGTAGTGCTTTTGTGTGGAAACTTTTTTCTCCTTTTTTGTAAATAAAAAAAATAATGTCTTTGTTCTTAACTGGAGGAAGACACTCGCTCACCCACAGCCGTGTTCCTGGTCTGAGGCACTGTTGCAGCATGCAGGTTTTGGAGTGGGAGAGGGGAGGGGGGAAGAGGGAGGTAATCCAACCCCTTTTCTAAGGCTGGCAAGAGGAAACAGCAGAGCCAGCGTGTGTGTTTGGGGGTTAAAAAACTGAGGTATTAGCAGCCTGAAAAATATAAATATAGAGTATATAATTTTAATATTTTTAAATGTTTGGCTTTTTTCCTGGTGGGTAATTTTTATCCACCTTGTCTTCCAGCTCCAAGGATCTTTGCTTTTGGGAAGTGTTGCTGAGCAACTCAGCTGGGGCTGATTGTGCTGATGTATTTTTCCTTTTCTGTCTTGGAGAAAACATCATGGGAAATACCAAGCCAGTATTCGACAGAGCTGCTCTGTGTGTGTGTGTGGGCAAGAGAAGGAGGAGGGGCTGCAGGGGGGTGGGTCTCAGTGCTTTCACTCCAGAAATCTACATATGGGATATATATTTTTTTAAGCAGAGAAATTTAACGCTGGCAGATATTTAAAATGCGGGGGAAGATTCTGAATTTAAAAATAAAGAAGTCAGCACAGACTTTGTAAGCCACGACAGCCACCACTGCACGGTGTCTTCTCAAAAGGAGGTGGCTTTCCTAGTAGAAATCCATGCTGCCAGTGCTGCACACATGGAGTGCCTTCCATCATCCCTGGACTCACTGTTTTGAGACAGCAGGTTCACAGACTCACAGAACAGCCTGGGTTGGAAGGGACCTTAAATATCATCTAGTTCCAGGTTCTCTCCTCCTGCCACCACAGCTCCTTCCCTGCTTCGGAGCGAGGCAGGGGAGCAGGGCTGGAGGGGGACCTGGAGCCGGTGTGGAAGTCACAGCCCCGAGGGGCCAGAGTCATTGGCACAGCAGGCAGGGCTGGAATGGGAGCCTCCTGTGGAGAAGAGGGAGAGAAGGAAGAGCCGAGCAGGGGATTTTCACACTCTGCTGGCAATAAATCACCTGTCACCTTTCTCCTCCTTTGAGGTAACCAGGCAGGAAGGGGCTCTCATGTGTCCTCTTCCATTCCAAAGGTGTCATGCACACTCCCCTGTTATTTCCCCCCTTTTTTAAATTCTGGTGTATGCTCAAGGTGATGTGGAAGGGAAAATCTTTGGTGATTTAGACTTTTGGCCAGCCTGGAAGTACCACCTGCTGCTGCTTGGTGGGGGTCCTGTGCCAGGAGGGCCCTGTGCCTGCACATCATTGAACGAAGTGGGGCTGGTGCAGGACCCTGGGACACACCGTGGGGAGACCTCTGCCTCTGGTGCTCCATCTGACATCCCAGCTCTGCTCCCAGCCTGTACAGTAGCAGAGGTTTGCTTTTTTTCTAATTTTATTTGATCTTGCTTTTTGTATTCTGTAACATGATCCTCAGCCCACAACCCATGCGATTTCTATACCAATGTTGTAAACTTGACTGTAGCGAGTAAAACATCAGGGCTGAGCATCGTGTACAGATCCTTCCTTCCCTCCTGATGATAATGACATTTTGGGGCGATTTGGAGGCAAACCAGGACATGGAGAGGAGGGTGTATGATTGCTTAGGCTGAGGGACCGTGATGAGGCAGGTTCTGTCTTCTCACCCACGGAGCGCTCAGGGTGGGGTAAGAATCTCCTCCCAAACATGACAAGCAAACACATCCCCACCAAAAGCATCAGAGACACCACCATGATCGCAAGGAGCTCTCAGCAGAAACGAGCAAGAAACTTGTACCTTCCTTCATGAAATCTCCTTTAGGGCTTCTGAGCAGCCACCTCCAAGCACTCAGCAGGGAAGATCAACTCATGTCTTCACCAGGGAGAGCTTGTGAGGACTCACCCACACAAATACCTCTGAGACCTGAGCTCCGACCCCACCGGGGGCACAGCCCCACCGAAACCTGCCACTCACGTGGGCCCGAAAGACTCTCCCACTTGAGCCGGCCCGAATTCCTGCGCGACAGCCTCCTCGTACGGGATGCGCCGCAGAGCCTGGAAGCAGGAGAGCTGGAGCGAGGAGGGCGATCCGCAGAGGGGCGGGCTCCGGGCGGGCTCCGGGCGGGCTCCGGGCGGGCTCCGGGCGGGCTCCGGGCGGGCTCCGGGCGGGCTCCGGGCGGGCTCCGGGCGGGCTCCGGGCGGGCTCCGGGCGGGCTCCGGGCGGGCTCCGGGCGGGCTCCGGGGATCGGCCGCGCTTGCGCCGCGTCGGGCGGGGCGGGGGCTCGGCCGCTGCCATGGCCGCGATCAAGAACCGGCGGACGGCCCTGGAGCGAGTGGAGAAGTTCTTCTCCGACACCTACTTCACCGACTGCAACCTGCGGGGCAGGTGGGCGGCGGGGGGACCCTCCGGGACACCCCCGGGGCGCTCCGGTGTGTCCCCTCGGGGTGGGGGCGCTGCCCCGGGGCGCTGCCGGCCGTGGGTGCGGGGGCTGGGGGAGCTCACGCTGAGGGGACAAATCTCACACACACACTCTCCTTAGTGGGCATGGAGCGCTGCCCCGGGACTCCACGGCACAGCCCCTCAGCCCCCCAGCCCTCCCCTGGCCACCCGGGCCCTTTATTATTCAGCGATTAATATTCTTGAGGGTGATGGGTGGTGGCAGGGCGATTCAGCCGTGCTGTGAAAGCTCTGTGTACCACCTCGGGCTAGTCCGTGCGGGACTGATCTTGTTCCTGTGTCCCACAGGCTTTTTGGGGATCGCTGTCCACCGGCATCGCTCGCCTGCTTCCAGACCCCGCGGCGCATCCCGTACGAGGAGGCTGTCGCGCAGGAATTCGGGCCGGCTCAAGTGGGAGAGTCTTTCGGGCCCACGTGAGTGGCAGGTTTCGGTGGGGCTGTGCCCCCGGTGGGATCGGAGCTCAGGTCTCAGAGGTATTTGTGTGGGTGAGTCCTCACAAGCTGTCCCTGGTGAAGACATGAGTTGATCTTCCCTGCTGAGTGCTTGGAGGTGTCTGCTCAGAAGCCCTAAGGGAGATTTCATGAAGGAAGGTACAAGTTTCTTGCTCGTTTCTGCTGAGAGCTCCTTGCGATCGTGGTGGTGTCTCTGATGCTTCTGGTGGGGATGTGTTTGCTTGTCATGTTTGGGAAGAGATTCTTATCCCAGCAGTGGTCAGACAAGATGCCACTGCTGGTTTATCTGGGGTTCCAGAAGGGCACAGGTTAAATCAGGTCTGTGAATCTCGTCACTCTCATGGGCTGTCCCCACTTTGGTTTTTCCATGGAGGGCTCTGAGGGAGCGTGCTTTCCCTCGGGACAAGGTCACACAGTGGACTGAGGTTGCTGCCTGCTCTCTTCCAGGTGGGAGACATGCTGGTTTAAGGTGGAGCTGAGCATCCCCCCGGCATGGGCAGGGCGGGAAGTGCACTTCGTCTGGGAGAGCGATGGGGAGGGCATGGTGTGGCGAGATGCCCAGCCTGTGCAGGTATGGAGACACGGGTCAGGGCTGTGCCAGGTGCCCTGCTGTGTACACAGGGGTGACCTTTGGAACCCCTGCCATATTCTCTGGTGGTTTGTGCAGGGCTCTGTTCCTGTTCTTGTGCCAACAATTATCCCACAGCGTGTGGGACCAGCCCCTCTGTCCAGCTGGAGTTTGGGGTATCTTATTCTGCCCATCCAGCCTGCTGTCATGGACCTCTGCTGACATGTGCTGAATGTGCCATCTTCCTGTGCAGGGGTTGACCAAGGAAGGTGAGAAGACCAGCTACATCCTGACAAGAAGCCTGAAAGAGTCGGAGCCCCACAGGTGGGTGGCCAGGCAAGCCAGAGCCCCCCACTGCTGGGGGACCTTGGTGTTGTTGGAAGCCAAGAGGCCGAGGACACACACATGTCCTTGTCTGTGTCCTGGTGGTGGTGACTGCTCCCTGATGGTTTCCTCTTGTCCCCACAGCCTGACCCTGTACGTGGAGCTGGCCTGCAATGGGCTCTTTGGAGCTGGCCAGGGCAGCATGATTGCCCCTCCGGACCCAGACAGGAGGGTTACCCTGAGCAAGGCTGAGCTGGTTGTCTTCAACAGAGATGTCTATGAACTGCTGGTGGATCTGGAAATACTGCTGGACATGGCTCAGGTCTGGGAGCTCCTCTTCCCTTCTTTCACCTTTTCCTCAGCTTCACTGCATCTTCTCCTCCTGCTGTTCTGTGACCTGAGACCTTGGAGGAGAAAATGTTTGCTGCTTCTGCTTTAGCACAATTGACACTGTCTGGGCTTGATGATCCTTGTGGGTCCCTTCCAACTCAGGATATCCTAGAGCAGGAGAAAGCTGAATTGAGAGAAGCCACAGGTGTTTTTTCATCCATTTTCTGCTCCAAAGCAGGATATGTTAACCACGGTCCCCTGGAATGGGCGTATGTGGAACCTGAATTTGGAAGGCATGTGAGGAAAGGCAAAAGGCTGTGTTTGTGAAGCAGAGACGTGGTGTTTACCTGTTATGACTGCCTGAGATAGATGTTGAAAGGAGGTAGCAGGTTCTCCTGGAGGCAGGTGACATCTGAGCTGATACAGTGGCCAGAGTCATACTTTTATCCCTCTCAACCCCAGCTCCTCGGGGAGGAAAACCAGAGGAGTTTCCAGGCACTGTACACTGCCAACCAGATGGTCAACGTGTGTGATGTTACAGACCCCTCCACCTTCCGTGCTGCACGTGACCTGGCTGCAGCCATCTTCAGCCAGAGGAACGGCCAGAGCCAGCACACCGTCCATGCCGTGGGACACTGCCACATTGACTCTGGTGAGAGCAGCACAGCGCTCCCTCTCCTCTCACCTGGAGGCCAGGGTGTGCTGCCCAAGGGGAGAACAGGCTGCCCTTGGGCTCCGAGCACAGGGTACCATGCCTTGAGAGGAGGGAATGGGCCCTCTGTGCTGCCACATTGCTGGTTTGTCACCGGGGCAGTGTGGGAGAGTGGGTCTGGCTAGCTGTGCCCTTTGTGATGGGACTGGGGATGAGGGATGAATTACAGTCTGCTGTCTTCCGCCTGTTGGGCTTCACCCCTCAATTTCCCATCCCAGGAGGGGTTTCAGAGAGGTTCCAGCTCTGTGAGGAGCTGGTAATAACCATGGCTGCCTGTCCCTGCAGCCTGGCTGTGGCCCTATGAGGAGACCATCCGTAAGTGCGCCCGGAGCTGGGTCACCGTGGTCCATCTGATGGAGCACAATCCAGAGCTCACCTTTGCCTGCTCCCAGGTGAGGGATCTCCCTCTGGACATCTCTCCTTTGCTTGTGGCATGTTGCTTTTCCAGCAAAATGAGATAGGGGGATGTAACTGTCGAGGCTGGTTTGGGTCTGGGGTCTTCAAGGAGGCAAGAGCAGTTATTAGTTGCTGTAAAGTTGTTCATTGCTTGAATACATCAGTCTCGAAGGCAAAGAGTTAAAGGTGGTAAAAGTCTGTGCTAAAGTATTAAAATCCATGCTAAAAGCTTTCTGGCATAGAGTCCCAGGCAAGAGCTGCAGCTGCAACATCTGCTCTCTGGTGTGGAGTCTCAGGCTTTGTGCAGGAACAGCAGCAGGGACCACAGCCTTCTTTCTTCTTTCTTCTGTCTTCTTTCTTCGTTCTTCTTCCTTCTTTCTTCGTTCTTCTTCCTTCTTTCTTCTTGTATTCTTCTTCTTGTTCCTTTTAATACAGGGGGATTTTTAAACACAAAACAACCAATCAGCTAAAAGCACGATTCTAAAACATTCTTTCTAAACCAATCTAAACTTAATTTTAATATGCAGAAGTAGTATGAAAGTAGTGTCAGTTTTTACCTAAAAAAGCCACGTATATAATATTATCTATTTACACAAATATACTGTTTTCTTACTTAAAATGTACATGTGTAAGTCTGTCTATTTACATGAATACTTCTATCTATTTACACATATAGTTCTCTGTTTTAGAGACACAATCAGAGTTCTGCTGTGTTTTAGTCTGAGCTAAGTTACTGAACTTTAAACTAGGCCTTAGGGCCTTTACTAGCTAACACAGTTTCTTAAGGTACTTAAATATATTTCTACTTACTTAAAACTGTAACTTACACTTGCACTTACTTAAAACCCAAACCCACACTTCTGCTTCATATCTCTGTGGCTTAATATATCTTAATTTCCCTAAAGGCTTTAATTCAGCCCCTGCATTCATCTGTCTCTCTCAGGGGCTCAGAGAGGCTTGCATTCCAGCACATAAGGAGCCAGGAGCGTTGCAGGGAGCAGGGGCAGGGTGTGGGGGAGCTGGGGCTGACCCCTGTGCCCCGGCAGGCGCAGCAGTTCGAGTGGGTGCGGAGCTGCTACCCTGGGCTCTATGCACGCATCCAGGACTTGGTGGCCAAGGGACAGTTCATTCCTGTGGGAGGCACCTGGGTGGAAATGGTGAGTAGCATGGTGAGCCCGGCTTGCCACACCCTCCTCGTGCCATCCTCTGGGGCCAGGCCTGACGCTGCAGGGGAGAGCTGAGCCTTTGCTGAGCCTGTCTGGTTGGTGATGGTCTCCAGGCCTAGGAACAGCAGCTGTCTGAAGTGTCCAGCCTGGCAAAAGTACAATGCTCCCAAATCGTTCCCTGAGAAAGGAGCTTTGGACTCCCTAGTGTGTTCCTCCTTTTCCCCTCTGCTGAGCCCTGCTGAGGTTCTCCCCAAGATCTGCCAGGTCAGGTGGGTGGGGATGAGGGTCTTACAAGATCTCTCCTTCCCTGTGCCTGGCTTTCCTCATGGACTCCCCGTGCCTTCCCCAGGATGGGAACCTGCCCAGCGGGGAGTCCATGGTGCGGCAGTTTCTCCAGGGCCAGAGGTTCTTCCAGGAGCAGTTTGGCCAGATCTGCTCGGAGGTACTTGTTCTTTTCCATCATGCCTTCCTTGCCCACCATCTCCTTGCACCCCTTGCTCTTTGTGAGGTTGGGCTGACCTGTGTGTGTCCCTCTCCCTCTGCTCCTGTGCCCCAGTTCTGGCTGCCAGACACGTTTGGGTACTCAGCCCAGCTGCCCCAGCTGATGCGTGGCTCTGGGATCCGGCGCTTCCTCACGCAGAAGCTCAGCTGGAACCTGGTGAACTCCTTCCCGGTGAGCTGTGCTGCCTTCTCCCCAGGGAATGGACTGGGGGTGCTGGAGTCTTCTGCAGGGCTGGACCTGTTGGTTCCACAGTTGTTCAGTTCAGCTAACACAGGCTCTGCTTCCAGAAGCCACCAGGGTTTGGTGGCAGTGATGTCCTGTCAGGCTTTAGGAGAGAGGAAGGATGTGATTAGAGATCCCAGCCAGGCCCCTGGCCTAGGTACTCCTGCTGCTTCCAGATGGGAAGCTGTGACTTGTGTGCAGGTCCAACAGATCCAGCAAATCCAGCCCCTGCCCTGGTGGCATTCCCTGTTCTTGTCCTCTCCTTGAACTGATCCATCAGGGCACCCTGCACCTCCCTGGAGAGAAAGTGAAGGCCCAGTTTAAACCCTGAAGAGGCTCTGACATGCCCTTGAGCACCACATTTTCCTTTCTCTCCCCTCCAGCATCACACCTTTTTCTGGGAAGGCATTGACGGTTCCCAGGTGCTGACCCATTTCCCCCCTGGTGATTCCTATGGGATGCAAGGACGAGTGGCAGAGGTGAGTGAGGTTGCCAGACCTGCACGAGAAGGGCACTGCCAGCCCCCTGAAGCCAGCTGTGAGGCTGCCTGGGAAGGGAGCAGCATGTCCAGCAGCATTGTTGGACAAAGGCTGCTGGGGTGCCTGGCTCCAAGATGTGCCCATGCCTGATTTAGGCACTTTGGGCTGGGGAAGAGGAGCAAGACTGGGCTTTGCACCCTAAAGACTGACCTGGCTTTCTTGTATGGAGCTGTGGGAGCTGGGGCTGGGTGCCAGGGGATTGCAGCTGCCCAAAAATCCCTCCAGGTGCTGAAAACAGTGAAGAACAACAAGGACAAAGGCCGTGTGAACCACAGCGCATTCCTCTTCGGCTTTGGGGATGGAGGAGGGGGCCCCACGCAGCAGATGCTGGACAGGATGAAGAGAATGAGTGACACTGATGGGCTGCCCAGGTGAGAGGAGAGCTCCCACCCTCTCTCTTGCCAGGGGCATTTGTTTTGAGCCAGGCCTGGCCTTCAGCAGTGCCAAAAGAAAGGGAGAAGGGCAGGGAGATGGGCAGGAAGGCTGGGAAGGATTTGCAGGGGATGGAATCTCTCCATCATCAAGAGCTCTAGGAACAGGTCCACAGGGCAGCCATGGACTGCTTGTGACCCCTCAGGAGAGCTGTGGGGTGAATGGCCAGCACAGCAGCTGTGCCTGGGGAACATCCACAGGAGAGGGATGGGCTCACAGGAGAGGGGTAGAAGGGTGAAGGGAATACTTTGTATGGGTGTGTTGCAGATTTTGAGGCCTGAGACCTTTCCATTCCTTTCGGATGCACAATTAGCCATGTCACAGGCTTCTCCCCAGCCCATCACTGTCTGTGTGTCTGTCCCACAGGGTGCAGATCTCCACCCCTGACCAGCTCTTTTCTGTCTTGGAGAAGGAGTCATCCCAGCTGTGCACCTGGGTGGGAGAGCTCTTCCTCGAGCTTCACAATGGCACCTACACCACGCAGGCCCAGGTCAGGGTCCCGTCCCAGGCAAGGGGGCCATGCAAAAACCTCACAACACCTGCAAGCAGCCAACCCTCCTGCACTGGAGCTGGGGTTCTGCTGCTGGTGTGAGAGATCCACTCCCAGCTACCCATTTCCTGAGCATCTTCCTTCTGTCCTTAACTGGCACCAGATAAAGAAGGGGAATCGGGAATGCGAGCGGATTCTGCATGACGTGGAAGTGCTCAGCAGCCTGGCTGTGGCTCAGGACACAGCATTCCAGTATCCTGCCAGCCAGCTCCAGCAGCTCTGGAGGTGAGGGAGGGTAGGACCACTGGGGGCACCGGGGCAGAGTTCAGTGCTGCAGCGCTGTGTGTGCACAGCAACACCCTGCCATAAACTGATCAGGAATCTACCTGGAAAGAATTTGCTGCCATGCTTCATTCTCCTGCTGGAAGATAACTCCAAACCCTCGCTGCTCTGCTGTCTGGAAACTTCATTTCCTACCGAGGCTTCTTCCTCCCCCCCAGTTTTGACTTGTTTGAGCTTGTGCAACAAGGTATCTTGTAGCCCTGAGGGGTACAAACAAATAGCTCTTACTGCCCGTGGTTGTGGTTTACTGAGATGGCAGCTGACAAGCCCTAACATGAAGGGATTTAAAGGATGCTGTGGAAAAAAATCCTTTTCTCTCAAGGGTTGGGTAATGGGGCAATAAGGAATAGTTATTAAGTTTGTCTGTCTTGCAAGCAGGGCTCTTATTTGAGAGAAGAGCTTGTTCTAAGCCAGCACAAATCCAGTGCTCTCCTTCACTTTCTTCCCTGGTTTCTGCTCTCTGTTTTAGGTTACTGCTGCTCAACCAGTTCCACGATGTCCTGCCAGGCAGCTGCATCCAGCTGGTGGTGGAGGATGCCCTGCAATACTACACAGGTGAGCAGGGAGTTTGGCTAGGAGGGCGCTCACCTGTGGGAGCAGCTCCTGCCTGGTGGGGCTGGGGAGGTTCCAGCCCTGGACTGCCAGGGCCAGCTCAGCAGGCGTGTCTGAAATGGTGTTAGATTAGCAGGGCAGCCAAGGGATTGAGAACCATCCCAATTTATTGGCTTTTCTCCTTGCTGCTGGCATGCCAGGATAGACTCCCAGCAAGGTTTGTTTCTGCCTGCCCAGGGGTGCTTGCAGGAGCTTTGGTAACCAGAATTTTCCAGCTGAGCTGGCACAGCTCATTGTAATCTTGTAACAACACAGTTCGGAATAATTACACACTCGAATCACTAATAGATAATAATAATTAATGATAATTAGCAATTGTAGCTGGGAAGGCGATAAAGTGTGTGTACATTTGCACGGGGAGTGCCAGAAGCTCTCTCGGAGCCAACTCAGGCCCTTTTATTGCCCAGAGATCCGCAGGGCTGGTGCTCAGCTGCAGGAGGAGGCTGTGCAGTCTTTGTGCAGGGCTCTGCTGCAGCCCCAGGCGTGCAGCACCCAGAGCACCCTCGTGCTGAACACCTTGTCCTGGGAACGCTCCGAGGTGATCTCCAGGCCCGGGCCGGACGGGACAGAGACTTTGGGTATGTCTGACCTGGCGGTAGCTCTTGTGTCAGAGTTGCTAACAGGGAAATACTCTGCCTTTCCCTCCCCTGGCGAGGACTTTATTGACTGTTCAATTTGTTCTTTGGACAGCTTAAAAGGGGATAAAGTCCTCTGAAGCATGAAGGGGAGGGTGTGGGAGGAGGCGGTAGATCTGACATGGGAGCAGCAGGGCAGCAGTCGTGTCACTTAGGGTTCAGTCTGGGGAGAGTGTTGGAACAGAACCTCTTTGCTTTCCAGCTCTGGTGACAGTCCCCAGCATGGGCTATGCCCTAGTGCAGGAGCCATTTGTGCCTCCTCAGCCTGTGGCAGTGAGGAAACAGGTAAGCACAAGGCAGATTTCCTCAGGTCTGTGTGCCCCGCGTCAGAGGTTGTTCGAGGAGAAATCAGGGTTGGGGTTAAAAGGAGGAGAAATCTAAGGAATCCACATGTTAAATTTGCATTGGAGGCACTCAGCTCCCACAGGTGTGGGTCTGTGACACCTGTTTCTGGCCTTTTCCCAAGGAGGATGGCTCCGTTACCATGGAGAACGGGGTAATTGCTGTCTGCCTGGACACAATGGGGCACCTGACCTCGCTTCAGCTGCTGGACTCAGGGAGGTCTGTGTCACCCGGTTCCTGGCCCTGAGCTCCTCAAACCTCTCCCAGGACTTCTCACCGTGCACCTTTCTCCACTGCCAGCCCTTCTGATGCTGCTGTTCCCCTGTTCCTCTCTCTTTCAGAGAGTCAGTCCCAGATGGCTGCTATGCCAACCAGTTTGCACTCTTTGATGATGTTCCCCTCTACTGGGATGCCTGGGATGTGATGGATTATCACTTGGAAACCAGGTAGAGGAGCAGTGCATGCAGCACTTGGATTTTGGCTTTGCCCTGAGGTTCCTGCCTCTCTGTCAGTCCTAGCTGTAAGAGAGCATTCACTCTGGAGAAGTGAGTGCCTGCTGCATTGGGATTTGGATCTACCAGGCTGAGACTATCTCTGCCTTCGTTCCTTTCTCTAGGAAGCCAGTGACAACACTGCTGAAGCCTCTGGAAATCACCCTGGCTGGGGGCCTGCGGGGAAGTGTGAGGTTCTCCCTGCAGGTGGGGAAAAGCAGCACCTTAACACAGGAGATCATCCTGGATGCCACGTGCCCCTACCTCCGCTTCCTGACCCAGGTTTGGCCCGTGGCTGCTGTGTGACACTGGCATCCTGTGCAGCTGGGAGCTGGGGAGCTGAACCTTGTGCCTGAATTATATCCCCCCTGGGGATATAATCCCCCCTGGGATATAATTCTTCCCTATTTTCTTCCCTGGAGTCCCCTGCTGCCTGTCCTCCTCCCAAGGCTGGGGGTCCCAAGGGCCAAGGGTGGAGGTGGGACCCACCAGTTCATCCCTGTTGAGACTCTGGTGTGTTTTTGTTGTAGCTGATGTGCACTGGCTGCTGCACACCGGGACACGAGAAGTGCAGCCTCTGCCTGTCAGTCCCCCATGGTGACATCCTTCTGCTGCCACACTTAGGTGGAGTGGAAGGAGGCTCACAAGTTCCTGAAGGTGGAGTTCCCTGTGCAGGTGAGGAGCACAAACGCCACCTACGAGATCCAGTTTGGCCACCTGCAGCGCCCAACGCACTGGAACACGTCCTGGGACTGGGCTCGCTTCGAGGTGAGAGGGAGCTGCTGTGCTCCTGGGGCTGGGCTGCTCCTGCTCCAGGCAGTGCATCTGTGTGCTGAACACAGCCCTCGGTGCCTGCTGCAGGTGTGGGCTCACAAGTGGCTGGATCTCTCTGAGCATGGCTTTGGGGTGGCTCTGCTGAACGACTGCAAGTACGGAGCATCGGCCCACAGGAACGTCCTCAGCCTCTCCCTGTGAGTGAGGGATGGGTGAGGGGGCTGCTGTGCTGCTCTGCCTTCTGAGGTGTCTCTTGGAAGTCAAGGCAACACCTGCTCCTAAATGACCTCAGTTATAACAAGGAAATAGTCTGGTGGGTGGCTGTTTTCTGAGAATTTGGCTGACATACATTATCTTAGTCAGTTAGAACTAATTCCTGTGAACTGTGCTCAAAGATAATTCAGGAGAGATCAGAGTCATATTTGTAGCAGGTAGCTTTTCTGTTGCTAACCAAAACATACCCCAGGAAGGGAGGCTTAGAGAGAGGAAAGAAACGGGAGTGGTAATGTTACAGGTGCATGCAAAGCTAAAAGCAGCTGCCTATTTCAGTTTGACTCTGTCAGCTGCAATTTTCACAGGATGACACCCCAGCTTTTTAGCTTCTGGGACTGCCCAGGGTCTGTTTGCTGTTGCATGTTTGCTTCCACTTCAGGGCCCAGCCTCGAGGTAGCAAGGGAAGCAGCTGTCTTGTCACAGTGGGTGACAGTGGGTGCTGCCAGGGCACCGGTGTCACTAACCTCGTGTTGCCTTAGGCTGAGAGCACCCAAGTCCCCTGATGCCACGGCAGACATTGGGCACCACCAGTTCACCTACGCTGTGATGCCTCACCAGGGTGAGTGACAGAGCTGGGCCCCATGGGGACGTGCAGGGTGGGAGCTGCTCCAGTGAGCCTTGGGGTGAGCGTGCCTCTGGCCGTGTGTGTTCAGAGGCTGACCAGAGAGAGGTTCTTGTGCTGCAGGCTCCTTCCAGGAGGCCGGTGTGATTCAGCAAGCCTACAGCTTGAATTTCCCCCTCCACGTGGTCCCGGCCAGCTGTGCCCAGTGCCCAGCCTGGAGTGCCTTCTCTGTCAGCTCACCTGCCATCGTGCTGGAGACTGTCAAGCAGGCAGGTGCTGGGGTGGAGGAGGGGAGGGCAGAGGGGCTAAGGTGCTGTTGTTGAGCAGAGTTTGCTCTTCTACCCACACTGAGTGGTGGTCAGGCTCAGCTGAGGACAGCAGCCTGTGTTGGAGGGGCTGTGCCTGTCTCATCTGTCTGAACTCATCTGTGTGACCTCCCCCAAGGCTGAGGACAGACCCGAGGCTGTGGTGGTTCGGCTCTACGAGGCCCATGGCAGCACAGTCACCGCCTGGCTCCAGACCTCCCTCCCAGTGAAGGAGGCGATGCTGTGAGTGCATGCAGAAGGGCTGGGGGTGCCTGGGGATGGAGATCAGCCCTTCAGCCTTGTGCTTTGCCCCCCAGCTGCGACCTCCTGGAGCGTCCCCTTGCGCAGGGCCGCCTGCCCCTGGAGCAGCGGGGCCTGAGGCTTTCCTTCACACCCTTCCGTGTGCTCTCCGTCCTCCTGGTCCGGAGCTGCTGACACCAAACATCGCCCCTTGCTGGTGCTGCAGTGCCTGGAGCAGCCCTGGGAGCTCAGACCACAGACTGAGCTGTTCCCCGTCCCAAGAGTTGTGCAAGGCAGCAGCTCCAGGGAAGGGCTCTGTCCCCTTGTCCCAAATCAGCACTTGAACAACCCTGCTCCTCAGGGAAGGAGGACAGCTGCCCACTGCCCAACCAGGGTAGGTGGTCTTGAGTGAGCTCTGAGCTCATTTAAGTGTGGACAAAGGTGCAGACAGGCTGGTGGCCCTGCATGGGCTTTGCTCCAGCTGTAGAGGTTTGGGGACCAGCAGCTTCCACAGCAAGTCCTGTGTCACAGCCATCATCTTGTCCAGCAGTGAGTGTAAAAACACACTCCACTCCTTCCCTTCTCCCCCTGCCTGTCCCTTGCACTGCCCTTGCAGAAGAGGAAACCAAAAAAAAAAAAAAAAAATCATGAGAATTACATAAAAACAAGCTCCAGCCTGTTTTCTTAACTTGTTTCCAGGTAACTGCATTGACCTGCCTCCTCCAGGTATTTGCTGTAGTTGCTCTTTTAGTGTCTGCCTGAGCAGGATCTCACTCCTGGCACTGGGGAGGCTGAACTTACCTTTATTTTGGGGGGATGAGGTGGAGGGGAAGTCTGCTCCAGCCCCTGTGGAGAAGAGACTGGGCACAGAGGGATTTATCCTTCACATGAAAAGGCATGCACGGTGATTTCTACACAAAATACTTTATTAGTCAGCTAAAAACAGTGATTGGATCAGCAGCCAGAAAAGGGAGAGGAAGGAGTCAGAGTCCAGTACAACATGTGGTCCTGGCCCTTTTCTCCCTGAAATGCCTGTGGACAGCAGGAAAAAGCCCCATCACCAGGCTCAGCTTCTCCCTCCCGAATGGCACGAAGCCACAGCAGCAAATAAGTGTGAGCAGAGGTAGGGAGCAGCTCCATTTTCACTAGCACTGACCCTGGTACGTGGCCAGGCCCTGCCTGAGCTCCTCTTGGCCCCTAAAATGCCCCTCAGGAGGTGGCAGCAGGTGACACTCACACGGCAGGGGCTGCACCTGGAGAAGGAAGAGGGAAATGAGGAGTCAGAGGGCAAGGGGGTATCCAGCTCTCCCCCAAGGGCTCCTCTCCTGCCCCTCTGTCCCCCTTGCCACCAGGGAGCTCTCCCAGAGCCCCCAGGGGTGCACAAAGCCACAGGCACTGCCAGGCTCACCTCTGCTCCTGCCAGCAGATGTGCGGCGGCTTCTTCTGACACTCTGAGGCTCCTCAGGTGAGGCTGGGGCAGCTGTCACTGTCCTCCTTCCACGAGCACGTCCCCTCCTTGGCCTGTCAGCCTGCTCTTTCTGCTCTTCCTTCACTTCCTTCTCCTCCAGCCTCGGGGGATTTGCTGCAGCCCTGCGGCGCTGTTTCGAGGCACGGGGGGTGACCTGGGTGGGCGTCAGAGCTGGAGATTACCAAGGTGGGGAACTCCGTGTGGGATCATCACCACGAACTCGTGAGCAGCCCGAGCAGGGCAGGGGCAGCAGGACAGACAGACACAGCCACAAAGCTGTTCACCTCGGCTCTTGGTGCCTCGGGCTCTGCCTTCAGCTCAGGGCTCTTCTTGCGGGGCGTCTTGCGGGGTCTCTGCCCTGCACCAGAGGATGTGGGGTGAGGAGAGGGTGAGGCAGAGCCTGCACCCCCAGGGACAGCCCCTGGCACAGTGACCTTGCAGGGATGCTGTTCTGAGTGAGGAACTACAGGATGAAAAACCAGCTGCACCCAGGCAGGTTTGGATGCTGGTAAGGAGCTTTGGGGACAAATGGCTTCTGCCCCCCGGTGCCAGTGACTGTCACAGCACCCCTGAGAGAATGGCTTTGCTCCTGTCTGTGCCCCTGTGCTGCACAGCAAGGACAGGGGTTTCCCAGGAGCCCTCCTGGAGCAAGAGTGGGTCCCACAGGAAGAGGAGAGGAAACTCACCTTTGGGAGCCATGGGGCCAGCCTCTCCCTGTAAGGAAGGGACAGAGCAGTGACTGGGGTGCAGTCATTCTGCAGGCAGCAGCAGCAGAATCCCTGCCCCTTCTCCATCCTGCAGCCACTGCAGTGATTGGGAAACAGCCACATTTCCCTGGAAAGGCAGCAGAGTTGGGCTTGCTCTGCCTGCCCTTTGCCTTGGGGACTCTGCCATCATTCCCTGCACCTGCAAGGCCCCAAACACAGGGCCCAGGAGGGAAGAACAGGGCTGCCAGACCACCCAAACACCCCTGCCTTCCCTCTATCTGCTGCAGATTGCTGACCATCCATTAGCTGGCTGCCCACCACAAAGGAGGTCCTTGTCACCCCCATGCCCAGGAGCTTGATGGAGAGGGGGACCCCCAGCCATGCAGAATAAAGGGAGTCTCAGCAAGCAGAAAACAGTCCAGTATCCCCTTGGAAGAGTGGTCTGGGGGCTCCCCAGCCCCAGGCTCCTACCTGGAACCATATGGTCCTGCCACTGCGGTCACGCAGGGAGCTCATGCCAGGCACCAAGTAACACTGCAGCCAGTTCTTAAAGGCAGAGTAATTATCTGGGTGCTCCGGGTCCAGGAGCTGCTTTTCTGGGAGGGGAGACAGGGAAAGGACAGAATCAGAGCAGAAGCTGTGATCACCACGACAGGGCGGCCCCCCCAAACCTCCTGATGCTGAGAATGCAAAACCCCAGCCTCTCTCCCCACTGCCTGTCTTGTCCCCTCACCTGCCGTGATCACCTCCATGGGCACGGTGTGGCACAGCTCCAGCAGATCTGGGCTCTCCTGCCTCAGCTTCACCTTCTTGCTCAGCGTCAGGGAAGGATCCTGCAGGCATGGAGAAGGGCACAGAGGTCACATGCCAGCTACCTCTGCTTCCTCGGCTTCTCTCCTCCCGTCCTCTTCCCCATCTCTTGCCCTCCAGGGGATGAGCTGCCACCTCTCCACACATGATAGCCCTGAGCTCACCACACAGTAGGCTTCCAATTTAGCTACAAAGCCATGAAAGAGGACTAATACACAAAAACACCAGCAGCAGGTCATGTAGTTTGTTTTCAGGCTCAAAATAGCCACTTCCTCTCCCCTGAGGTCACAACATCAGCCTTTGGCTTTACTGCAGCCTTTCCCTTTGGAGATTTTAAGCCTGCAAGGTGTTTGCTTCCCTCACTTCTTCCTCCTCACCCACCCCAAAAACACTTGCAGACTTCCTCAGGGCAAGAGATTGGCAGAGCTCATCATGAAGGGCCACGGGCAACCAAACCCCTGCTTCTGGCACCTGTCTGGAAACCTGCTGCTTTCTGAGCCCGTGAAAGCACCTGGTACACCCCACCTTCTTCCTCCTCTCCTGCTCCTTCAGGGCCTCCAGCACAGTCCGAGCTTTTTCAAAGGGAGGGATCTTCAACCTGAGAGAGTTACACAGCAGCCTGAAGCTTCTGCCTTTTCCAGTGTCTGCCAGGTGAGGAGGCACAGCAGCTTAGCCAAGGAGCTGGCAAGCTCCAGCACACCCTTAGAGCCTAAACCTCCCTCCCTGGCAGGTCAGCGGGTGCTCAACCCGCCTTACCTGTACAGGATCTCAGCACGCAGGTAATTCCCAATTCCATTGAAATACTTCTGATTTAAGAGGACCTCACAGATGGGCTTGTCAAAAGCCCTGTCCTCCAGGTTCTTCAGCACATTCTCCCTGCAAGCGAGCACGGGCCATCAAGAAGAGTCACCTGGACATGTCTGTGCAGGAAAAGCGGCCACAACCGAGCCGGGGGCATTCCTCGGGGCGCTCACCTGAAGGCCTGGTACTCGGACACGACGCAGGGCCCGCGTTCCGGCTGCCAGGCGTCCCCCAGGCGCCAGGACCCGAAGCGCCGCGGGTCCACGAAGCAGAGGGCGCGGGGGGGACTCTCCCGGGTCAGGAAGCGCAGGTGGGCATGGCGGGGCAGCTCGGCGGCGGGGCACAGCCGGAACGAGCCCGACATGCCGAAGCGGAACACCAGGTCCTGCGCGGGGGGACCGGCAGCGGGGTCCAGCGCGCTCAGCGTCAGCCGCAGCTCCTTGCCCCGGGCGATGGCCGAGATGCTGTAGGCCTCGCTGCGGAAGGGCACCTCGGGGCCGCGGCCCACGGCCGAGCGTTCCACGCCGCCCGCGAACACTAGCGCTCCGCAGGCCCCGTTGATGAAGCGCCCGGCCAGGTGCAGCTCCGGGCACTCGGGCATGGTGGCGGCCGCACGGCTCGGCCCGAGCCCGCCGCCACCGCCGGCCGCACAGCCCGCCCCCCATTGGCTGCGCGGGGCGAGAGGCGCGCTCCCATTGGCTGCGGCACGGGCAATGCGCGCCCCCATTGGCCGCGCGCTGATCCCGGAGGTCGGTGCCCTGCCGCCCTGCCGGGGCGGTCCCGCCGCGGGGAGAGGTTACACAACGTGAGGCGACACAGCAGGACAAGGCTCAGCTTTGTCACCGAGACTTTATTAGAGCTGCCCCGAGGACCCCAAGAACTCGGAGGGAAGGGAAACGTTCTCTGCCCCAGCCAGGAGCACCAATCTGGACCCCCAGCTCAGTGTCGCAGCCTCCCACCGTGGCCGGGCTCCTTTCCTGGCTCCTCAGAGAAGGGTGTTCATCAGGGCCTGGGCTTGCTTCAGCTCTGCAGAGAGATGTGGAGATGTGGGGGAGCTGCTGGTATTGCAGCATCCCATTCCCAGTGTGCCTCCCACAGCAATTCCCCCTGCAGAATCCCCCATGGAGGTCCCCGCTGCCACCCCTCCTGGTGCCTCACCTGCCAGCAGCACCCAGAACTTGTTGGCCGAGAGCGTCACAGGGACAGGCGTCATCTTCTCACACTCTCTGTCGCACACGTTGAAGGTGAGGTGCACCACGGGCTCATTGACCTCCTGCAGCTCGCTGGAGCTGAGGGTGTAATCCACCCGCCAGCGCACCGAGCCCAGCTGGCTCACTAGGGTGGGCAGTGGGATGGTGTCAGCACCCCGGCTCTCTCCAGCAGGGTGACCCCACAGCCCAAGCGAGCCTCAGCACTCACTCACATCGCAGGCTGCAGGCCCTCAGCCTGTCCTGGAGGGGGCTCTGCTTCTCCTCGTAGGAACGGCACAACCCGCTGGCATGCTCTGCTCGTCAGGGGACACAAGAGAAGAACCCCTCTGCTCACACCGACCTGCAGCTGCCAAACCCCACCAAAGCACCCCAGGGACCGACGGCACAGAAGGGAGGTGACGGAGGAAGCACAGCAGCCAGCCTGCCCTCCATCCCCAACATCCCACCGAGTCTGGCTCATGGTGCCACCCCCGGGGTTCTCCCTACCTTTGGGCAGTCCCAGCTGCTGCAGCTCGCTTGACAGAGACTCACTGTCTACATTGTGCTTGGCTGCACTGGAGAGGATGAAGCCGAGGACAGCAATGGTCGCCTTCACATCCCCTGACTCTGCAGATGGGAGGGAGGGTGAGCTCTGTCACCTTGGGAAGGCATCCCCAGATGCATTGCTGCTCATCCCTGGAGCATGGCTCTATCGGGGGATCCTGGTAAGGACAGCAGTGCTCACCTAACTTTGCATCTGAGGTCAGCTTCAGGATCTTGTCATACTGTGGGAGAGCAGAGCATCACAGTAAGCACCAGCTAACACACTCACTACCAGTGTTAGCACCGACAATTCTTACCTAAACATTCATACTAATAATACTTGCTATGCATATTAGTACTACTAGTAGAGGCCGGTAGCGTTCTTAACGCTGAGGCTCGCATGAAGAACACGAGACTAATCAATGTTGATGATTATGCCATTGTAGCATTGGCCTCCGCTGCGGCAGCCCCACACTTACCTCGATGGCCTCCCCCAGCAGGTCCCGCAGCACCTGGGCGCAGATCAGCTTCAGCTTCACCGAGGACTGCGGGGCAGAAGGAGGGTGAGCGGCGGGCCCGCAGCAGGCGGGGCGCGGGCAGGGGACGCGGGGGACACTTAACTATTTTGGCCAGAGTGCTGATCTCGGCCAGCACCCAGTCGGGGCAGTCCAGGTCCCCGCAGAAGCGGAACCGCTGCGGGAGAAGAAGCGATCAGAGCCCGCAGCACGCTCCACCCGCCCTCCCCGCTCCCTGCCGCCGACCCTCTCCCCACCATGTCGCCGCCGCTACCCGGTCCGCTCCTACGGCAGATTCCGCCTTTGCGACCCGGAACCACTCCCGGGCCAGCGCCCGCTAAGCCCCTCCCCGCCCCCTGCCCAGGGGCGGCACTCCGGTAAGGGGTCGGCGGGGCCTTTTAGCCGGGACCCGGGCAGGAGAGAGGCCGGAGGAGGGGATGGGGGTCCCGGAGCGGCACCCGGGGGACCCTGGCCTGTCCGGCAGCGCGGGCTCCTCCCGACCGGCCACCTCGCGCTGCCACGGGCCGCGGCCTCACAGCGCGCCCGCGCGCCTATCCCCGCCCACTTCCTCCGCCCTGTCCAATCACAGCCGCCAATCCCTGCCCGCCTTTCTCCGCCCTGTCCAATCACAGCCGCCAATCCCTGCCCCGCCTTTCTCCACCCAGTCCAATCACAGCCGCCAATCCCCGCCCGCCTTTCTCCTCCCTGTCCAATCACAGCCGCCCTTTCGGGCCGGGCGCGGTCCCGCCCAGCCCGGCCCCTCAGACCGCCCTGAGGGGAGCGGAGGCGCCGCCTGAGCTCCGCACCGCGTTAGCAGCCCCCAGCCACAGGGAGGGAGCGGGAATATGACGATCGAAGCGGGAGCTGAAGCTTCGCAAAGCTCGTCCTCAAATAAAGATCCTGTCCAAGAGTAGCTGCACCTGGCCGCAGGGGGAAGAAGCAGAGCTGACAGCGAAATAAAGCTTTGTGAGAGTGGAGCTGGAAGCACTGCAGAGCTGGGATCTCACTGAGGTGTGCTTATAAAAATTCTGGGGCCATGATGCTGATCTGGGGCAGAAATAAAAGCCCTCGGCGTGCCTGAAATAGACACACCGGGCCTAGAGGTGAAGTAAAGATTGTGGCAGGGGAAAGGTAAAATAAAGCCCCTGGCACTGAGGCTGGAATAGAGACTGCAGAGAGCCAGAGGCAAAGCAGCACAGAAATAAAGATCTGAAATAAAGGCTCTGGGGCACCCAGCACACACAGCAGGAGCTGCAGTCAGTGCTGTAGGGCTGGAGCTGAGATGAAGCCCCTGGGGCAGGGTTGGGGCAGGAACAAACAGCCCAGAGCAGGATCTGAAATAAAATCCAGCGTGCTCAAAGGGGAAGAACCCCAGGGCTGGGAAAGTGACTGTGGGGCTGGCCTGCACATCCTTGCTTTTTCACCTCCCCAGCACTAGGGCTGTTATCCAGTAACCAAGTCCCCAGGTCTGGGACTGATAGGCTGGGCTCCAGCTCACACAAGGGGAGCCCAGGCAGTCCCTTTGGACCGTGACTGCACCCAAATCACTGCCAGTGAGCTGGGCAGAGTTATGACCTTTATCCACTCATGTCCATAAGAGCAGGACGTTCAAAGCCCCTCTGGAAGGGGGTGCACTTCAATAGGAGTTGGCTGCTGCTGCATGAACCTCGTTGTGTGTGTCACATTCCTGTCTCTACCATCAGCCACAGTCCGCTGTTTGAACTTAATCCAACCTATCACAGGGGACTTGTTTCCCTCTATCTTTTAACGAGCTCGGCTGGCTGAGTTGGTGTCTGTTAGGCCAAATGATCTGTGCAGCTCTAGGCCAGCTGTAGCTGTCCCAGCTGCCCCTTTCTGTTCTAAAACATGCAAGGTGCTCTCTGTCATCCCTCTGCAAGGGCCCTTTGCAAACAGGATGGCAGGACAGCATGGTGATACAGATGATTCTGCTCACCTCAACAAGGCCAGCATCTCTCAGCCAGTGATGTGTCTCTCATACCATTGGAGTTGTAGCATTCATTCCCAGGAGCTGTCAGGAGGGATCACCAACAATGCAAGCTTTGAAACTGGCGTGCCACCAGCACAACACTTGGAGGTTACAGACTTAGAACTTAACGCTATGAACTGGAAACATTTTAACCTTAGAACCCTGAGAAGGTAACATGGAAAACAACTTGTCAAGTTCAGGTTTTGATTCATACTCTTCAATAGATAAAATACTCAAGACCTCATGTTATAAAATCTTTGTGTCCTTTATTTGGTAACATCCTTAAACAAACTGTCACTTCAAAAGGTCCCAAATCTCCATGTGAGAGGTGCAGGAGTTGTTAAAATCACTGGCCCACGATATCTGCTGAGGGACCAGCAGGAGGGTGCTGTCTCCGGTCCCCAGCAGGAGGTAGGGCAGGGCAGACACAGCTGGCTGGTGTCCATCCTGTTCTGGTGTCTGTGGAAACGCACCCACAGCCCTGGAATGAGGCCCCACGGACCTTCCCGCCTCTTTGTGATCATGTCTTTACCATTGCTTTAGGTGACTGGGCATCACCTGACGTCTGTAGTGATAGGAAATGGTTTAAGATAAGTGGGTTTTGGGATTGCTTGGGTCCTGTTAAGTGATTCAGTGTGCAAACAGCTTTTGCTACTCTGCTCTGTGGGCATTTTCACTTCCATGAGACAAACTGCACAATGGAACTTGCATTGCGCTGTGCAGCTTTTCAGCCCAAGAGTCCTTAATCTCAGGAGCCATCAGGACAATGGATTTAAAGCATCTCCTACATGATTAAATGTTGTGGCAGGCAGAGGTGGTAGAGTGCTGTGACCTTTCCAGAGAAGCATCTTTAAAAAGATGTCCTGGGTGCACAGGCAGGTCTCGCTCTCGCCCTGTGATTTCAGCTCTCGGGTGATTTCAGCCACGAGCAGCACAGAAGGAAAGGAGGGAGTCTTTGTATGAGGTTCCACAGAGGGTTTTTATTGAGCTCTTACCTCAAAGGGGTCCAGGGATGAAGAACTCTCCCAGGCAGAGAGAGCAGGGGTTTATAAAGGGATAGTGAGGGGCAGGGCAGAACTTCAGAACAAATGAGATGAGGGCACAGGGGTGGAACAAAGGGGAAGGGCCAAAGGGATCCAACATACAGCAAGAGTGCATGCTGGGGGAAGCTTTTTTCCTTGCTATGGTTAGGGAGGTTGTTGCTTAAGGGTTGTCACTCCAGGGGAGTGTGGTAAGCTTCTCCTCAGTCAGTTTAGCAGCCTCCTCTTACCTGTGAAGGAAAAGTCTTGAAGTTTCAGTACTTTACTATAGACAAAACTATACAAAATAACTATACAAAATAACTGTGCAAAAACTTATCAAGATTTAATGCAAAGATGAGCTTCTAAGTGTAACAAATGAATCTTCTTAATTTAAACGTTTAGGGGAAAGGACATACAGACTGATTTATGTTCTCCAAAAGGAAGACGTCAGAATGCCCTTTGGTAATGGCATTTCCTCTGCCTGTAGACATTTCTGCACAAAACTCTTCAAACGTGACAAACAGCCCATCTGGCCAGAGCTGGTCACAGCCTCAATTCTTGGGATGTAGGATTTCTGGATAAAGAGCATTGCTTTCCAGAACTGAATCCCATACTGCCTCATCAGAGCATTGCCACACACTTCCAGGAAATCCAGCAGCAGCGCAGCTGTCACATCTGCCCGAGGCTCCAGGTTCAACATCTGCGCCAGCCAGCGCCATCCATAGCCCAGCCCGTGAGGATGAGCCCCTTGTCTGTTCCCATGAGGCCAGCGGAGCTGGATGATGGCAGCATAGAGACGAATCATTCCTGACATCCTCTTAAGAAAATGATCTGGTTCTTCCACTTTGGAATCATGAACTTCATAGCCCAGCATCCTCTGATACTCTTCCACAGAAGTCCCTTCTTTCCGAGCAGGGTAAAATGGCACAGAGTATGGGCACTTCTTGTGCAGATGAGCTAGAAAGATGTCTCCAACTCGAGGGTGCAATTCCCAGATTCCTGAGAGCACCACAGCAATTGGGAAGGCTGAATCGTGGTGGAAAGACACTTCTCCTTCCCCATGTCTCACAAACTTCTCTGCAAGTTTGTAAGAAACAAACTCCAGCCCCTGTGGATGCTGAGTCACCAACACCGTTTGGCCTTCAGTCTGAACAGGCTTCCCAGACAGCAGGTTATTGATCTTCTCAAAAACCTCTCTCAGCTTCGAGCCTGATAGGCTACAGATCTGGCTCACAGGGATTGTAGCTGCTTTCTGCAAGTTGGTTTTTATCTTCTTCACCTCAGGGTTGCCTTTGCAGTTTCCAAGTTCACTGAAAGCAGCAACACATTGCTCAGCAGCATCCTGAAGCTGCCGGTACCACTGCATGATACTTTCTTCTGTTTCCACTTGAAGTCCTTCCTTCTGCTGCTTTCCCCACCACTGCTGGGCGGGGGCAGAAGTCTGACACGTCATCTGCTCTTCTTCCTCTAAGTCTTTCTGCTTTTGTTCCTTTTCTTCTTCATCTCTCCTCTTTTTTTCCTCTAGAGCTGCAGAGACTTCCTGCTGCAGGCTGGATATCAACCCCCGCATCTCCTGCAGGGCTTGTTCAGAGCTGGCCACGTCTGCTTGAGCCGGGAGCCCTCTCTCGCTCGCGCTGCGGATCAGCCCTGACACCAGTCCACAGATCTGGTTGCCACGACTGCTGTACGCAGCCAGGTCGATTCTGGGCAAGTCTTTGTGCCTGGAGCTGGCATCAATCTGCTGGTTCAGCTGCAGCAGCTCCTCCTGGATGGAATAAAGGCGACGCAGCCTCTCCTGGCCCTCTTTCTTGTGCAAAAGTTCCAGCTCCTCCTGGAGCTGCCTCTGCTGCTCTGCCTCACGCAATTTGAGGTTCAATATCTTTGCTCTGCGTCGGTGTTCTTCCTTCAGCTTCTCTTGCTGCCTCTGAGCCTCCTTGGAGCTCTTCTCCACTACTTCTTGCAACTCTTGGAACTCCTGATGCCGCTTTAGCTCCCTCAGTTCATCAAAGCGCTTCAGCTGCTCAGTGGCCTGGGCATAGGCTGCCCTCACCATCTGCTCCAGCTCCTCCTGCCGCTGGCTCAGCCTCTCCCTTGCTCTCAGCCTGTGCATCTCTTCATACATCCGAATGCAGCCTTCAAAGTTTGCTACTTTAGATGTCAAGACAGCTGGAGTAACTTCTTGATTTATTTCCAGCAAACTAAGATGATCGTTTTCCTTTTCCCCAGCAGTCACAGGATTGGGCAACGCTGTCGGCACTGCGGCGAGGGTGACAGTATTTTGTGGCTCTGCTGAGGGGTGATGGCTCTGGGTCTCTCTTGTCTGCTTTGCTGGCATACAACCCAAAGCAAGCTTCCGCTCCGACGGTGGCAGTGCAGACCCGGTGGCGACTGCTGAGGGATTCCCCGATCTGCTGTTCCTTACAGGAATTTCTGGGGATGTATTTCCCAGGCCCTCCCCTGAGCTGCAGCAACAGCCCTGCAGAGGCCGGGCGGAAGGCATGGTCTCAGAGCCGGACCAAGAGGCTCTGGGAGGAGGCAGTGCTGGCGTGTGTGCTGCAGCAGGGCATGTGGGTGTCCCTGGCACATGCTGTTGGAACGGCTGCACGGGCATACCTGGAACAGCTGTGAGGTGTTTTGTCTCTGCGAGAGCCGGGCGCCCCTGCAGCACAGCGGCAGAGCCAGCACAGCTAGGCTTGGTCACAGAGTGCTCGCTGGCCATTGTGGCACAGCCAGGCTCGGTGGCAGACAGCCCTCTGCAGCAGCCCTGTGCTCCACAGCAGCCAGGTATCCTGCAGTGCCCGAGGGCTGCCTGGCAGCAGGCAGAGGTGGCTCCACGGCAGCTTGCCATTTCACAGCGGGCAGTTGCGGTCTCGGTGGTCTTGGCTGAAGCAGCAGGGCACAGAGGGAAGGCAGGGCAGCCTGTCACAGCCCCAAGGGCTGGCGCAGCAGGGCACAGAGACGAGGCAGGACCCAGGGTGGCTACAGGAGGGCTGTTTAACTCAGCTCCGGAGTGCAGGGTGTCTCTGTCGCTTTGTTCAGTGACGGTGCCCTCTACCAGCATCTCGTCCCTGTGCGGGCTGGCTCCACGTCTGTGTGCCATGGTGGGGTGATTGGCTGGCATATGGTCCCTGCTCTGGGCAATGTCCCGGTCCCAGGCAGCCGCAGGGCACTCTGCAGACAGGTCATCCCCTCCCGGGGAGGCTCCGCGGCTCCACGCGGGGGATGCTCTGCCTGTTCTCCTCCCCGGCTTGCCCCGTGCCGTCCCCTGCACCGGCCTCGTGTCTCGCTCGCTCTCCAACTGTTTGATCAGGGCCAGGATGAGCCTCCAGGGTCTGACGACATTGATGGCAGCTTCATCGGCTGCGGCAGCTGCTGCCAGTATAGACCTACCAGCCCAATCCCATGTGTTTAAATCCAAGGCCGCCTCTTCGGACACGTCCAGTCCGTGGCTCCCACACCACCTTATTAAGGCTAGTAAAGCCTGTTTATCATGGCTAATCCCTCTGCTTGTTAAAAGAAGAGTCCATACCTGGAGTGTAGGGTCTTCTGGCACTGATGCCCACGCTCCCATTTTGCCCAGAGGTGTCTGTAAATCACAAAGGTGTTCGGATCCACGTGGTTTCCCTGCCCTTCCTTGCCGCACTCTCCACTTCAGGCAGAGCACTCTGCTGCCCGCAGGGTTCTCTGCCCGCCCGCAGCTTCCTCTGCTGCCCGCCGCTCTCTCTTGGCTTGAAAGGCTGGTGTCTGCTTCCAGAAGGCAGGATCCTGCAGAAGAGGGGAGTTTTCCTCTGAAGTCGACTGGTGAAGTCAAAGGGTGTGATCTTCCTCTGGCAATCCAGTGGGAGAAGACTGCCTGTGGTGTTTGAAGTGTCCGCTTATATCCAGGCAGGAACGCTTGGCTCCTCCCCCTGGGCGGAGCATCTCACAATGGCAGGATGGAATTTTATCAGTCAGGCAGTGACACTCAATGGCCCATTAACAGAAGATATCTCCCTGGAGGGAGGATTAGTTGTGGAAGAGATAAAGAAAACTGCCCCACCTGGTTTTAACAGCTGGCCCATTACAAAAGAGATCCCCCCCAGAGATATGAGGGATGGGTCATGGAAGAGATAAAGAGCACTGCTCCACCTGGTTTTAACAGATGGGAATAGAATCCATGCATCTGGTTACATCTTGCATTGCAATCTAAGACAAGGTCCCTGCTGCCCACAGCTTTCTCTACTGGCCCCAGCTCTCTCTCTGCTGCCTGCAGTCCTTCTGCTGCCAGCAGCTCTTTTCACTGCCTGCAGCTTCTCACAGCCCACCCAGGTGCCTGGTAGCAATCTCTGCTGCCCTGTATCTCCACAACACTGCAGCAGCTTGCTGTCCTCACAGAGGGCACCAAATGTTGCTTGGGTGTTGGAGGCAGGAATGTGACAATCACACAGCGTGCTCATGCAGCAACAGCCAAAGTTTATTGACTGACAGGTCTTTTTGTAGGGGTTTCAAAGCCCCGTTCATACAAACATGATTGGCTAAAGATCTTAACTGCACCCAGCTCACTGGCAAGGATAGGAGTGCATCCATGATCCCAAGGGATTGGCTGAGGTCCCCTGTTTGAACTTAAGTCCAGCCTATCATTAGTACACTTGGGGTTGTTTATGCATATCTCCTAATGAGCCAGGCTAGTTGAGTTGGTGTCTGTCAGGCCAAATTCTCTGTGCAGCTTTAGAGCAGCTATAGCAGTCACACCCCTGTACCCAGGGAGGAGGAAGAGCAGCGCAGCCCCTCAGGACACCCCCCGTGGGGGACCAGGGGAAGAAAATGCCTGCAAGGTCATGGATCCAGCCAAGGAGCTCCTCTGCCCTTCTCCGTCCGTGACCCCCATCAAAGGGCTGGAAGATCTGAGGGACACCAAGGCTTTGTCATCCTCCCCACCAATGCCTGTGATCCACAACGTCTTCAGCCTGGCACCTTACCAGGAGTACCTGGAGAAGGCCAAGGGCACCGACCCCATCCTGTTCTGCAGGAAGCATCTGTGGGAGGACTCCTCAGCCCAAAACACGGCTGGCAGCCAGGAGCCTGCTGCCCTCAGAGACGTCTCGCTGGTGTCCAGCCTGAGGGCGGGCAGTGATGCAGTGCAGAGCCAAGGGGAAAGCTGTTACAGGAGCATCCCAAAAAAGCCAAAGCCTGTGCCCCCAGAGCTGGAGTCTCAGGAGAGCAGCCCTGACAGGGAGAGCACCAAGGAGTCACCCTCTAAGGACATGGTGCTGGACCTTAGCTTCAAGAAGAGACTGGTGGAAGCTGGGGACACCCAGAGACCCCCTGGCTGTGTGGAGGGGACACTGGAGTGAGAGGAGAAGGAGGAGAGAGAAGCTGCAGGAGGGAAGGTGGGGCTGGGAGAGGGGGCTCAGCCCCAGGTGCCTGAGGCAGACTCTGGGGACAGGAGCAGCTTCCAGAGCTCAGCCAACTTCATGTTCCAAAAATACAAGCTGCTGCCCTCCCTCCCAGCCAGCACTGAGCCCCCCCAGCAGGACGGCAGCTCTCAAGCCCCCCAGCCCAGCCCCCCCAGCACCACCCCCACTCCAGCTCCCCCAGCCTCCTCTCCATCCAGCAACCCCCCGTTCCCACCGCCTAGCCCCCAGCTCAGCATCATCCTAGCCCCAAACCCTGCCCAGACTGTGCTTCCCACAGCCCCCTCCACTCCAGAGGAGGAGAAGGTGGTGGTGGTCAAGAAGGTTGGTGTCCTCTCACAGGCCCCCTCGGGGCAGTACTTCAGCACCCTGCACACCTTGCTCTGTGACACACTCACACACACAGACACAAAAACACACAGTCAGACACAAAGACACAAAGACACACAACCACACACACAAACACACACACTGACACACAAATGCATACACACAAACACAAACACACACACACAAACACACACACACACACACACATGCATACACATGCAGACAGACACACAAACACACACAGACAGACACACAGACACACACACAGAGCAGCAGCTCAGCATTAACACACAGGATGGTCCAGGCACAGAGTTCCAATGCGCTTCATTTCAGGCGACACTGAAGGGGCCCAAGGCCCAAAGACAAAGACAAAAGAGGGTCACGGGTAAAAATACAGGGAAAGAGGGAGCAGAGAAGAGTGTCAGGGATCCAGTGGTCTGAGGGCTCAGGGGCAGTACACTGGGAAGGGACTGCTAGGGAATGCCAGGCTGGATAGCTGGGGTTACAGACACCAATGGGATTACAGGGAATGGAGATCTCACTAGAACTTGAACATAGAAGGGTAAAAGGGGTAGGGAAGGCCAACAGGCCAATGGGGAAGACAGAACTAGGAAAAATTAATACAGTCCTGCGGAGCACCATCAGGGCAGCCTGTTTCCTCACCCTGAGCTGTGATGAGTTCCTGGAGCCTGCTGTGTGTCTCTCCAGGGCATAGCTACTGCCCTTTCCCTGGCAGGCTCACGGGCCTCCACCGTCCCCGATTTGGAAAATGTATTTAGCAGAGCTCAAGCCCACACTCCTGTGCCAGGACAGCACCTGTGTGTGTCCCTGTGTGCAGATGCTCGGGAGCATGCAGCCCCCATGTCAGCCCGTTTCTCTTCATCCTGGGGCTGGACACGGCGGTAGGGACAGTGAGAGTCAAACTGCGTGGAGAAACAAACAACCAGGAGCCTGGAACTGGAACTTAGCTGCAAAATTACCACTGGCAAGATGAAGTTTCTCCCTCTGGTGGCATGGACAGGCAGCATGGGGGGGCTGGCTTCCACTCTCTGGGGAACTGTGGTGACCAGGGAGGCTGGTGGGTGGTGGCTTGTAGCTGTCTGAGCAGGTCCTGTTCTCCAGAAATCCCCAAGCCCCAAACGGTACAGAAGCTGAGCACAAGGGCTCTCTGCAAAACTCATAACCTGCGAAACTGGGGGTGGCTGGACAGTGTTTCTGTAGCAAAGCTTGTTTCCAGCCCCGCAGCTCCACCATGGCTGGGCCCCTGGTCCCCCACAGAAATCACAGATTCCAAAAGAGAGCTGTGGATGCTTTGTGCCTTTCTAGAGTTTTCTACATTTGCCTTTTGGTGTTTCCCACTTTAAGGTGTGCGGCTTTAGGGTTTGGTTTTTATTGCCTTTTCCCCTCCCCTTTCTCACTCACAAGTGTTTTGTGGAGGGAACAGAGCTGCAGAGGCGCAGGTGGCACCATGATCAGTCTGTGTGGCTTCCACCGCCACCGCTGCCAGTCAATCCAGAGTGAAGAATCTAATCCCCAGGGATGTGATATGGTACAGCAGCCTTGGGTCACAGCTGCAGGATGGTGCTGCAGAGTTTTCCTTCCCTTGTTGGCTGCAGTGGTGGCGTGGGACAGCTCAGCCCTGCACTTTTTGGGGTGGCACCTGCCCATCACTTGGAATCGGCTGATCAACATTTAATTGCTGTTCATCTGAGAGAGTAGTTGTAGATATGGGGTCACATGGTGAACCTCCCCTTGTGCCCCACCCTGGCATGGTGGACCTCCCCCCGCCCTGCCCTGGTGTAGCTTGGCTGCTGCAGCTCTGCTCCTTTTTGGCTTTTTAGTTGGTTTTTGGGGTTTTTTTTGAGTGGTGGAAGAATGGCACAGCAAGCCAGGACTGGGTAATAAGTGACACAGACTCTCAAGCTATTCACAGAAGGTTAATAAAGTTCTTTATTAAGAAACCCATGCTTTTTATACCCTACTTCATTACAGATGGACCTCTAACTGGTCCTTTAATTAAAACACCATCACCATTGACTAATTAAGAAACCCCCCTTTGTAAACAAATCTCCAGAACACATTCCACATGTGCACAACATCAGGTGCAGCAAGACCAGAATTGTTTAGAATTCTTTCTCTCCAGCTCCCTAAACCTTCCCAGGCTGATTCTGGGAAAAGGTATCTAGCTTGTCTCTCTCTGACCAGGGAGCTGCTACCACAGAAGGAGGCTTTATTTCACTAAATGTAAACAAACTAAAGCAAGGATTACTGAGAGACTATGAATGAGTGCTTGTTTTAATACAGAATCCAGCTGTTTCCCCTCCCTTGTTCAAGTAAACTGCATAACCACACTAAAACACTGAAACATGAACACCCCAGCATTTGTTACAGCATGACACAATCATTATATACAGCTGGAAAGCTTTTAACAGCTCAAGATTTAGCTACCTGCAAAAACTAAAGCTGTAGGAAGGGGGCTACATTCTTACCCTTAGACGCTGGGCAATGGGGAATCAGCAAAGTCAGAGACCTTGCTAAAGAAGAATTAATTCCCTTATGAAATGTTTCCAAGTGGTCTCCATGTCTTCTCTCTCCCTGGCTAGCTGTCCTGTGTAGAAGAATTAGTGTGTGCATGCTAGAGTTGGGAACTGCTGTGTTACAACACCATCCTCCTGCACACCCCATATTAAAAATCCTTTTTGAGGAAGTCCGGGTTTTTAGTCCATTTCCCTACCTCTCAAGGAGCACATTCAGTCCTTCCTCCTCTTTTTGCTCTGAAGCTCGTGCTCCTTAGGGCAGCTGCTGTCTGGTGTCCGTTTGGAACCACCGTGTTGCTTAGCTTCTTCCAGAAACTTGTCCAAACCAAATGGATCCTCCTCAAATTGAACTGGTCCATCTCTGCTCCTGCCTCTGCTGTTATGATCCAAGTTAGAGAAGTCTTTGTCAGGAACAAACCTGTTGGTCTTTATTCGAGCCTCTAGATCATCTCCATACATGTCCTTATCCATATTTTTACTTGGCCTGTAGATGTTTTGGGCCAGATCCTTGCCACTTCTCCATGGCTGGTCATAAACATTATAAATTTCATCCTCTCCTCCAGCAAAGCCACTGTCCATACCCTTGCTCTGGTTGAACAGCCTCTGGTCATACTGGATTTCATTGGATGGCCTGCGGCCGGGCACCCCCAGGGCAATAACTTCACTGATGTCTCTGGTCTCATTTCTTTGCAGCTTTGACCTTTTATCAGGGGCTGCCCGGGAAAGATTTCTGTCGTGCTGTCTCTCTTTGCGCCGGTCACGTCTGATTTCGTCTCTTGCTCGAGCTTCTCCATCCTCTTGTTCAACACGGCTTTTGATCCCTGCTCTCCTCTCCCTGGCTTTCTGGGCCATTTCTCGGAGCTTTTCCTCCTGTTTCTCCTTTTCTTTCTGAGCCATCTTCCTCTCCACCTGGGCACGCATCTCTACTGCCTCACGAGCCTTTCTGTCAGCAATATAGAGCGCCTCAGCAAGCTTGGCAAAGTTTTCATTAATATGAACGGTCTGCAATCCTCTGCCGTCTGCAGCCAGACGCTTATCCAAGGGAACGGTGTAACCCTTTCCATTTTTCCAGTTTGAAATGCACGGAGGAATTTTCCACTCTTGCTGCTCTTTCACAGTCAGCTTTCTACTTGGAGAGTGCAAGACAGGTGCTGGAGGAGACGGTGGTCCTCGTGGAATCTTCCTGTTACTTTTGAATCTTGGAGGCTCCAGAGGGTCCTTCTGCATTTCCACCACCCGAATAACTCTCTGCCTTGCTCCAGAGTTGAATGCAGCTCCTTGCTGGGATGGCGTGTACCGAATGTACTGTGCAGGAGCTGCCTTCTCAGCAGCTCCAGCCGGCAGGGCTGCTGCAACTTTTTGGGAGACCAATTTCTCCAAGGCTGCTCTTGTCTTCTTGGTTATCTCTCTAACTGCCTTCTCATCTGGTCTTTGCAGTTCAGGACCATCCACATTCATGACCTCTTTTGGCACAAGATCTGTGTACTTGCTGTAAATAACCTTGTCCTTTGCCTGTCCTTGTCGAGCAATTGCATCGTATTTTATTCTTCCTTCTGCATCCACCTGAAGAGCCAAAGCATTGGCAATTTTCTTCTTTTGGCCCATATCCAATGGATATTGGGCCACATGAATTTCTGGGAAGGCACCCCCATCTCCAAAATCCTCTAGCGCCCTTGGTATCCATCCTTTCCGGTAACCATAGTGGGGAGGTTCCCTTTGTGAGGAGACCAGAGCAGTCTGCCTGGATCCCTGAGCTCCTGCTCTTGCTTCTAGCTCCAGCAGATCTTGGGACAGCTGGGTTGGAGCTGGCAAAAAACTGGTGAGGGCCATCCTGACCACGATCGCCGTCCGCTCTGCCTCACGCCCAGCCCGCAGCTCTCCGCTTCTCCCAAGATTATTTGCAGCAATTAGTTTTAAGGTCTTAACTAAGTCCTGTAACTTTGAATTTTATCTGCATCAGTTCTTCAAAGTTTAGAAATGAATAGCTCACAAAAACAATTTTACTGCTGCAGCAGACACAGCCAGAATACAACCTGACCCCTGTGGCTCAGGGTGGTGGCAGCAGTCCCGTTAAATGGTGGCTCAGCCCTCGTGCAGTGCCAGCTGTGGTTCTGCTGGAGCAGGATCCTGGAGAATCGGGGAGTTTTCCTCTGAAGGTCCAGGGGTGAAGTAGAAGAGTCTGGTCTTCCTCTGGCAATCCAGCGGGAGAAGAAAGCTGCTCCTCTGGCAATCCAGTGGGAGAAGACTGCCTGTGGTGTTTGAAGGGCCAGATTATATCCAGGCAGGAATGCTTGGCTCCTCCCCCTGGGCGGAGCATCTCACAATGGCAGGATGGAATTTTATCAGTCAGGCAGTGACACTCAATGGCCCATTAACAGAAGATTATCTCCCTGGAGGGAGGATTAGTTGTGGAAGAGATAAGGCAAAGTGCCCCACCTGGTTTTAACAGATGGTGACAGAACACATGCTTGTGGTTACATCTTGCATTGCAGTCTAAGGCAGTTAAATATTTTCTGCATTGTAAGATGGATAGTTGTTTTCTTTGAAGAGGAAAGACAAATCCAACTAAAACAGCTGTGATGAAACACTGATAAACACCTGTTTCTGGCTAAAGAACATACAGTGTGTTCACCCTTGATTTTGTCAAAGAGTCTATTGCCTGTTACAATCTTCATTACAATTGCTGTTTTGTCTTCCATAGGTAACACAGAAGAGTCAGTGATGATTCTCCATTATGGCTGTTATTGATTATAAGCTGTTTTAGCATTTCCCTTTGTTTCATTTTCCATCATAGGTATATGACGGTTTAGAAAGGTGTTCCCTCAACTTCCTGAGAGGGTTATCACTGATATATTGATGACATGGTGTGAATTTTCTGATTTAATAATAGGCATTATTTATAAGATGGTATTAGTGTATTTATAGCCAGCTTCCTCCAGGCTTTAACATCTCTTTGTGCAATTATCTTAAGGACACATGTTGTTTCAGGATCCTTTGTCTTTGTTCTCTGGCTGTTTATGCATCTCTTAGATCAGCTGAGCTCTCTGGCTGCTCCCTGCACTGGCTCAGTGGTCTGACCCAATGCTGTCTCATAATTTTAAGTATTTTTCAGAGTTCCAACAAAAGACAGAGCTTTGTTGAAAGCCTTCTCCAATCTGCTAGTCTTGTGATTTTTGCCCAGTTATTATTACAGCAGCACTCCAGCAGTTTGCAGTGTTTGAAGCATCTCTATCCTGATGGAAACTCCACAGTGATCCAACTACTGGATGCTTTGATTAGTCTTTAACCCCAAGGGCTTTACTCATAACTGCTATTTTAGGAGCCTTGTTTTCAAATGTGTTTAGGGAATTCCCTCCCAATTGGAGCCTGGGTAGTGGCCTGGCCTGAGTGTGGGCCTGAAGGATTGTTTTTTCACTATTCCATTGCAGCCAGACCATACCCCAAAGTTTGCTTTTGTAGTGCCTCCTGTCAATAACACGGCACCAGTGCAATGATGCCGTGTTATTATTACCAATTATTATCATTATTATTACCAATGGCGAGTTCTTCCCCGAGGCATGACAAACAGCCCTGCAATCTGTCCCTGCTGCACGGCACAGGCACTCTCAGCAGGGAGAGAGCAACTCCCAGGGCATGCTGTTATCACCACATGGATGACATTTGGACTGCAGCCCTGCTCCGACAGGTAAAAGAATTATAAAAGAAAGGCCTCATAAAACCAGGCCTTGCTCTGCTAGATTACCAGCTAGCCTCTCACTTCTTCTTAGTGCAGCTAAGCAGCCAGCCAAGTTCCCAAGTGAGAAGGAGAGTCTGCTAACACAACAGTCTATACTTGGGGAGAAAATAAAGTGGCACCTGCATAAACAGTAGATCTACCCCATGAGAATCAGCAAAGAAATATCGAAACAATTTAAGAATAGAGAGATTTGATGGACAAGTAAAATACCTTCTACCAACCAATAAAGTAATTGGCAAGAAAGCTACTGAGCAATTGGAGTCAGACACGAGGTCTGTGAAAACTGCATGAAAATGAGTTGTGTGAATAAAGAATGGGCTTTTTCCTGCATGAAGTAATGGAGTCTTGCATGATTCATTCTGATACAACCCAAATAAAAGAGGAACTCTCCCAGATTCAGCCAAGCCTGTTGCAAACATTAAAACCATTTGGGCTGCAGCTAGCACCAGAGAAGGTGCAGCACCAAGCACCCTAGAAATATTTGGGACTCAAAATAATGGACTAGTTAGTACAACCAGGAACAATTCAATTTTCAACCAAAATCCAAACTCTAAATGATGCACAGAAACTTTTGGGTGCCATCAGCGGGGTCACACCTCTTCCAGATTGCAAGGCAAGATGTATTCTGTTACCCTCCGTATGGCAGTTGTCTGGTGTCAAGTGGGCAATTTCTCCTTATCTCTCTCCCTGAGTGATCATAATCACTCCTCCCTGGGCAGGGGACATCTGCTGATAACAGGCTATTGAATGTCACTGCATGGCTGATAAGAACTGTAACATCCCATTGTGAGATGCTCCACCCAGAGGGAGGAGCCAAGCATTGCTACCCAGGTAGAATCTGGAGATGCTGAAACACCAGCACGGCTTCCCACTGGATTCACCAGAGGAACAGCAGCTGCTTCTACTTCCATGGATCTGCAGAGGAAGAATACACCCTTTCTCTACAGGACCCCCTGCTCCAACAGAACCACACCTGACACTCCAGGAGGACTGCAGCCACTTTTCCAACTGGACTGCTACCAACACCCTGACCAACAGGGTGTCAGCTTGAGATCTGGCTCTGTCAGGGTTGTTCTAGTGTACTGCATTGTTTTGTTTAATCCTTTTATTTTTTTCCTTCCCTATTAAAGAACTGTTATTTCCTGCTCCCATATTTTTTGCCTGAGAGCCCCTTAATTTAAAATTCATAGCAATTCAGAGGGTGGGGAGGGCTTGCATTCTCCATTTCAGGGGAGGCTCCTGCCTTCTTTAGCAGGCACCTGTCTTATCCAAACCCAGACAATACCTTACCTAGGATTGGCCAGCTCACAATTAGCACCTTTATCTGACCTCCTAAAAGGTGATCCTGATTAACTTCCCACAGAAAATTAACCCCAGAGGCAAAAGCTGCTCTCAATACAGCAGAGCAAGCTATCACAAACAGACAAGCCCCCTGGATCTGCCCAGAGGTGTTCATCCACCTTTCACTCTGTTCATTCTCTCTGCTGATTGACAAAAGGGAGAATGTGCAGCGAATCCCCACAGAGCAGGGCAGCTAAAGCTGTCTAGACACTAAACCATTTGAGAGTATTAGAAAAGTCCCAGAACCCAGTCATTTTAAATCACTTCCAGTCACTACAATCATCCATCCAGTGACCACCAGACATCCAAACCCAAGGGAATGGTGGGAGACCTTATCACCAGTGGGTGGGGGGGCCCGTGGGGTCTCATGACCTGGGGAGGGGGAGATGTGGGATCCAACAGACCCTGACACACACTGGGTGCCTGCCAGATGTGTCCCTCCTGCCCAGGACCACAGGCAGCATCCTCCTGAGAGCTCCACAACAGAGCTGGAGGAGCCATGTGTGGAACAGGGATGGAAACTTGTTCACCCTCCTCATGGACATCTGGGACTATTGAAGTCCAATTCGTAAAAGGCCTCATTGAAATGAGACCCTGCTGCCTTCTGCCACCCTGACTGCAAAGGGCCCCTGCAGGCAGGACAACAGAGAACACTTTGCCATTTTTAATCAAAAGAAAAGGAGGAATTGTCACGGTACAGCCAGCCTGTAACTGGACAAGGAGGTAACACAAATCCAGTTTGGCTGGCCTGGATTGTTCCAGAAAAAAGATAAACAGGTCCCTGGAGAGGTTAGATTCAAACCTATGCAGGGGACCCTCAGCCAAGCCTGTTCAAGCCTAGAGGCAGAAGAACCACTGGCCTGAGAACCAGGTAGAGAGAGATCCCAGCCTGTTTAAACCAGCTGTTTGAACCCAGGAGTTTCAGACCCTCTTTACAGAGACTCTTACATATTAAAGCACCACTGTTGCCACATGGATCTCTGAGAGTTTGTGTCAGCCCTGTCTCCAGCCAATGACCTCACATAGCACCTCTTCTCTTTGATTTGCTTCCCCATCAAGTCATGCTTTAGGTTCAGGAGAGATGAGCTGCACAACTGATCCCCTGGTGACAGGGAGAGGGGGCATTTGAAGGTCACCTGCTGCCACAAAGCCTGCAGCTTCCCTGGTTTTAAACACAGCAGCCCTCCAAAATGACCTTGGGTTTGCTCCTAGGGACAAGAGAACCCCTCTCCACACCTCAAATCACCCGGCAATGCCCCAAATGATCCAAGAGAGACAAAACAGAGATGGCTTCTTTGCCTCTGGAGCCATTTGGAGGGCAGTGGAGATGGATGGGGCCCTCCTCTGCAGCAATGGGGAACAAAGCAACACAAAGCTCCTTGTGCAAGTGAACGAGACCCCCTTATTGCAGAAATTGCCCCTTCTAGACCTTTAATCTCCACCTGACATAACAGAAACCCAGCCAAAGCCCAACAGGATTGAAGAGAAGAAGGGCACCCATTGGCTGGCTCAGCTGCAGCGCTGCTGACCACATGTCCTCACACCCAATCAGCTTCCAGCCCAAACACAGTCCATGCATCCCTCCAGCCAATCACAACCTCCCTGCCAGCTGGGACCCCACTGCCTCTCTCCTGCTCTGCTGCACGAGCAGCTGCACCTGCTGCAGGGGGAAGAGGCACAGCTGGCAATAAATAAAGGTTGGTGAGAGTGGAGCTGGAAGCACTGCAGAGCTGGGATCTCACCGAGGTGTTGATAAAGACTGTGGGGACACGATGCTGATCTGGGGCTGAAATTCTGCTTGTGGGGCTGAAATAAAAGCCCTCGGCGTGCCTGAAATAGACACACCGGGCCTGGAGGTGAAGTAAAGATTGTGGCAGGGGAAAGGCAAAATAAAGCCCCTGGCACTGAGGCTGGAATAGGGACTGCAGAGAGCCAGAGGCAAAGCAGCACAGAAATAAAGATCTGAAATAAAGGCTCTGGGGCACCCAGCACACACAGCAGGAGCTGCAGTCAGTGCTGTAGGGCTGGAGCTGAGATGAAGCCCCTGGGGCAGGGTTGGGGCAGGAACAAACAGCCCAGAGCAGGATCTGAAATAAAATCCAGCGTGCTCAAAGGGGAAGAACCCCAGGGCTGGGAAAGTGAGTGTGGGGCTGGCCTGCACATCCTTGCTTTTTCACCTCCCCAGCACTAGGGCTGTTATCCCAGAGCTGGAGAGGAGCAAGCCCAGCTCACAGGCACCAGTTAGAGCAGCAGCACAGGGCTGGGCTGGTACTGGGAGCCCAGGAGGGAGGTTGGTTCAACACCACCCCCACAGCAGACACACATCCTTCACCACAGGCTTTCACGGTCTACAAACAGTTTATTTCAGGTACAAAATGGTTCCTTGACACACCTGAGTCTGGATTCTGCACAGGGAGCACCTGGCAGCTGCTGCCACAGGATCAGGGAGAGCTTCTCAGCATCTCCTTCCCACCCACAGCCCTTCTCCAGGCTCCCCCCAGCTGCTGCTTCTCTCCTCAGGCAGAAGTGCTTTGGCACACCAAGTGACCATCCCCAGGGTCCTGCAGGGGAGAAGGAAGAAGCCCCTTGAAGCACCTCCAGAAGAAGGCAGGAGTGAGGGTCCCTTCCCTCCAGCTCCCCACAGGTTTCTCCAGCCCCAGGGACCATCACCAGGTAACAGGAGAACCTGTGAGCTGCAGAAACACCAGCTCCCAGGCTCAGAGGGAAATGCAAGGGGTGCAAAGGGCACTGACCTCTGTCCAGAAGCCCTGGTTCTCCATTTCCAACGTCTGCATGCCCACTTCAGGGTCTCTTCTGTCCCAAAGGGCTCCTCCAGCCTGCCAGCCCAGCCTCTTGGTGCCCAGGCACTGGGGAGGAGAGCACAGGGACTGCAGCCCCAGCTGGCCCCACAGAGCCCCCCAGCCCAGGGCCCAGGGCTGCTGGCCCAGCCCAGCAGACAGGACTGGCCCTCACCACAAGCACGACGGGCGCAGCCACGATGCAGAGGCCACCGATGACCACCAAGGCCACTCCATAGGCTGGGAAGCCCGGCTGGGGCCTGGCAGGCTCCAGGGTGTCCTCTGGAGCAGAGCAGAGCATTGGGAGCTGTGCCAGCACTGCCCCACGGGGTGCCGGCCACCCACTGCCCCAGGACTGACACAGGGCATAGAATAACTCCTGTTCCACTCCCTCCGTGCCTTTTCCTCCCATCCCACAGCAGCCTGCAGCAGAAGGTCTCCATCCCCAGTGCCCCAGGCCATGCAGAGGCAAGGGGCACAGCTGTTAGTCAATGGTGCTGCCTGCTCACCTCAGCAGCCAAGGCACCTGAGCCTCCCTTGACACAAGGGACCAGGATGGGCCCAGCTGTGGATCCACTCTGCTCCCAGGGCAGGCACGGGGCCTGTGGAGCTCAGGCACTCAGGTGCCCGAGGAGAGCTTACCTCCCACAGAGAGAGAGGATGGATCCACGTGGATGGCAGAGCCAGCCAGAGCCTGGTCTGGCCCCACCGAGCGCACGAGTGCCCGCAGCACTTGCACGCTGGTTGGAGCGGGGCGGCGGAAGATCATGTTCCCATGGCAGATCAAGGAGCCAGGCCTGCAGGCAGGGTTGGGAAGAGCTGCAGCAGCTGCCAGCCCCACCATGACCCCACAGTGGCACGGGGTGGGCACTCCCAGCCTCCTCCCAGAGGGTTTTGCTCAGGAGGAAGAGATCTCTGCACTCAGGGAGCCGAGGGATGGAAGGGACATGCCTGGAGGTCCAGCAAGTCACCACTGCTGCAATGGCTTAATGCTTGACCTCAGCTTCCTCTGCAAACCCTTCCTTAGCCAAAACCATGCAGCTGTCAGCCATGCCCTGTTGGCTGACGGCTGAAGGGAGACCTCCCTGCCCCCGTGCAGCCCTGGCCAGCAGCAGCCCTGCTCCCAACTCACAGGAATTCTTTGATGATGGCTGTCAGGAAGGATGGGTAATCCCTCAGGGCTCTCGCCACCTGGAAGAAAGGGTGTGCTCAGCTCCCTGCCAGCTCTTGGGGCACTTTGGCCAGCCCAGAGCAGCCCCTCTTGCTCCCTTCCCACCCAGCTGGGAGGCCCTCAATCCCCTCTTCCAGCAGCCCCCCTCCTACCGCATCACCAAGGTGCCTGGAGAGATCGTGGTGCTCTGCGGAGAGTGGATCCTGAAGCTTCTGGCTGAAGGCTCTGTTGGTGACGACGAAGGACAGAGGGTACACGTGCAGCCCGAGCTGGGACCCTGAAGGAGCAGGAAACAAGCGCTGGCTGAGCAGACTTGGCAGCCACCCTGCCCCCAGCACCCACGGGGACCGTCCTTACCCTCCACCGAGAGGGAGCTCAGGGCCACGGAGAGGCCTGAGAGCGCAGTCAGGGCTTCCAGAACCTCCGTAACGTCAGCATGGACAACTGTGTCTAGGTACAGGTCTCCAGTGATCTCCGTGTTCCCACCCAGCTTCCTGAGGGGAGAGAAGAGCTCTGAGCAGGGCAGGAGGGTTGGGACCCGGCTCCAGCACCTTTCCTGGAGGTTTTCTCCTGAGAGCCCACAGAAGGGGCTCAATTCCAGTTTGGCCCAGCTGCACATCCCCTGCCAGCTTTCCCCATGCCCTCCATCCTTGCAGCACAGCTGATTAGCTGCAGAGGGCACAGGAGAGAGTGAAGGGGATGAAAGGAGTAGAGGAGTAGCTGCATGCCATACCTGAGCTGGGAGATGGTGAAGTTCCTCACGTGGTAGAGGGCACTGACAGCTGCAGTTACCTGGGCAGGGAGAAGGCAACAGTTCACACCTTGCCCTGTTTAGCACAGGCTCTTCCAGCACCCAGGCAGCCTGTGCCCATTCCCCCAGCATCTCCCTTTGGAACAGCCCCCTAGGCTTGGCATACCTCTCTGACCAGCCTCTCCATGCTGCCCACGCCAAGCTGGGAGCCAGTGAGGGAGATGGACAGCTTCTCTGGGTCCAGGTTCTCCAGGCTGAAGCCTAAGGGAGTTGGGAAGAGTTCCACTCATTCCTGTTCCTGCAGCTTCCCTGGGAGACAGGGTTCAGCCCAGAGCTCATCCATGGCCACACACCAAAGGCAGAAAGCAGCAGGGCAGCTGAGTGAGGAGCAATCCCTTGGAATGTGGGAAGGGCTCGGGATGTACCATTTCCCAGCACAGCAGGGCTGGGGCACAGAGGGGAGGCCAGGGAGCCGAGCAGAAGCCCAGGCCCACACAGGCCCAGCTGCTACAGATGTGCCCTCCACCACCCTCCACATCCTTACAGTGGCTTTACACAGGCCAGGAGAAGGGATGTTCAGGGAAGGAAAAGCCTGGAACCCAAACTGCACGGGGTTCGGCCTGGAGAGAGGCACAAGGAGGGCACTGGGCAGCAGCAGCAGCAGCCCTGCTGTGGGAAGATCTTCAGGACTCACCAGCAGACTGGACAGACTGGGGCTCCAGCTGCCAGCTGAAGATGCTCCTTCCCTTGCTGGCCTCTGTGATGACTGTCCGGATGAGGTGGGAGTTGGAGGGAGCAGGAGCATCCCCCCGGAACAGAACCTGCCCTCGCACCACCACTGAGCCATTCCTGGAGGGACAGGAGACAGTGGGCAGCACACCTACTGCTTTTGTCCAGGTGTCATTGTCCAGGAATTCAGACAGGGATCCCTCAGGATGATGACACCAGGGAGGGAGTGAAGCCCCTCAATGCTCCTGTCTGGAGCATTCTCCTGGGCAAACCCTTCCTTGGAAGAAAACCAGACAGCACTGCTTCTTCCAGCAGGGTCCACCTTTATTGCACACACTCAGTATTTCTATGTTTCCACTCTGGGAAAGGTTGAAGAAAGTCTCAGGAACATGTAAGAGGAAAGCCAAAAGAGCCAACACCACCAAACATTCATTAAAGCACTCAAGGTTGCTGCCCTTATCAGCCACTCGCTCCAACATCCACCTCCCAGCCTTCTGGGAGACCAAGGAAAAACATTCCCACGTGGTGTTTATGGCTGCAGCCCTTCCTCTGGAATGCACCTTTCCCAAGGGAACAGACAGTCTCTATCAAAGTGGAACAAGCTGCTCTTCTACTCAGGACTCTCCTTCAGGCCAGGCTGGCTACCTCAGGCCACTGCTCCTACAAACCCAGCCCTCCAGAGCAGCTGCACACTCACATGAACTCCAGGACATTGGCCTGCAGGAAGCTCTCATAGCTGGACAGCATCTGGTTGAGCTGGAAGGAAGAAGCAGCTGGGAATTAATTGAGGAGGTTTCCCAAGCCCCCCCATGTGAAGGGGAAATGCAGGAGCAGGTGGGCAATAAAGAGAGGGAAGTCAGCTCAGCCTGCCCAGGGGAGGGCACACTGGCACCCCAGGGAGAGCTCTGGGAATGCCTGGGGATGAGCTGGGACACCCAGAGCAGCCAGCCCCATCCTGGCAGGGAACAGCCCAGCACTATTGCCCTGTGCCAGGGCCCTGCTGGCTGCCAGGGGTGAGGGGAGCCCAGCCCCACCTCAAACCAAGCTCCAGCAGAGCAGTGCCAGGGGTTTGCCCACCTCCACCGTGCTCAGGTGGGCACCCAACCAGCCAAGGGCTGATGCAGCACTCAGGCTTCTCCCCCAGCAGGGCCTGGCACCACCCCAGAGCCCACAGTGCCAGATGTGTCCCAGGCCCCTGCAGCACCCACCATCAGTGTCACATCTCCCTCCAGCTGCCGGTAGCTCTCGGAATTCCTGCTGCCCAGAGCCGGGCCGTAAGCGATGCCCAGCAGCCGGAATTGCAAGGGCAGCACGTGCACAGGCTGGGAGGGCAAGGGCAGGCTGGAGGGGTGGGATGCAGGGGGTTTCCTCCCTGTGGAGCCAGGCCTGCCCTTTGTCATCAGCTCAGCTGGGCTGGAGGCTGCTCTGGTGGCTGCAGGGAGCTGCTCTGTGCCTGTGGAGGAGTTCTGGGAAGTGCTGGAGCCACTGGACACGGCGTGGGCACGGAGGGTCAGTGCTGAGGGCACAGCCAGGCTCTGGGAGCTGAGCAGGGAGCTGGCTGCATGCCCAGCTCCAGGAGAGGGCAGCAGGCAGCACGGAGATGTCACACTGCTGCTGGTGGCAGTGTGGTGGCCAGGCTCAGAGGCACGCTGCAGAGCTGCCTTTGTGGAGCAGGGGGGAGGCACAGAGCCCGGGCTGGCAGGGCTGGGCCCTGGAGGTCCTGCTGCAGTGGGAACAGGTCCCACTGATGCTGTCCTGGGCTGGCTGGGCAGGGATTCTTCTGTCACAAACATCTGTCCAAGCTCTGGGATGACACCAGGGGCTGTGGAGCCCATCCCAGCCACGGTGGGACCTGCAGGGCTGGGACCCTCAGGCTGGAGGAGCTGAGCTGAGGCAGCAGGCACCCTTTTGCCAGGCCACGGTGTGGGGGACAGCGTGACAGCCATTGCTGTGGCCAGCCTGAGCCCTTCCCTGTGCCCACAGCCAGGCTGCCCCTGCAGGGAGGTCCCAGATGTCCGTGTGGCTGCAGTCCGTGTCCCCAGCCTCTGTCCCCCAGCACCTGCTCCAGGGGACACTACTCCCTGCATCCCTGGGGAGCAGCCCGAGGAGAGGAGGTCCCCACACGCTGTCCCCAGAGTGTCACCCACCCCTCGCTGGGAGGCTGCTGAGCCCGGGGGACTCCAGGTGACAGCAGGCAGAGCGCCCAGGCCATAGGGGACAGCAGTGGCACGCACACACACGGCCAGCAGCAGCAAGGCTCTGCAGCACAGGCTGCGGGCAGGGACAGCCCCGCGGGCAGCAGGACACGGGGCTGGGCCCGCAGCCCCTCCCCTCTCCGCACGGAGCATCGTTCCTGCCTGCAGGGCAGCAGCGGCGCCCGGGGGGCTCGGCGCTCCGAGCCCTCGGCTCCTGCCGGCAGAGGCCACGGCGAGAGCTCAGCTGTGGAGAGGAACAGCAGGAGATTTAGGCTGGCTCTCTGCACTCCCACATCCCAGTGCCTGGCCCATTCCCAAACTTCCCATCCCAGGAGCCCCTCATTAAAACCCCCCTCCCTTGTCCCCAGCAGGCTCCCAGCTCAGGAAAGCCTCTGCCAAGCCTCAGCACCTCCTGGGAAGCTCCCAGGGCAGCACAGGGCTGTAACCAGCACAGGGCTCAGACATTCCCTCATTCCCTGCCCCAAACACGGCCCTCATCCCCAGAAACCTCCCCAAGGAGAGCCAGGACCAGCAGCACCCCTCACCCAGCAGCACCCAGCAGAAGAGAGCACCAAGGCCCAGCCAAGGCCTGGCTTTTATCTGCTTTCCCAGGGGAGGCTGTGGCTCTGTTCCAGCTGCTCCCAATTAACACACAAACTCATCTGCACTCCCCCAGGTGGAGCTGGAGGGGTCTCAGCTTCCCTCTGCTCCTCATGGAGCTCTCAGCAGCAGAAGGAGGGGGTGGGTGTGTCCCTCCAGGCAGGATGATCCCCAAACCCTGCTGATGCTGCCCACAACTCCGTTTGTGAGGCTGTGGCAGTGTTCACCGACTGGGCTCCACCACCTGGGGCTGAAGAACGTGGATTGCAGCACTTGGCCTTTGGGATCAGGCAGATTCTGTGCCTGATGGAGGCTCCCAAGGGGGCGAGTCCTGGGGTCCCCACTGGGTCAGCCCAGGCTGCATCCCTGAGCAGTCCAGACTCTCCTGCCCAGTTTCTGATGCTCACACATCCACCACCACCCTGTTCCCAGGCTGTCACCCAGTGATCCTCTTCCCAGGCTGTGACCCATGTTTTAAAAGACAGGTGTCTGCTAAGGAAGGCAGGAGCCTTTCCCCTGAAATGGAAACTGTAAACCCTTTCCCTCTGAAATATAATAATTTTAAAATTAAGGGGTTTTCAGACAAAGGTATGGGAGTAGGAATAACAGTTCTTTATTAGGGAAGAAAAAAATTATAATCAATAATGTAGTAATACCAAACAACACTGACAGAGTCAGAATACCATCTCACACCCTGTTGCTGGTACTCCTATTCCTCCTCCTTCTCCACCTCTTCCTCCTCCCACTTCCTCCGCACAAGGCGGGCTGCCGGCCGAGGAGGGGCAGCGGTTCCCCCGTCCCCCCGTCCGCGCCGAGCCCCCAGCCGAGCCCGTAGCGATGCGCCGGGGGAGGCACCGCGCCGCAGCCGCAGGTGAGTGCGGGCCCGGAGGGATGCGCGTCCCGCGGGAGCCGCGGGGCAGCAGCAGGGATGCGGGGGCAGCGCGGCGCGGGGACCCCCAGCCAGCGCCGCGCCCGCCTTGGGCTCCCCCGGCGGCTGAAAGCCTCGAGCAGGGGGGAGCCCTGCACGCCTTCCTGGGGATCGTCTGCTTCTCCTCGGGCCGTGCGAGGAAAAACGGGTGGCGGGCTCCGGATCCCGGCATTTTACCCATGTATGGACACTTTGGATCGTGCGGCCGAGCGGCAGCGGCAGTGCGCTCAAGCTCCTGACGGAGGTTTCTCTGGGGCTCGCCGCAGTGTTGCCCACCCTGATGCGGTGGCCGTGGCTGTGCGGAGGGCACAGAAGGACGGCCACGGCCACCCAGCCCTGCCACATGCAGAGCTCGTGTCCTGGCAAGGGCCCGCGAGCACCGAGGGGGTCCCAGCCGTGCCCGTGGCCAGCCTTGGATGTGAGTGACATCGATGGGCTGGGATGGGATCGGTGCCTTTTGGAGGGGTTTTAATTCCCCAAGCAGGAGGAGACGCGGTCACTGAGCCCTTCTGGTGACTGCTCATTGCTCCGTGAAGTTTTGGGGGTTTTTAAATAAAAGTGAGTATTCCCTGGGGAAAAGGAGTGGTTTCAACTTGAATCTCAGACCAGCCGTGGCTTGGTGCATGCATTCCAGAGGGATACTGCCTTCAAAAGCAGCGGGCTTGGGCCACGGGAAGAATCCGGCTGGGCTTGTGCCCGCCTGGGAGAAGCTGGGGAGCTGCAAACTTTGTGGGAAAGGGACAAGGAGTGGAATGAGGGAGCCGGGACCGCTGAGGCCGCTTGTTTGTTCCCCCAAATGCCCGAAGTCTGGGGGAGCGATGCCGGTGAGCTCATCCGAGCCCGCCGGCCATGGGAATGGTGACCTCCTGGGCAGGGTCCCAGAGTGCCCGAGGCTGTGGAACCGGGATTGCAGCCGGCCGGGGGAATCCGCCTCCTTCCCGCCGAGGTCCGGGGAGAGCCCGGGAACCCGCCCGTGCCGCAGCACCTCGGGGGCGCTGGGCTTGCTGGGTGCCAGCGTGTCCAGGAGCTTTTCTTGCTCGGTTCCTGCGGGCTGGCCGGGAGCTGGCGGCTGGGTTTGGCATCACGTGGCGATGGAGGAGGCGGGAGAGTGCGGGGAGAGGCTCCCGCTGCGGGCATCGCATCCCGGGGAGGAAATGCCGGGAGCCTGCGTGCCCCGCTGAGAACAGCCACGGGCGCATTGTTGGCGGCTGCCGGGGCCAAAAGAGATGTCCGAGGTGTTCCCCAGGGCCTCGGCAGGCCGGGGAGGAGCGGGAGCCCTCCCGTGTCCTTTGGGCACCCAAAAGGCGGCAGATAAGGCTCCCGCGGGAGCTTCTCAGGGAGGTTTCGCTGCTGCTGGCACGTGTTCCCTCGGCGCTTGCTTTGACTTTTACTCCCTCCCGGCCAAACGGCCCCGTGTGGGAAAAAGCCCCGAGAAGAGGGAAGGGGTGGGAAAAAAGGAAAGGAACATGAAAGAAGAGGAGTAAGGGGTTGTGTTTATTCCACCCGCTTCTTTTCCCAGCTGTAGGTTTGGGAATTACAGGCTGCATGTGCTGGGCTTCTTGCAAGCATCGCCCCCAGCGCTGATTCCCACGTGTCCCTGTCCTCCCCCGCTGGCTGGGACAGTCCCAGAGGGAAAAGGCTGATGGTGGCAGCCAAAGCAGAGCAGTTTTGCTGGCCTGGCGCAGGTGTGGGGATGGCAGTGGCTGGGCAGAGTCCCTGTGGATTTCATGGAGAGAGGGAGCCCCTCTCCCGAATTTGGTTGACGAGCTCAGCCCTCTCAGACAATCCCTGTGCCCGGCTCCGGCCCTGCCCTGGGATCACTCGTCCTGCTGTGCAGCCCCGCAGGCAGAATGAACTCGGAGCTGGGTGAAACAGGGCGACTGCACCGTGCCCGGTGGCGTCACCCGATGCCGTGGTGACAGCGGGGCCGGTGTCACAATATCCCCGCGGTGGGGAGTTGCAGATGCCCGGGGCTTTGGGGAAGGGAAGCAGCAGTGGGGAGACGTCGGGACTCACAAGATCCTGGGTTTCTGTCCCAGCTTGTCCTCCCCTAACACTGTCCCAGCTGGGAAGGGATCCCATGCCTGCACGGCCCTCCCACGAAGCATCGCCCAGGGAGATGGATTTAAGCACCACCCTCCCAAGAGATCCCTTTTGGAAGGAAAATAATCCAGCCTGGGTTTTCTTCAAGCTTGCTTCCATTCGAAGGGAGCTCTTTTTCCTGGATCTAAGGGCTGGAATTGGAATTGGCACTGCACATGCTGGGAATGACCCCAGGGATTTATCCTGAGGCTAAAACTGTGGGAAATGATGTGGGGGAGCTGCTTCCAAGGGTGCAAGCAGGGAGGGAAGCACCGCGGCTCCCCTGAGGGCTTCCAGAGGATTGCAGGGAAGCAGTGTCCTTCCTGGGAAGAGATCAGGAGCTTGCATGAGAATCCCCCCAGGAGGGCTCAGTGAGGGCTGCAGCCTCAGCTGTGCTGTTCTGGGCGAGCTGGGGAGCTCTGGTCCCCTCCTGGCAAAGCTGCAGCAGCACCCGTGGCTCTCTGCCTTGTCTCCCCCACAAGTCTCCCTCCATATCTGCTCTGTTTCCCCTGCTGTTGATGTGGCTTTTATCTTATCTCCTTGTGCTCTTCCTCCATTTCCTCCTTGGCTTCTCTGCTAACGCTGCCACAAAAGGGAAAAAACCACCCAAAAATGGAGGAGATCCTGCAGGGAGTCCATTCCCGGGCTTGGGGTTGCTGGGCCGTGCTGGGTGACAGGGGGTGACATTTGGCCATGCTGGGAGAGTGCTGAGTGATGCTCAGGTTTGTCCTGGGGCTGCTTGGGTGATGTGCAGGATGCTGGCTGATGGTCCAGGGGTGCTCTTGGGGCTCAGCTGATGGGCAGGTGTCTCAGTGGGATGCTCAGGAGACTCTGGGTGCTGCCAGCTGATGCTCAGAGAACACTTGGGGTTTTTGGGATGCAGGGCTGTGCTGGGACAGGCTGCCAGCTCCACCTGCTGGCACCCACCTCCTGTCACTGCGGGCCAGCCCCACCCCACAGCAGCCCCAAATCCCCTGAGGGAGAGGCTGAGCTGCTGCCTGCGGGTAAAACCCTCACATTACTTTACAGGGTGATGCCGGGAATGGGAATTTTGGGCACTCTGGGTCTGTGTCTGCTGGCTCCTCACCCGAGCTGACCCAGCTTCGCTCCCTGCTGCCTGCAACAGATGCTCTGTGAGCTGTGGAACCAACTCAGCCAGAGCTTTCCAGGGCTTTTCCAAGGAGATGGATGGAGAAATGCCCCAGCAGGCTGCCAGGACTCCTCCCAGGGGCAGGGAGGGTCGGATCCTGTGGAGAGGGGAGATCCCTGCCCAATTAAATCCCTCAGAACTGGCCACGCTGTAGAATTGTACAGCAGACTGTGCATCTCCAATTAGTGCTGCACACGCAGGGATTGGACCTGCAGTGACATTCCTCTGTGGAATGCACTCAGATGTGCAGAGATTCCCCGTCTTGATCTGAGGCCTTCCTGATGCACAGAAAGTTTGTGCTGGGATTATCAGAGATTAATATATTTATAGTTGTTTTATTTGTGTTTTCATCAAAAGTAACTCATTTGGATACCAAATATCAGTCAAACAACGTTATACATTGTTAGTTTCATTTTTAGTAAATTTATTTACTCTTTTTAATTTAAACAAATGAAGTGGGGAAAAGCTTTTTTTATTACAGAAGTATAATTTTGTCCCAGCCAAACTTGGCCTCAGAGCTAGTGCAAGGATTTACATATATTTGGAACAAAAAAGTTATGTTCTAACCATCCATGTTCTGCCTCAGAAGGCTTGGAATTTATGATGCTGAGGCTACATTTGTCAGAGATATTAGCAGGAGAACTGGGCAATCTGGAGAAAGGACAGAAGAAAATGTCCCATCACCTCCTGAGCCATTCTATTGCAAACCACCAGGGTGGGAGATCTGAAGTGAGCAGCAGCAGCAGAGACCTGAAGGAATGTTTGAGTCGGGGGTGGTGTGTGAGGCTGGGATGTTCATGGTTAATGCCCCAAACAATGGAGCATTTGCAGGAACTGCCCAAGGGCAGAGGGGCACAGCCCCAGCCCAGGCTGCAGTTCCCTGCTGGACAAGATAAGGGAAGAGGCTGATAAGAGACAAATGCTGCCAAGTGCCATGGTCAGCCTGCAGTTAGCCTGCAGATGTTCATCCTCTCTGATGGGCCATAATTGCCCTCTCAACTGCCCCTACAAGCAGTTGTGTCACAAGTAAACAAATACACTCAGGTGTCCTGTGACCCCTGATCCATAATCTGCAGAGTTACATCATCCAGAGTAAAAGTCCCTGCCCCAGGGGAGGTACCTGGCTGGTCCCACCAAGCCTGAACATTTTATTAACCCTGGAACTTTGTGCTTCCTGCGCTTCCCTCACCCCAGGTCAATCATCACCGTGGAATTGCAACCTCCCAGTCTTGTTGGAAGATCCATGGGTGCTGGGATCTTTCTCCTCTTACCCTTTCCTACCCTTTCTTTTCCTTAGGCATTCTTGAAGTATTATTTTTGTGCTTCTGTATTGCTGTGTTACAGTAGATAATAACCAAAACAGCGCCACTGCAACCAAATTGTTCTAAAATAAACCCTGTATTTATATATATATATATATATATATTAATAGACACTGTTTATTCACTCTACTCACCCCCCAGAGGTCCCTTAACAACAACCTGGGTTATGCTCACCTTGTGGGAAATGGCTGGTAACCCTCTGTCACCCTGTGCCATCAGAGGCTGCTGGCTGTGGGGACTTGCTTTGCTCATGGCTCGTTCTCTCTCTTTTCCAGGAAGGCCAGCTCACCTCTCCCGTGGGGACAGCGGCACCAACGTATAAATGGCCTCCAAACGGTACTCGCAGTCTGCAGGCCCTGTGATTTTCAAGAAGCTGCCTCGTCTGGCGCCCGCCCCCAGCTTCCTGCCCAGCAAAATCCCAGGCACATCCAGCCCCGTGCCCCAGCCTGGCTCTGAAAACCATTTCAGCTACAAGGGCTCCTACTTTGCCTGCCCGCTGCAGAGCCCCGAGGGCCCCAAGCAGCCCCCGGCTGGCTGGAGCCCCACGCCCGCCTACCTGCACTACGGCCCCGGTGCCCTGAGCCAGCCTGTGCCGGCCGAGGGGCCACTGCTGGGCTTCCTGCTGTACGCACCAGACAGCCTGGGCTCCAGGCTGCAGCCCCCGGACACCCAGAAGAGCAAGGACAGCCTGATAAGGATGGGCCATCCCCCAGCAGCCCGTTCCTGGAAGCAAGTTGTCCCTCTGCCCAGAGCCAGAAGAATGTGCCAGAGGTGCCCAGCCTCAGCCTGGAGCCCTGGCCCAAGCTGCAGCCACCTGACAGCAGCCCAGTGATCCAGGAGAGGTCAGCAATGTGCTACCCACCTCCCCCCTACCCGCTGTCACCCCACAGATCTGGCCCCCTCTACCACCCCCCAGCTCCCACTGAGGGAGAGCCCAGTGCCCTGCCCAGCTTTGGCTACGTGGGAAGCAGGGAGCCCTTGGCCAGCACCTACCTCAAGGCCCAGGAGCCCAGGAGTTACTTTCCCAGCCCCTTGGAGCCCTACGTGCCCGGGACAATGGGCAATGCTAGGAGTGCCTTCATGATCCAGAGGGATTGGCTGAGCTCCCTGTGATAGCTCTAGGTGGTCTGTAGCTGCACAGGGAATTTGGCATAACAGACACCAGCTCACCCAGCCTAGCTCGTTAGGCAGTAGCAGTAACCAAGTCCCCAGGTCTGGGACTGATAGGCTGGGCTCAAGCTCACACAAGGGGAGCCCAGGCAGTCCCTTTGAACCGTGACTGCACCCAAATCACTGCCAGTGAGCTGGGCAGAGTTATGACCTTTATCCACTCATGTCCATAAGAGCAGGACGTTCAAAGCCCCTCTGGAAGGGGGTGCACTTCAATAGGAGTTGGCTGCTGCTGCATGAACCTCGCTGTGTGTGTCACATTCCTGTCTCTACCATCAGCCACAGTCCGCTGTTTGAACTTAATCCAACCTATCACAGGGGACTTGTTTCCCTCTATCTTTTAACGAGCTCGGCTGGCTGAGTTGGTGTCTGTTAGGCCAAATGATCTGTGCAGCTCTAGGCCAGCTGTAGCTGTCCCAGCTGCCCCTTTCTGTTCTAAAACACGCAAGGTGCTCTCTGTCATCCCTCTGCAAGGGCCCTTTGCAAACAGGATGGCAGGACAGCATGGTGATACAGATGATTCTGCTCACCTCAACAAGGCCAGCATCTCTCAGCCAGTGATGTGTCTCTCATACCATTGGAGTTGTAGCATTCATCCCCAGGAGCTGTCAGGAGGGATCACCAACAATGCAAGCTTTGAACCTGGCGTGCCACCGGCACAACACTTGGAGGTTATAGACTTAGAACTTAATGCTATGAACTGGAAACATTTTAACCTTAGAACCCAGAGAAGGTAACATGGAAAACAACTTGTCGAGTTCAGGTTTTGATTCATACTCTTCAATAGATAAAATACTCAAGACCTCATGTTATAAAATCTTTGTGTCCTTTATTCGGTAACATCCTTAAACAAACTGTCACTTCAAAAGGCCCCAAATCTCCATGTGAGAGGTGCAGGAGTTGTTAAAATCACTGGCCCACGATATCTGCTGAGGGACCAGCAGGAGGGTGCTGTCTCCGGTCCCCAGCAGGAGGTAGGGCAGGGCAGACACAGCTGGCTGGTGTCCATCCTGTTCTGGTGTCTGTGGAAACGCACCCACAGCCCTGGAATGAGGCCCCACGGACCTTCCCACCTCTTTGTGATCATGTCTTTACCATTGCTTTAGGTGACTGGGCATCACCTGATGTCTGTAGTGATAGGAAATGGTTTAAGATAAGTGGGTTTTGGGATTGCTTGGGTCCTGTTAAGTGATTCAGTGTGTAAACAGCTTTTGCTACTCTGCTCGGTGGGCATTTTCACTTCCATGAGACAAACTGCACAATGGAACTTGCATTGTGCTGTGCAGCTTTTCAGCCCAAGAGTCCTTAATCTCTGGAGCCATCAGGACAATGGATTTAAAGCATCTCCTACATGATTAAATGTTGTGGCAGGCAGAGGTGGTAGAGTGCTGTGACCTTTCCAGAGAAGCATCTTTAAAAAGATGTCCTGGGTGCACAGGCAGGTCTCGCTCTCGCCCTGTGATTTCAGCTCTCGGGTGATTTCAGCCACGAGCAGCACAGAAGGAAAGGAGGGAGTCTTTGAATGAGGTTCCACAGAGGGTTTTTATTGAGCTCTTACCTCAAAGGGGTCCAGGGATGAAGAACTCTCCCAGGCAGAGAGAGCAGGGGTTTATAAAGGGATAGTGAGGGGCAGGGCAGAACTTCAGAACAAATGAGATGAGGGCACAGGGGTGGAACAAAGAGGAAGGGCCAAAGGGATCCATAGAACCAACATACAGCAACAGTGCTTGCTGGGGGAAGCTTTTTTCCTTGTCTTGGTTAGGGAGGTTGTTGCTTAAGGGTTGTCACTCCAGGGGAGTGTGGTAAGCTTCTCCTCAGTCAGTTTAGCAGCCTCCACAATTAAACCTGTGAAGGAAAAGTCTTGAAGTTTCAGTAATTTACTATAGACAAAACTATACAAAATAACTATACAAAATAACTGTGCAAAAACTTATAAAGATCTAATGCAAAGATGAGCTTCTAAGTGTAACAAATGAATCTTCTTAAATTAAACATTTAGGGGAAAAGACATACAGACTGATTTATGTTCTCCAAAAGGAAGGCGTCAGAATGCCCTTTGGTAATGGCATTTCCTCTGCCTGCAGACATTTCTGCACAAAAGTCTTCAAACGTGACAAACAGCCCATCTGGCCAGAGCTGGTCACAGCCTCAATTCTTGGGATGTAGGATTTCTGGATAAAGAGCATTGCTTTCCAGAACTGAATCCCATACTGCCTCATCAGAGCATTGCCACACACTTCCAGGAAATCCAGCAGCAGCGCAGCTGTCACATCTGCCCGAGGCTCCAGGTTCAACATCTGCGCCAGCCAGCGCCATCCATAGCCCAGCCCGTGAGGATGAGCCCCTCGTCTGTTCCCATGAGGCCAGCGGAGCTGGATGATGGCAGCATAGAGACGAATCATTCCTGACATCCTCTTAAGAAAATGATCTGGTTCTTCCACTTTGGAATCATGAACTTCATAGCCCAGCATCCTCTGATACTCTTCCACAGAAGTCCCTTCTTTCCGAGCAGGGTAAAATGGCACAGAGTATGGGCACTTCTTGTGCAGATGAGCTAGAAAGATGTCTCCAACTCGAGGGTGCAATTCCCAGATTCCTGAGAGCACCACAGCAATTGGGAAGGCTGAATCGTGGTGGAAAGACACTTCTCCTTCCCCATGTCTCACAAACTTCTCTGCAAGTTTGTAAGAAACAAACTCCAGCCCCTGCGGATGCTGAGTCACCAACACCGTTTGGCCTTCAGTCTGAACAGGCTTCCCAGACAGCAGGTTATTGATCTTCTCAAAGACCTCTCTCAGCTTCGAGCCTGATAGGCTACAGATCTGGCTCACAGGGATTGTAGCTGCTTTCTGCAAGTTGGTTTTTATCTTCTTCACCTCAGGGTTGCCTTTGCAGTTTCCAAGTTCACTGAAAGCAGCAACACATTGCTCAGCAGCATCCTGAAGCTGCCGGTACCACTGCATGATACTTTCTTCTGTTTCCACTTGAAGTCCTTCCTTCTGCTGCTTTCCCCACCACTGCTGGGCAGGGGCAGAAGTCTGACACATCATCTGCTCTTCTTCCTCTAAGTCTTTCTGCTTTTGTTCCTTTTCTTCTTCATCTCTCCTCTTTTTTTCCTCTAGAGCTGCAGAGACTTCCTGCTGCAGGCTGGATATCAACCCCCGCATCTCCTGCAGGGCTTGTTCAGAGCTGGCCACGTCTGCTTGAGCCGGGAGCCCTCTCTCGCTCGCGCTGCGGATCAGCCCTGACACCAGTCCACAGATCTGGTTGCCACGACTGCTGTACGCAGCCAGGTCGATTCTGGGCAAGTCTTTGTGCCTGGAGCTGGCATCAATCTGCTGGTTCAGCTGCAGCAGCTCCTCCTGGATGGAATAAAGGCGACGCAGCCTCTCCTGGCCCTCTTTCTTGTGCAAAAGTTCCAGCTCCTCCTGGCGCAGCCTCTGCTGCTCTGCCTCACGCAATTTGAGGTTCAATATCTTTGCTCTGCGTCGGTGTTCTTCCTTCAGCTTCTCTTGCTGCCTCTGAGCCTCCTTGGAGCTCTGCTCCATTACTTCTTGCAACTCTTGGAACTCCTGATGCCGCTTTAGCTCCCTCAGTTCAGCAAAGCGCTTCAGCTGCTCAGTGGCCTGGGCATAGGCTGCCCTCACCATCTGCTCCAGCTCCTCCTGCCGCTGGCTCAGCCTCTCCCTTGCTCTCAGCCTGTGCATCTCTTCACACATCCGAATGCAGCCTTCAAAGTTTGCTACTTTAGATGTCAAGACAGCTGGAGTAACTTCTTGATTTATTTCCAGCAGACTAAGATGATCGTTTTCCTTTTCCCCAGCAGTCACAGGATTGGGCAACGCTGTCGGCACTGCGGCGAGGGTGACAGTATTTTGTGGCTCTGCTGAGGGGTGATGGCTCTGGGTCTCTCTTGTCTGCTTTGCTGGCATACAACCCAAAGCAAGCTTCCGCTCCGACGGTGGCCGTGCAGTCCCGGTGGCGACTGCTGAGGGATTCCCCGATCTGCTGTTCCTTACAGGAATTTCTGGGGATGTATTTCCCAGGCCCTCCCCTGAGCTGCAGCAACAGCCCTGCAGAGGCCAGGCAGAAGGCATGGTCTCAGAGCCGGACCAAGAGGCTCTGGGAGGAGGCAGTGCTGGCGTGTGTGCTGCAGCAGGGCATGTGGGTGTCCCTGGCACATGCTGTTGGAACGGCTGCACGGGCATACCTGGAACAGCTGTGAGGTGTTTTGTCTCTGCGAGAGCCGGGCGCCCCTGCAGCACAGCGGCAGAGCCAGCACAGCTAGGCTTGGTCACAGAGTGCTCGCTGGCCATTGTGGCACAGCCAGGCTCGGTGGCAGACAGCCCTCTGCAGCAGCCCTGTGCTCCACAGCAGCCAGGTATCCTGCAGTGCCCGAGGGCTGCCTGGCAGCAGGCAGAGGTGGCTCCACGGCAGCTTGCCATTTCACAGCGGGCAGTTGCGGTCTCGGTGGTCTTGGCTGAAGCAGCAGGACACAGAGGGAAGGCAGGGCAGCCTGTCACAGCCCCAAGGGCTGGCGCAGCAGGGCACAGAGACGAGGCAGGACCCAGGGTGGCTGCAGGAGGGCTGTTTAACTCAGCTCCGGAGCGCAGGGTGTCTCTGTCGCTTTGTTCAGTGACGGTGCCCTCTACCAGCATCTCGTCCCTGTGCGGGCTGGCTCCACGTCTGTGTGCCGTGGTGGGGTGATTGGCTGGCATATGGTCCCTGCTCTGGGCAATGTCCCGGTCCCAGGCAGCTGCAGGGCACTCTGCAGACAGGTCATCCCCTCCCGGGGAGGCTCCGCGGCCCCACGCGGGGGATGCTCTGCCTGTTCTCCTCCCCGGCTCGCCCCGTGCCGTCCCCTGCACCGGCCTCGTGTCTCGCTCGCTCTCCAACTGTTTGATCAGGGCCAGGATGAGCCTCCAGGGTCTGACGACATTGATGGCAGCTTCATCGGCTGCGGCAGCTGCTGCCAGTATAGACCTACCAGCCCAATCCCATGTGTTTAAATCCAAGGCTGCCTCTTCGGACACGTCCAGTCCGTGGCTCCCACACCACCTTATTAAGGCTAGTAAAGCCTGTTTATCATGGCTAATCCCTCTGCTTGTTAAAAGAAGAGTCCATACCTGGAGTGTAGGGTCTTCTGGCACTGATGCCCACGCTCCCATTTTGCCCAGAGGTGTCTGTAAATCACAAAGGTGTTCGGATCCACGTGGTTTCCCTGCCCTTCCTTGCCGCACTCTCCACTTCAGGCAGAGCACTCTGCTGCCCGCAGGGTTCTCTGCCCGCCCGCAGCTTCCTCTGCTGCCCGCCGCTCTCTCTTGGCTTGAAAGGCTGGTGTCTGCTTCCAGAAGGCAGGATCCTGCAGAAGAGGGGAGTTTTCCTCTGAAGTCGACTGGTGAAGTCAAAGGGTCTGATCTTCCTCTGGCAATCCAGTGGGAGAAGACTGCCTGTGGTGTTTGAAGTGTCCGCTTATATCCAGGCAGGAACGCTTGGCTCCTCCCCCTGGGCGGAGCATCTCACAATGGCAGGATGGAATTTTATCAGTCAGGCAGTGACACTCAATGGCCCATTAACAGAAGATATCTCCCTGGAGGGAGGATTAGTTGTGGAAGAGATAAAGAAAACTGCCCCACCTGCTTTTAACAGCTGGCCCATTACAAAAGATATTCCCCCTCAGAGATATGAGGGATGGGTCATGGAAGAGATAAAGAGCACTGCTCCACCTGGTTTTAACAGATGGGAATAGAATCCATGCATCTGGTTACATCTTGCATTGCAATCTAAGACAAGGTCCCTGCTGCCCACAGCTTTCTCTACTGGCCCCAGCTCTCTCTCTGCTGCCTGCAGTCCTTCTGCTGCCAGCAGCTCTTTTCACTGCCTGCAGCTTCTCACAGCCCACCCAGGTGCCTGGTAGCAATCTCTGCTGCCCTGTATCTCCACAACACTGCAGCAGCTTGCTGTCCTCACAGAGGGCACCAAATGTTGCTTGGGTGTTGGAGGCAGGAATGTGACAATCACACAGCGTGCTCATGCAGCAACAGCCAAAGTTTATTGACTGACAGGTCTTTTTGTAGGGGTTTCAAAGCCCCGTTCATATAAACATGATTGGCTAAAGATCTTAACTGCACCCAGCTCACTGGCAAGGATAGGAGTGCATCCATGATCCCAAGGGATTGGCTGAGGTCCCCTGTTTGAACTTAAGTCCAGCCTATCATTAGTACACTTGGGGTTCTTTATGCATATCTCCTAATGAGCCAGGCTAGTTGAGTTGGTGTCTGTCAGGCCAAATTCTCTGTGCAGCTTTAGAGCAGCTATAGCAGTCACACCCCTGTACCCAGGGAGGAGGAAGAGCAGCGCAGCCCCTCAGGACACCCCCCGTGGGGGACCAGGGGAAGAAAATGCCTGCAAGGTCATGGATCCAGCCAAGGAGCTCCTCTGCCCTTCTCCGTCCGTGACCCCCATCAAAGGGCTGGAAGATCTGAGGGACACCAAGGCTTTGTCATCCTCCCCACCAATGCCTGTGATCCACAACGTCTTCAGCCTGGCACCTTACCAGGAGTACCTGGAGAAGGCCAAGGGCACCGACCCCATCCTGTTCTGCAGGAAGCATCTGTGGGAGGACTCCTCAGCCCAAAACACGGCTGGCAGCCAGGAGCCTGCTGCCCTCAGAGACGTCTCGCTGGTGTCCAGCCTGAGGGCGGGCAGTGATGCAGTGCAGAGCCAAGGGGAAAGCTGTTACAGGAGCATCCCAAAAAAGCCAAAGCCTGTGCCCCCAGAGCTGGAGTCTCAGGAGAGCAGCCCTGACAGGGAGAGCACCAAGGAGTCACCCTCTAAGGACATGGTGCTGGACCTTAGCTTCAAGAAGAGACTGGTGGAAGCTGGGGACACCCAGAGACCCCCTGGCTGTGTGGAGGGGACACTGGAGCGAGAGGAGAAGGAGGAGAGAGAAGCTGCAGGAGGGAAGGTGGGGCTGGGAGAGGGGGCTCAGCCCCAGGTGCCTGAGGCAGACTCTGGGGACAGGAGCAGCTTCCAGAGCTCAGCCAACTTCATGTTCCAAAAATACAAGCTGCTGCCCTCCCTCCCAGCCAGCACTGAGCCCCCCCAGCAGGACGGCAGCTCTCAAGCCCCCCAGCCCAGCCCCCCCAGCACCACCCCCACTCCAGCTCCCCCAGCCTCCTCTCCATCCAGCAACCCCCCGTTCCCACAGCCTAGCCCCCAGCTCGCCCCCAGCTCAGCATCATCCTAGCCCCAAACTGTGCTTCCCACAGCCCCCTCCACTCCAGAGGAGGAGAAGGTGGTGGTGGTGGTCAAGAAGGTTGGTGTCCCCTCACAGGCCCCCTCGGGGCAGTACTTCAGCACCCTGCACACCTTGCTCTGTGACACACTCACACACACAGACAGACACAAAAACACACAGTCAGACACAGACACAAAGACACACAACCACACACACAAACACACACAGACAGACACACAAACACACACACAGAGCAGCAGCTCTGCATTAACACACAGGATGGTCCAGGTACAGAGTTCCAACGCGCTTCATTTCAGGCGACACTGAAGGGGCCCAAGGCCCAAAGACAAAAGAGGGTCACGGGTAAAAAATACAGGGAAAGAGGGAGCATAGAGGAGTGTCAGGGATCCAGTGGTCTGAGGGCTCAGGGGCAGTACACTGGGAAGGGACTGCTAGGGAATGCCAGGCTGGATAGCTGGGGTTACAGACACCAATGGGATTACAGGGAATGGAGATCTCACTAGAACTTGAACATAGAAGGGTAAAAGGGGTAGGGAAGGCCAACAGGCCAATGGGGAAGACAGAACTGGGACAAATTAATACAGTCCTGCGGAGCACCGTCAGGGCAGCCTGTTTCCTCACCCTGAGCTGTGAGGAATGCCTGGAGCCTGCTGTGTGCCTCTCCAGGGCATAGCTACTGCCCTTTCCCTGGCAGGCTCATGGGCCTCCACCGTCCCCGATTTGGAAAATGTATTTAGCAGAGCTCAAGCCCACACTCCTGTGCCAGGACAGCACCTGTGTGTGTGTCCCTGTGTGCAGATGCTCGGGAGCATGCAGCCCCCATGTTGGCCCATTTCTCTTCATCCTGGGGCTGGACACGGCGGTAGGGACAGTGAGAGTCAAACTGCGTGGAGAAACAAACAACCAGGAGCCTGGAACTGGAACTTAGCTGCAAAATTACCACTGGCAAGATGAAGTTTCTGCCCCTGGTGGCACGGACAGGCAGCATGGGGGCGGCTGGCTTCCACTCTCTGGGGAACTGTGGTGACCAGGGAGGCTGGTGGGTGGTGGCTTGTAGCTGTCTGAGCAGGTCCTGTTCTCCAGAAATCCCCGAGCCCCAAATGGTACAGAAGCTGAGCACAAGGGCTCTCTGCAAAACTCATAACCTGTGAAACTGGGGGTGGCTGGACAGTGTTTCTGTAGCAAAGCTTGTTTCCAGCCCCGCAGCTCCACCATGGCTGGGTCCCTCGGGCAGCGGTCCCCCACAGAAATCACAGATTCCAAAAGAGAGCTGTGGATGCTTAGTGCCTTTCTAGAGTTTTCTACATTTGCCTTTTGGTGTTTCCCACTTTAAGGTGTGCGGCTCTTAGGGTTTGGTTTTTATTGCCTTTTCCCCTCCCCTTTCTCACCCACAAGTGTTTTGTGGAGGGAACAGAGCTGCAGAGGCGCAGGTGGCACCATGATCAGTCTGTGTGGCTTCCACCGCCACCGCTGCCAGTCAATCCAGAGTGAAGAATCTAATCCCCAGGGATGTGATATGGTACAGCAGCCTTGGGTCACAGCTGCAGGATGGTGCTGCAGAGTTTTCCTTCCCTTGTTGGCTGCAGTGGCGGCATGGGACAGCTCAGCCCTGCACTTTTTGGGGTGGCACCTGCCCATCACTTGGAATCGGCTGATCAACATTTAATTGCTGTTCATCTGAGAGAGCAGTTGTAGATATGGGGTCACATGGTGAGCCTCCCCTTGTGCCCCACCCTGGCATGGTGGACCTCCCCCCGCCCTGCCCTGGTGTAGCTTGGCTGCTGCAGCTCTGCTCCTTTTGGGCTTTTTAGTTGGTTTTTGGGGTTTTTTTGAGTGGTGGAAGGATGGCACAGCAAGCCAGGACTGGGTAATAAGTGACACAGACTCTCAAGCTATTCACAGAAGGTTAATAAACTTCTTTATTAAGAAACCCATGCTTTTTATACCCTACTTCATTACAGATGGACCTCTAACTGGTCCTTTAATTAAAACACCATCACCATTGACTAATTAAGAAACCACCCTTTGTAAACAAATCTCCAGAACACATTCCACATGTGCACAACATCAGGTGCAGCAAGACCAGAATTGTTTAGAATTCTTTCTCTCCAGCTCCCTAAACCTTCCCGGGCTGATTCTGGGAAAAGGTATCTAGCTTGTCTCTCTCTGACCAGGGAGCTGCTACCACAGAAGGAGGCTTTATTTCACTAAATGTAAACAAACTAAAGCAAGGATTACTGAGAGACTATGAATGAGTGCTTGTTTTAATACAGAATCCAGCTGTTTCCCCTCCCTTGTTCAATGAAACTCCATAACCACACTAAACCACTGAAACATGAACACCCCAGCATTTGTTACAGCATGACACAATCATTATATACAGCTGGAAGGCTTTTAACAGCTCAAGATTTAGCTACCTGCAAAAACTAAAGCTGTAGGAAGGGGGCTACATTCTTACCCTTAGACGCTGGGCAATGGGGAATCAGCAAAGTCAGAGACCTTGCTAAAGAAGAATTAATTCCCTTATGAAATGTTTCCAAGTGGTCTCCATGTCTTCTCTCTCCCTGGCTAGCTGTCCTGTGTAGAAGAATTAGTGTGTGCATGCTAGAGTTGGGAACTGCTGTGTTACAACACCATCCTCCTGCACACCCCATATTAAAAATCCTTTTTGATGAAGTCTGGGTTTTTAGTCCATTTCCCTACCTCTCAAGGAGCACATTCAGTCCTTCCTCCTCTTTTTGCTCGGAAGCTCGTGCTCCTTAGGGCAGCTGCTGTCTGGTGGCCGTTTGGAACCACCGTGTTGCTTAGCTTCTTCCAGAAACTTGTCCAAACCAAATGGATCCTCCTCAAATTGAACTGGTCCATCTCTGCTCCTGCCTCTGCTGTTATGATCCAAGTTAGAGAAGTCTTTGTCAGGAACAAACCTGTTGGTCTTTATTCGAGCCTCTAGATCATCTCCATACATGTCCTTATCCATATTTTTACTTGGCCTGTAGATGTTTTGGGCCAGATCCTTGCCACTTCTCCATGGCTGGTCATAAACATTATAAATTTCATCCTCTCCTCCAGCAAAGCCACTGTCCATACCCTTGCTCTGGTTGAACAGCCTCTGGTCATACTGGATTTCATTGGATGGCCTGCGGCCGGGCACCCCCAGGGCAATAACTTCACTGATGTCTCTGGTCTCATTTCTTTGCAGCTTTGACCTTTTATCAGGGGCTGCCCGGGAAAGATTTCTGTCGTGCTGTCTCTCTTTGCGCCGGTCACGTCTGATTTCGTCTCTTGCTCCAGCGTCTCCATCCTCTTGTTCAACACGGCTTTTGATCCCTGCTCTCCTCTCCCTGGCTTTCTGGGCCATTTCTCGGAGCTTTTCCTCCTGTTTCTCCTTTTCTTTCTGAGCCATCTTCCTCTCCACCTGGGCACGCATCTCTACTGCCTCACGAGCCTTTCTGTCAGCAATATAGAGTGCCTCAGCAAGCTTGGCAAAGTTTTCATTAATATGAACGGTCTGCAATCCTCTGCCGTCTGCAGCCAGACGCTTATCCAAGGGAACGGTGTAACCCTTTCCATTTTTCCAGTTTGAAATGCACGGAGGAATTTTCCACTCTTGCTGCTCTTTCACAGTCAGCTTTCTACTTGGAGAGTGCAAGACAGGTGCTGGAGGAGACGGTGGTCCTCGTGGAATCTTCCTGTTGCTTTTGAATCTTGGAGGCTCCAGAGGGTCCTTCTGCATTTCCACCACCCGAATAACTCTCTGCCTTGCTCCAGAGTTGAATGCAGCTCCTTGCTGGGATGGCGTGTACCGAATGTACTGTGCAGGAGCTGCCTTCTCAGCAGCTCCAGCCGGCAGGGCTGCTGCAACTTTTTGGGAGACTAATTTCTCCAAGGCTGCTCTTGTCTTCTTGGTTATCTCTCTAACTGCCTTCTCATCTGGTCTTTGCAGTCCAGGACCATCCACATTCATGACCTCTTTTGGCACAAGATCTGTGTACTTGCTGTAAATAACCTTGTCCTTTGCCTGTCCTTGTCGAGCAATTGCATCGTATTTTATTCTTCCTTCTGCATCCACCTGAAGAGCCAAAGCATTGGAAATTTTCTTCTTTTGGCCCATATCCAATGGATATTGGGCCACATGAATTTCTGGGAAGGCACCCCCATCTCCAAAATCCTCTAGCGCCCTTGGTATCCATCCTTTCCGGTAACCATAGGGGGGAGGTTCCCTTTGTGAGGAGACCAGAGCAGTCTGCCTGGATCCCTGAGCTCCTGCTCTTGCTTCTAGCTCCAGCAGATCTTGGGACAGCTGGGTTGGAGCTGGCAAAAAACTGGTGAGGGCCATCCTGACCACGATCGCCGTCCGCTCTGCCTCACGCCCAGCCCGCAGCTCTCCGCTTCTCCCAAGATTATTTGCAGCAATTAGTTTTAAGGTCTTAACTAAGTCCTGTAACTTTGAATTTTATCTGCATCAGTTCTGCAAAGTTTAGAAATGAATAGCTCACAAAAACAATTTTACTGCTGCAGCAGACACAGTCAGAATACAACCTGACCCCTGTGGCTCAGGGTGGTGGCAGCAGTCCCGTTAAATGGTGGCTCAGCCCTCGTGCAGTGCCAGCTGTGGTTCTGCTGGAGCAGGATCCTGGAGAATCGGGGAGTTTTCCTCTGAAGGTCCAGGGGTGAGGTAGAAGAGTCTGGTCTTCCTCTGGCAATCCTGTGGGAGAAGACTGCCTGTGGTGTTTGAAGGGCCAGATTATATCCAGGCAGGAATGCTTGGCTCCTCCCCCTGGGCAGAGCATCTCACAATGGCAGGATGGAATTTTATCAGTCAGGCAGTGACACTCAATGGCCCATTAACGGAAGATTATCTCCCTGGAGGGAGGATTAGTTGTGGAAGAGATAAGGCAAAGTGCCCCACCTGGTTTTAACAGATGGTGACAGAACACATGCTTGTGGTTACATCTTGCATTGCAGTCTAAGGCAGTTAAATATTTTCTACATTGTAAGATGGAGAGTTGTTTTCTTTGAAGAGGAAAGACAAATCCAACTAAAACAGCTGTGATGAAACACTGATAAACACCTGTTTCTGGCTAAAGAACATACAGTGTGTTCACCCTTGATTTTGTCAGAGTCTATTGCCTGTTACAATCTTCATTACAATTGCTGTTTTGTCTTCCATAGGTAACACAGAAGAGTCAGTGATGATTCTCCATTATGGCTGTTATTGATTGTAAGCTGTTTTAGCATTTCCCTTTGTTTCATTTTCCTGTCATAGGTATATGACAGTTTAGAAAGGTGTTCCCTCAACTTCCTGAGAGGGTTATCACTGATGTATTGATTACATGGTGTGAATTTTCCAATTTAATAATAGGCATTATTTATAAGATGGTATTAGTGTATTTATAGCCAGCTTCCTCTATGCTTTAACATCTCTTTGTGCAATTATCTTAAGGACACATGTTGTTTCAGGATCCTTTGTCTTTGTTCTCTGGCTGTTTATGCATCTCTTGGATCAGCTGAGCTCTCTGGCGGCTCCCTGCACTGGCTCAGTGGTCTGACCCAATGCTGTCTCATAATTTTAAGTATTTTTCAGAGTTCCAACAAAAGGCAGAGCTTTGTTGAAAGCCTTCTCCAAACTGCTAGTCTTGTGATTTTTGCCCAGTTATTATTACAGCAGCACTCCAGCAGTTTGCAGTGTTTGAAGCATCTCTATCCTGATGGAAACTCCACAGTGATCCAACTACTGGATGCTTTGATTAGTCTTTAACCACAAGGGCTTTACTCATAACTGCTATTTTAGGAGCCTTGTTTTCAAATGTGTTTAGGGAATTCCCTCCCAATTGGAGCCTGGGTAGTGGCCTGGCCTGAGTGTGGGCCTGAAGGATTGTTTTTTCACTATTCCATTGCAGCCAGACCATACCCCAAAGTTTGCTTTTGCAGTGCCTCCTGTCAATAACACGGCACCAGTGCAACGATGCCGTGTTATTATTACCAATTATTATCATTATTATTACCAATGGCGAGTTCTTCCCCGAGGCATGACAAACAGCCCTGCAATCTGTCCCTGCTGCACGGCACAGGCACTCTCAGCAGGGAGAGAGCAACTCCCAGGGCATGCTGTTATCACCACATGGATGACATTTGGACTGCAGCCCTACTCCGACAGGTAAAAGAATTATAAAAGAAAGGCCTCATAAAACCAGGCCTTGCTCTGCTAGATTACCAGCTAGCCTCTCACTTCTTCTTAGTGCAGCTAAGCAGCCAGCCAAGTTCCCAAGTGAGAAGGAGAATCTGCTAACACAACAGTCTATACTTGGGGAGAAAATAAAGTGGCACCTGCATAAACAGTAGATCTACCCCAGGAGAATCAGCGAAGAAATATCTAAACAATTTAAGAATAGAGAGATTTGATGGACAAGTAAAATACCTTCTACCAACCAATAAAGTAATTGGCAAGAAAGCTACTGAGCAATTGGAGTCAGACACGAGGTCTGTGAAAACTGCATGAAAATGAGTTGTGTGAATAAAGAATGGGCTTTTTCCTGCATGAAGAAAATGGAGTCTTGCATGATTCATTCTGATACAACCCAAATAAAAGAGGAACTCTCCCAGATTCAGCCAAGCCTGTTGCAAACATTAAAACCATTTGGGCTGCAGCTAGAACCAGAGAAGGTGCAGCACCAAGCACCCTAGAAATATTTGGGACTCAAAATAATGGACTAGTTAGTACAACCAGAAACAATTCCATTTTCAACCAAAATCCAAACTCTAAATGATGCACAGAAACTTTTGGGTGCCATCAACTGGGTCACACCTGTTCTGGATTGCAAGGCAAGGTGTATTCTATTACCCTCTGTATGGCAGTTGTCTGGTGTCAAGTGGGCAATTTCCCCTTATCTCTCTCCCTGAGAGATCACAATCACTCCTCCCTCAGCAGGGGGCATCCCGAGATAAGAGGCTGTTGAATGTCACTGCATGGCTGATAAGAACTGTAACATCCCATTGTGAGATGCTCCACCCAGAGGGAGGAGCCAAGCATTGCTATCCAGATATAATCAGGAGATTCTGAAACACCAGCACAGCGTCTCCACTGGATTCACCAGAGGAACAGCAGCTGCTTCTACTTCCACGGATCTGCGGAGGAAGAATCACCCTTTTTTCTACAGGACCCCCTGCTCCAACAGAAGCACACCTGACACCTCAGGAGGACTGCAGCCACTTTTCCAATTGGACTGCTACCAACTCCCTGACCAACAGGGTGTCAGCTTGAGATCTGGCTCTGTCAGGGTTGTTCTAGTGTACTGCATTGTTTTGTTTTATCCTTTTATTTTTTTCCTTCCCTGTTAAAGAACTGTTATTTCCTGCTCCCATATTTTTTGCCTGAGAGCCCCTTAATTTAAAATTCATAGCAATTCGGAGGGGGGGGAGGGTTTGCATTCTCCATTTCAGGGGAGGCTCCTGCCTTCTTTAGCAGGCACCTGTCTTTCCAAACCCAGACAATACCTTACCTAGGATTGGCCAGCTCACAATTAGCACCTTTATCTGACCTCCTAAAAGGTGATCCTGATTAACTTCCCGCAGAAAATTAACCCCAGAGGCAAAAGCTGCTCTCAATACAGCAGAGCAAGCTATCACAAACAGACAAGCCCCCTGGATCTGCCCAGAGGTGTTCATCCACCTTTCACTCTGTTCATTCTCTCTGCTGATTGACAAAAGGGAGAATGTGCAGCGAATCCCCACAGAGCAGGGCAGCTAAAGCTGTCTAGACACTAAACCATTTGAGAGTATTAGGAAAGTCCCAGAACCCAGTCATTTTAAATCACTTCCAGTCACTACAATCATCCATCCAGTGACCACCAGACATCCAAACCCAAGGGAATGGTGGGAGACCTTATCACCAGTGGGTGGGGAGGCCCGTGGGGTCTCATGACCTGGGGAGGGGGAGATGTGGGATCCAACAGACCCTGACACACACTGGGTGCCTGCCAGATGTGTCCCTCCTGCCCTACCTCCTGCCCAGGACCACAGGCAGCATCCTCCTGAGAGCTCCTCAACAGAGCTGGAGGAGCCATGTGTGGAACAGGGATGGAAACTTGTTCACCCTCCTCATGGACATCTGGGACTATTGAAGTCCAATTTGTAAAAGGCCTCATTGAAATGAGACCCTGCTGCCTTCTGCCACCCTGACTGCAAAGGGCCCCTGCAGGCAGGACAACAGAGAACACTTTGCCATTTTTAATCAAAAGAAAAGGAGGAATTGTCACAGTACAGCCAGCCTGTAACTGGACAAGGAGGTAACACAAATCCAGTTTGGCTGGCCTGGACTGTTCCAGAAAACAGATCAACAGGTCCCTGGAGAGGTTAGACTCAAACCTATGCAGGGGACCCTCAGCCAAGCCTGTTCAAGTCTAGAGGCAGAAGAACCACTGGCCTGAGAACCAGGCAGAGAGAGATCCCAGCCTGTTTAAACCCAGGAGTTTCAGACCCTCTTTACAGAGACTCTTACATATTAAAGCACCACTGTTGCCACATGGATCTCTGAGAGTTTGTGTCAGCCCTGTCTCCAGCCAATGACCTCACATAGCACCTCTTCTCTTTGATTTGCTTGCCCATCAAGTCATGCTTTAGGTTCAGGAGAGATGAGCTGCACAACTGATCCCCTGGTGACAGGGAGAGGGGGCATTTAAAGGTCACCTGCTGCCACAAAGCCTGCAGCTTCCCTGGTTTTAAACACAGCAGCCCTCCAAAATGACCTTGGGTTTGCTCCTAGGGACCAGAGAACCCCTCTCCACACCTCAAATCATTGGGCAATCCCCCAAATGATCCAAGAGAGACAAAACAGAGATGGCTTCTTTGGCTCTGGAGCCAATTGGAGGGCAGTGGGAGATGGATGGGGCCCTCCTCTGCAGCAATGGGGAACAAAGCAACACAAAGCCCCTTGTGCAAGTGAACGAGACCCCCTTATTGCAGAAATTGCCCCTTCTAGACCTTTAATCTCCACCTGACATAACAGAAACCCAGCCAAAGCCCAAAGGGATTGAACAGAAGAAGGGCACCCATTGGCTGGCTCAGCTGCAGCGCTGCTGACCACATGTCCTCACACCCAATCAGCTTCCAGCCCATACACAGTCCATGCATCCCTCCAGCCAATCACAGCCTCCCTGCCAGCTGGGACCCCACTGCCTCTCTCCTGCTCTGCTGCACGAGCAGCTGCACCTGCTGCAGGGGGAAGAGGCACAGCTGGCAATAAATAAAGGTTGGTGAGAGTGGAGCTGGAAGCACTGCAGAGCTGGGATCTCACCGAGGTGTTGATAAAGACTGTGGGGACACGATGCTGATCTGGGGCTGAAATTCTGCTTGTGGGGCTGAAATAAAAGCCCTCAGCGTGCCTGAAATAGACACACCGGGCCTGGAGGTGAAGTAAAGATTGTGGCAGGGGAAAGGTAAAATAAAGCCCCTGGCACTGAGGCTGGAATAGGGACTGCAGAGAGCCAGAGGCAAAGCAGCACAGAAATAAAGATCTGAAATAAAGGCTCTGGGGCACCCAGCACACACAGCAGGAGCTGCAGTCAGTGCTGTGGGGCTGGAGCTGAGATGAAGCCCCTGGGGCAGGTTTGGGGGGGGGAACAAACAGCCCAGAGCAGGATCTGAAATAAAATCCAGCGTGCTCAAAGGGGAAGAACCCCAGGGCTGGGAAAGTGACTGTGGGGCTGGCCTGCACATCCTTGCTTTTTCACCTCCCCAGCACTAGGGCTGTTATCCCAGAGCTGGAGAGGAGCAAGCCCAGCTCACAGGCACCAGTTAGAGCAGCAGCACAGGGCTGGGGTGGTACTGGGAGCCCAGGAGGGAGGTTGGTTCAACACCACCCCCACAGCAGACACACATCCTTCACCACAGGCTTTCACGGTCTACAAACAGTTTATTTCAGGTACAAAATGGTTCCTTGACACACCTGAGTCTGGATTCTGCACAGGGAGCACCTGGCAGCTGCTGCCACAGGATCAGGGAGAGCTTCTCAGCATCTCCTTCCCACCCACAGCCCTTGTCCAGGCTCCCCCCAGCTGCTGCTTCTCTCCTCAGGCAGAAGTGCTTTGGCACACCAAGTGACCATCCCCAGGGTCCTGCAGGGGAGAGGGAAGAAGTCCCTTGAAGCACCTCCAGAAGAAGGCAGGAGTGAGGGTCCCTTCCCTCCAGCTCCCCACAGGTTTCTCCAGCCCCAGGGACCATCACCAGGTAACAGGAGAACCTGTGAGCTGCAGAAACACCAGCTCCCAGGCTCAGAGGGAAATGCAAGGGGTGCAAAGGGCACTGACCTCTGTCCAGAAGCCCTGGTTCTCCATTTCCAACGTCTGGATGCCCACTTCAGGGTCTCTTCTGTCCCAAAGGGCTCCTCCAGCCTGCCAGCCCAGCCTCTTGGTGCCCAGGCACTGGGGAGGAGAGCACAGGGACTGCAGCCCCAGCTGGCCCCACAGAGCCCCCCAGCCCAGCCCAGGGCCCAGGGCTGCTGGCCCAGCCCAGCAGACAGGACTGGCCCTCACCACAAGCACGACGGGCGCAGCCACGATGCAGAGGCCACCGATGACCACCAAGGCCACTCCGTAGGCTGGGAAGCCCGGCTGGGGCCTGGCAGGCTCCAGGGTGTCCTCTGGAGCAGAGCAGAGCATTGGGAGCTGTGCCAGCACTGCCCCACGGGGTGCCAGCCACCCTCTGCCCCAGGACTGACACAGGGCATAGAATAACTCCTGTTCCACTCCCTCCGTGCCTTTTCCTCCCCTCCCACAGCAGCCTGCAGCAGAAGGTCTCCATCCCCAGTGCCCCAGGCCATGCAGAGGCAAGGGGCACAGCTGTTAGTCAGTGTTGCTGCCTGCTCACCTCAGCAGCCAAGGCACCTGAGCCTCTCTTGACACAAGGGACCAGGATGGGCCCAGCTGTGGATCCACTCTGCTCCCAGGGCAGGCACGGGGCCTGTGGAGCTCAGGCACTCAGGTGCCCGAGGAGAGCTTACCTCCCACAGAGAGAGAGGATGGATCCACGTGGATGGCAGAGCCAGCCAGAGCCTGGTCTGGCCCCACCGAGCGCACGAGTGCCCGCAGCACTTGCACGCTGGTTGGAGCGGGGCGGCGGAAGATCATGTTCCCATGGCAGATCAAGGAGCCAGGCCTGCAGGCAGGGTTGGGAAGAGCTCCAGCAGCTGCCAGCCCCACCATGACCCCACAGTGGCACGGGGTGGGCACTCCCAGCCTCCTCCCAGAGGGTTTTGCTCAGGAGGAAGAGATCTCTGCACTCAGGGAGCCGAGGGATGGATGGGACATGCCTGGAGGTCCAGCAAGTCACCACTGCTGCAATGGCTTAATGCTCGACCTCAGCTTCCTCTGCAAACCCTTCCTTAGCCAAAAGCATGCAGCTGTCAGCCATGCCCTGTTGGCTGACGGCTGAAGGGAGACCTCCCTGCCCCTGTGCAGCCCTGGCCAGCAGAAGCCCTGCTCCCAACTCACAGGAATTCTTTGATGATGGCTGTCAGGAAGGATGGGTAATCCCTCAGGGCTCTCGCCACCTGGAAGAAAGGGTGTGCTCAGCTCCCTGCCAGCTCTTGGGGCACTTTGGCCAGCCCAGAGCAGCCCCTCTTGCTCCCTTCCCACCCAGCTGGGAGGACCTCAATCCCCTCTTCCAGCAGCCCCACTCCTACCGCATCACCAAGGTGCCTGGAGAGATCGTGGTGCTCTGCAGAGAGTGGATCCTGAAGCTTCTGGCTGAAGGCTCTGTTGGTGACGACGAAGGACAGAGGGTACACGTGCAGCCCGAGCTGGGACCCTGAAGGAGCAGGAAACAAGCGCTGGCTGAGCAGACTTGGCAGCCACCCTGCCCCCAGCACCCACGGGGACCGTCCTTACCCTCCACCGAGAGGGAGCTCAGGGCCACGGAGAGGCCTGAGAGTGCAGTCAGGGCTTCCAGAACCTCTGTAACGTCAGCATGGACAACTGTGTCTAGGTACAGGTCTCCAGTGATCTCCGTGTTCCCACCCAGCTTCCTGAGGGGAGAGAAGAGCTCTGAGCAGGGCAGGAGGGTTGGGACCTGGCTCCAGCACCTTTCCTGGAGGTTTTCTCCTGAGAGCCCACAGAAGGGGCTCAATTCCAGTTTGCTCCAGCTGCACATCCCCTGCCAGCTTTCCCCATTCCCTCCATCCTTGCAGCACAGCTGATTAGCTGCAGAGGGCACAGGAGAGAGTGAAGGGGATGAAAGGAAGAGGTTGGCAGAGGAGTAGCTGCATGCCATACCTGAGCTGGGAGATGGTGAAGTTCCTCACGTGGTAGAGGGCACTGACAGCTGCAGTTACCTGGGCAGGGAGAAGGCAACAGTTCACACCTTGCCCTGTTTAGCACAGGCTCTTCCAGCACCCAGGCAGCCTGTGCCCATTCCCCCAGCATCTCCCTTTGGAACAGCCCCCTAGGCTTGGCATACCTCTCTGACCAGCCTCTCCATGCTGCCCACGCCAAGCTGGGAGCCAGTGAGGGAGATGGACAGCTTCTCCGGGTCCAGGTTCTCCAGGCTGAAGCCTAAGGGAGTTGGGAAGAGTTCCACTCATTCCTGTTCCTGCAGCTTCCCTGGGAGACAGTGTTCAGCCCAGAGCTCATCCATGGCCACACACCAAAGGCAGAAAGCAGCAGGGCAGCTGAGTGAGGAGCAATCCCTTGGAATGTGGGAAGGGCTCGGGATGTACCATTTCCCAGCACAGCAGGGCTGGGGCACAGAGGGGAGGCCAGGGAGCCGAGCAGAAGCCCAGGCCCACACAGGCCCAGCTGCTACAGATGTGCCCTCCACCACCCTCCACATCCTTACAGTGGCTTTACACAGGCCAGGAGAAGGGATGTTCAGGGAAGGAAAAGCCTGGAACCCAAACTGCACGGGGTTCAGCCTGGAGAGAGGCACAAGGAGGGCACTGGGCAGCAGCAGCAGCAGCCCTGCTGTGGGAAGATCTTCAGGACTCACCAGCAGACTGGACAGACTGGGGCTCCAGCTGCCAGCTGAAGATGCTCCTTCCCTTGCTGGCCTCTGTGATGACTGTCCGGATGAGGTGGGAGTTGGAGGGAGCAGGAGCATCCCCCCAGAACAGAACCTGCCCTCGCACCACCACTGAGCCATTCCTGGAGGGACAGGAGACAGTGGGCAGCACACCTACTGCTTTTGTCCAGGTGTCATTGTCCAGGAATTCAGACAGGGATCCCTCAGGATGATGACACCAGGGAGGGAGTGAAGCCCCTCAATGCTCCTGTCTGGAGCATTCTCCTGGGCAAACCCTTCCCTCCAAGCCAAACCTGCAGCAGCTTGGAAGAAAACCAGACAGCACTGCTTCTTCCAGCAGGGTCCACCTTTATTGCACACACTCAGTATTTCTATGTTTCCACTCTGGGAAAGGTTGAAGAAAGTCTCAGGAACATGTAAGAGGAAAGCCAAAAGAGCCTACACCACCAAACATTCATTAAAGCACTCAAGGTTGCTGCCCTTATCAGCCACTCGCTCCAACATCCACCTCCCAGCCTTCTGGGAGACCAAGGAAAAACATTCCCACGTGGTGTTTATGGCTGCAGCCCTTCCTCTGGAATGCACCTTTCCCAAGGGAACAGACAGTCTCTATCAAAGTGGAACAAGCTGCTCTTCTACTCAGGACTCTCCTTAAGGCCAGGCTGGCTGCCTCAGGCCACTGCTCCTACAAACCCAGCCCTCCAGAGCAGCTGCACACTCACATGAACTCCAGGACATTGGCCTGCAGGAAGCTCTCATAGCTGGACAGCATCTGGTTGAGCTGGAAGGAAGAAGCAGCTGGGAATTAATTGAGGAGGTTTCCCAAGCCCCCCCATGTGAAGGGGAAATGCAGGAGCAGGTGGGCAATAAAGAGAGGGAAGTCAGCTCAGCCTGCCCAGGGGAGGGCACACTGGCACCCCAGGGAGAGCTCTGGGAATGCCTGGGGATGAGCTGGGACACCCAGAGCAGCCAGCCCCATCCTGGCAGGGAACAGCCCAGCACTAATGCCCTGTGCCAGGGCCCTGCTGGCTGCCAGGGGTGAGGGGAGCCCAGCCCCACCTCAAACCAAGCTCCAGCAGAGCAGTGCCAGGGGTTTGCCCACCTCCACCGTGCTCAGGTGGGCACCCAACCAGCCAAGGGCTGATGCAGCACTCAGGCTTCTCCCCCAGCAGGGCCTGGCACCACCCCACAGCCCACAGTGCCAGATGTGTCCCAGGCCCCTGCAGCACCCACCATCAGTGTCACATCTCCCTCCAGCTGCCGGTAGCTCTCGGAATTCCTGCTGCCCAGAGCCGGGCCGTAAGCGATGCCCAGCAGCCGGAATTGCAAGGGCAGCACGTGCACAGGCTGGGAGGGCAAGGGCAGGCTGGAGGGGTGGGATGCAGGGGGTTTCCTCCCTGTGGAGCCAGGCCTGCCCTTTGTCATCAGCTCAGCTGGGCTGGAGGCTGCTCTGGTGGCTGCAGGGAGCTGCTCCGTGCCTGTGGAGGAGTTCTGGGAAGTGCTGGAGCCGCTGGACACGGCGTGGGCACGGAGGGTCAGTGCTGAGGGCGCAGCCAGGCTCTGGGAGCTGAGCAGGGAGCTGGCTGCATGCCCAGCTCCAGGAGAGGGCAGCAGGCAGCACGGAGATGTCACAGTGCTGCTGGTGGCAGTGTGGTGGCCAGGCTCAGAGGCACGCTGCAGAGCTGCCTTTGTGGAGCAGGGGGGAGGCACAGAGCCCGGGCTGGCAGGGCTGGGCCCTGGAGGTCCTGCTGCAGTGGGAACAGGTCCCACTGATGCTGTCCTGGGCTGGCTGGGCCTGGATTCTTCTGTCACAAACATCTGTCCAAGCTCTGGGATGACACCAGGGGCTGTGGAGCCCATCCCAGCCACGGTGGGACCTGCAGGGCTGGGACCCTCAGGCTGGAGGAGCTGAGCTGAGGCAACAGGCACCCTCTTGCCAGGCCACGGTGTGGGGGACAGCGTGACAGCCATTGCTGTGGCCAGCCTGAGCCCTTCCCTGTGCCCACAGCCAGGCTGCCCCTGCAGGGAGGTCCCAGATGTCCGTGTGGCTGCAGTCCGTGTCCCCAGCCTCTGTCCCCCAGCACCTGCTCCAGGGGACACTACTCCCTGCATCCCTGGGGAGCAGCCCGAGGAGAGGAGGTCCCCACACGCTGTCCCCAGAGTGTCACCCACCCCTCGCTGGGAGGCTGCTGAGCCCGGGGGACCCCAGGTGACAGCAGGCAGAGCGCCCAGGCCGTAGGGGACAGCAGTGGCACGCACACACACGGCCAGCAGCAGCAAGGCTCTGCAGCACAGGCTGCGGGCAGGGACAGCCCCGCGGGCAGCAGGACACGGGGCTGGGCCCGCAGCCCCTCCCCTCTCCGCACGGAGCATCGTTCCTGCCTGCAGGGCAGCAGCGGCGCCTGGGGGGCTCGGCGCTCCGAGCCCTCGGCTCCTGTCGGCAGAGGCCACGGCGAGAGCTCAGCTGTGGAGAGGGACAGCAGGAGATTTAGGCTGGCTCTCTGCACTCCCACATCCCAGTGCCAGGCCCATTCCCACACTTCCCATCCCAGGAGCTCCTCATTAAAACCCCCCTCCCTTGTCCCCAGCAGGCTCCCAGCTCAGGAAAGCCTCTGCCAAGCCTCAGCACCTCCTGGGAAGCTCCCAGGGCAGCACAGGGCTGTAACCAGCACAGGGCTCAGACATTCCCTCATCCCCAGAAACCTCCCCAAGGAGAGCCAGGACCAGCAGCACCCCTCACCCAGCAGCACCCAGCAGAAGAGAGCACCAAGGCCCAGCCAAGGCCTGGCTTTTATCTGCTTTCCCAGGGGAGGCTGTGGCTCTGTTCCAGCTGCTCCCAATTAACACACAAACTCATCTGCACTCCCCCAGGTGAAGCTGGAGGGGTCTCAGCTTCCCTCTGCTCCTCATGGAGCTCTCAGCAGCAGAAGGAGGGGGTGGGTGTGTCCCTCCAGGCAGGATGATCCCCAAACCCTGCTGATGCTGCCCACAACTCCCTGTTTGTGAGGCTGTGGCAGTGTTCACCGGCTGGGCTCCACCACCTGGGGCTGAAGAACGTGGATTGCAGCACTTGGCCTTTGGGATCAGGCAGATTCTGTGCCTGATGGAGGCTCCCAAGGGGGCGAGTCCTGGGGTCCCCACTGGGTCAGCCCAGGCTGCATCCCTGAGCAGTCCAGACTCTCCTGCCCAGTTTCTGATGCTCACACATCCACCAGCACCCTGTTCCCAGGCTGTCACCCACAGGGTTTGTGGAGGCTGGGATGTGCTCCTGTCATGGCATCCTGAACACTGGATTCAACCTCCAGTGATGGCACAGAGGGGCTGGGCACAGCACTTGTGGCTTGCTGCAGGGAGAAGAGGGCAAGTGCAACAGGTGGGGGATCTGGGTCCCTCCAGGCCCAGGAAGGTCCTGTTGTGCCCACGCTGGGAAGCAGAGACAGAAGCAGGCATGTCTGGAAACAAGTCAAACTCACTTAAACCAGGTGAGGGAACTCTTCATATTCTTACAAAAAAAATTAAATAAAGGGAAGGAACTTTCTTCCCTGGAACCTTATATATGTACAAAACCAACATTATTAACAAACACTGCTTTCCAAATCACTGTGCACCGGCATGCAGGTGTGGGGGGTTGTGAGGAGCAGCATCTCCCTCACATCCACAGCCACCCCACGGAAAACCAGGAAGGCACCCACAGAAATCCCCCAGTAGCAAACACACCTTTTGGCTAAAATAAGTACAGTTCTGGTGGGGTCATTTCCACCTACCCTCCCCCACCCCATCTTCTTAGTTTAAAATAAATATTTCCTGTAGTGAAATAAAAAATTAGAATAACCCTTGTTTTGTTCTTCTCCTTGAAGAACACCTGAGAGATGAATTTTTAAGGCCTCTGCTGTGTACCCGGCTGCAGCCCCGCAGGGTGAGGGGCTGTCCATTAGTCCTGGCATGCCCACATCCCTCCTGGCATGCCCATAACCCTTTGAGATGAAAGGATCCCTCCTTCCAAGGTCTGGCAGCATCATTCCCCTCTCTGCTCCTTCAGTCTCCACCAAGGTGGTCCCTAAACGTGCATCTCCCACGTTCTCCTTTGGGACAGGATCGGGGACGTTAAGTGATTTGGTTTTCTTTTCCTTAAGAGTCTCTTTAAGAGTTTCTTGCAGTCTTTTAGTTTAAATTAAAAGACATGTATAAATTACTGTATTTAAAGAAAAAACCAACCCAAAACACATGACCTGAAGGCAGCAGCTCCTTATAAAGGTTAATCCAGAACATTTGTAAAATGTTTTCATTTTTCACAAAACCAACTTAGTCCTGGGACTATGGAAGTCACGATTCCCTTGCCCTTGCTGTTGTGCCAGGTCTTGGTGGCACTTTAAAGGTGAAAATCCCATAGGAAGGGGATGTTTATTGGGAAAAGCATGGATAAAGCAGGAGGGGGATTCAGAGGAGAGAGGAGGAGGTGGGATGTCATCCCTGCAGTCCCATTTTCCAAGGCTGGGGACGGTGCTGTGGCCATTTCCACACTCCTCTTGCTCCAGCTCCACTGGAACTCCAGCCATTCCCTCTCAGCTCACCAGGGCAATCATGGATGGAGGTGGGAGATGCACTGAAAGATGATCCATTCAAAGAAAAGTAGCTCCAGCTGCCATGAGGGACTCGAGCCCATGCCTGCAGGCCCAGAAAACCTGCCAGCAGCATCCCTGTGTATGTCCCTGGAGCACCCCGAGCTGTTCTCCACCCTGAGCAGCATCCCCAGAGGGTTCCTGCCAAGGTATCAGCATCCTGGATGATCCTGATGCCAGTGGGACCTGCCTGCAGGGCTGCTGGTGGTGTCAGCATCCTCGGCATCCTCGGCTCTGGGGACTCAGGACTTTCCCATTCCCGGCTCTGGGGACTCAGGACTTTCCCATTCCCTTCATCATTTGGCTGTTGCCCTTGGCACATTCCTCAGTGCCTACTTTTTCCTTGATCTCTCTGTGGCTGTTGCTTTGCCATCAGTTTTCAGTGCCTCCAGGCCAGGGCTACCTGGGAGAGGAAGGAGTGGTTAGGGAGGGCACACCTCCACATCCTGAATATTCCTGGCTCCAGCCCAGCCCCAGGAGCAGAGCCTCCCCAGCCAGCTCCAACTGCTCATCATCACATGAAATCCACACCCACACACCTCCACAAAATGACAAACAAATCCCATAAACTCCTATAAACCCACTCTGGAAGAAGAGTTACTTACTTGGAAGGCTGCTGGCCAGTCTCTGAGCTTGAATCTGGAAGAAATAAAGGTGCTGTTAATGGCCTTGAACAGCAACAAAAAGTTATCTGGACAGAGCAGTGAAGTCATCAGCTAGATGGGACAGCCATGTGTGAGAGGTCTGACACTGCACCCTTGGATGGGCACAGGTCATCTGGAACTGTCTGAAACCTCCTTGACAACCCCAGGATGATTTTTCTGCCTTCCAGCTCAAACTTCCCCCCCTCCACAACCCACAGAGGAAAAGCTGGGCGAACCCTCAGTAGGATAGGGATGCTGAGGCACCTTTGGATGCTCCTCAAGAACAGCAGCACCTGGAGGGCAGGTGCAGCGGGAACATCCCTGGGAGAGCCACAGGGACCCATCCCCAGGTGATGCCAGGCTACCTACCAAGCTGCTGCTGGACGGAGTTGTGCCAGTGGAGGTTGAGCAGGTCAGGGTAGATTTCGGGAAGCCACTTGATCGCCAGGAGCTTCAGCATGCGGGAGGTGCAGCTCTTCAGCTCCAGGTCCCTCAGGTGCCTCTCCTCTGAGAGGGTGGTGGGACGCAGCTCCACCTTGTGCTTCTGCAGCACTTGGTCCACGAAGATCCCGGGGAGCTTTGGGAAGAGCTTCTCCTTCACCACGTGGATGGGGATGAAGATGGCTCCTGCCCGGACGACATGAGGGAAAGGGCAAGCGGACATGAAGGTCTTCAGCTGGGAGAGCAGTTTGGTGAGGAGCTCGGCCACGTCCTGGAAAGCCAGCCAGATCTCCTTGCCATTGCTGGGCTTCTGAGGATTGGGAGCCTTGGAGCCATCTTTGGGGCTGGGCAAGGATTTGGGCATCTCCCCCAGCTCTTCTGCCAGCTCAGCCTTCTTCAGCCACTGCCGCAGGAGCTCCGGGGAGGAGCGGGACACCGAGTCCGAAATGGTGTCACAGAGCAAGGTGTGCAGGGTGCTGAAGTACTGCCTCGAGGGGGCCTGTGAGAGGACACCAACCTTCTTGACCACCACCACCTTCTCCTCCTCTGGAGTGGAGGGGGCTGTGGGAAGCACAGTCTGGGCAGGGTTTGGGGCTAGGATGATGCTGAGCTGGGGGCTAGGCGGTGGGAACGGGGGGTTGCTGGATGGAGAGGAGGCTGGGGGAGCTGGAGTGGGGGTGGTGCTGGGGGGGCTGGGCTGGGGGGCTTGAGAGCTGCCGTCCTGCTGGGGGGGCTCAGTGCTGGCTGGGAGGGAGGGCAGCAGCTTGTATTTTTGGAACATGAAGTTGGCTGAGCTCTGGAAGCTGCTCCTGTCCCCAGAGTCTGCCTCAGGCACCTGGGGCTGAGCCCCCTCTCCCAGCCCCACTTTCCCTCCTGCAGCTTCTCTCTCCTCCTTCTCCTCTCGCTCCAGTGTCCCCTCCACACAGCCAGGGGGTCTCTGGGTGTCCCCAGCTTCCACCAGTCTCTTCTTGAAGCTAAGGTCCAGCACCATGTCCTTAGAGGGTGACTCCTCGGTGCCCTCCCTGTCAGGGCTGCTCTCCTGAGACTCCAGCTCTGGGGGCACAGGCTTTGGCTTTTTTGGGATGCTCCTGTAAGAGCTTTCCCCTTGGCTCTGCACTGCATCACTGCCGGCCCTCAGGCTGGACACCAGCGAGACGTCTCTGAGGGCAGCAGGCTCCTGGCTGCCAGCCGTGTTTTGGGCTGAGGAGTCCTCCCACAGATGCTTCCTGCAGAACAGGATGGGGTCGGTGCCCTTGGCCTTCTCCAGGTACTCCTGGTAAGGTGCCAGGCTGAAGACGTTGTGGATCACAGGCATTGGTGGGGAGGATGACAAAGCCTTGGTGTCCCTCAGATCTTCCAGCCCTTTGATGGGGGTCACGGACGGAGAAGGGCAGAGGAGCTCCTTGGCTGGATCCATGACCTTGCAGGCATTTTCTTCCCCTGGTCCCCCACGGGGGGTGTCCTGAGGGGCTGCGCTGCTGCTCCTCCTCCCTGGATACAGCGGCTCCTCCTCCCCTTGCCTGGGATTCTCCCAGCTCCCTCCTCTCTCAGGAAATGTCTCAGCGAGCCCAGCAGAGCCCCCAGAAAGCTTCTCTGAGGTGCAGACAGGCTGGAAAGCACTGCTGTGCCTTGGTGCAGCTCGCCACTGCGGACTGCCTGCCCTGTGCTGCTCCCAGCCCGGCTCCGTGCCGGGAAAGGAGCCGTGGAACATGGATGCATGGCCCGGGCTGATGGCAAACCCTGGGTGCCCGCTGTTCCTGGGCAGCTCGGCATCCCTGGCCGGCTCAGCATCCCTCAGCGCTGCCCCCAGCCTGGCACCCGCTGTCCTGGGCACGTAGGGCTCCCAGGGGCTGGGAAAGTAACTCCTGGGCTCCTGGGCCTTGAGGTAGGTGCTGGCCAAGGGCTCCCTGCTTCCCACGTAGCCAAAGCTGGGCAGGGCACTGGGCTCTCCCTCAGTGGGAGCTGGGGGGTGGTAGAGGGGGCCAGATCTGTGGGGTGACAGCGGGTAGGGGGGAGGTGGGTAGCACATTGCTGACCTCTCCTGGATCACTGGGCTGCTGTCAGCTGGCTGCAGCTTGGGCCAGGGCTCCAGGCTGAGGCTGGGCACCTCTGGCACATTCTTCTGGCTCTGGGCAGAGGGACAACTTGCTTCCAGGAATGGGCTGCTGGGGGATGGCCCATACTTATCAAAGGTGACGCAATAGTGGGTTAAGGCAGTGGGGGAGCTCAGCTGCTCCCTGGAAGGCAGGGCCAGGCTGGAGGGCAGTGGCAGGAGTCTGTGGTCGGTGCTGGAACCACTCTTGTGGGGCTCGCTGGGGTGCAGAGGGTGGGTGGCAGGGGGCAGGGCCCAGTTTGTGTCCCCTGGTCGCTGCTGCTTCAGGCTCTCTGCTTGTGTACCCAGCAGGAGAGCCATCCTGGGAGCCAGGAAGGAGGCAGGGGCTCCGTACATGGGCTTGGGGACTGCTAGAGGAGCTGCCTTCTTCACCACTACTGGCTTCTTCACTGGCAAGGGGCACCTAGGACTTTCCAGCTTATTTCTGGCCATAAGCTGCTCATGGCTCAGGCTGTCCTTGCTCTTCTGGGTGTCCGGGGGCTGCAGCCTGGAGCCCAGGCTGTCTGGTGGGTACAGCAGGAAGCCCAGCAGTGGCCCCTCGGCCGGCACAGGCTGGCTCAGGGCACCGGGGCCGTAGTGCAGGTAGGCGGGCGTGGGGCTCCAGCCAGCCGGGGGCTGCTTGGGGCCCTCGGGGCTCTGCAGCGGGCAGGCAAAGTAGGAGCCCTTGTAGCTGAAATGGTTTTCAGAGCCAGGCTGGGGCACGGGGCTGGATGTGCCTGGGATTTTGCTGGGCAGGAAGCTGGGGGCGGGCGCCAGACGAGGCAGCTTCTTGAAAATCACAGGGCCTGCAGACTGCGAGTACCGTTTGGAGGCCATTTATACGTTGGTGCCACTGTCCCCACGGGAGAGGTGAGCTGGCCTTCCTGGAAAAGAGAGAGAACGAGCCATGAGCAAAGCAAGTCCCCACAGCCAGCAGCCTCTGATGGCACAGGGTGACAGAGGGTTACAAGCCATTTCCCACAAGGTGAAAGTGTGGTGGCTGTCTTGGTTTGGATAAGACAGGTGCCTGCTAAAGAAGGCAGGAGCTTCCCCTGAAATGGAGAATGCAAACCCTCCCCACCCCTCCAAATTGCTATGAATTTTAAATTAAGGGGCTCTCGGGCAAAAGAAATACGGGAGCAGGAAATAACAGTTCTTTAATAGGGAAGGGGGAAAAAAACATAAAATGATAAAATAAAAACAATGCAGTACACTAAAATGACAGAGTCAGATCTCAACCTGACACCCTGTTGGTCAGGGTGCTGGCAGCAGTCCAACTGGAAAAGTGGCTGCAGTCCTCCTGAGGTGTCAGGTGTGGTTCTGTTGGAGCAGGGGGGTCCTGTAGAAAAAGGGTGATTCTTCCTCCGCAGATCCGTGGAAGTAGAAGCAGCTGCTGTTCCTCTGGTGAATCCAGTGGAGAAGCTGTGCTGGTGTGTCAGAATCTCCTGATTATATCTGGATAGCAATGCTTGGCTCCTCCCTCTGGGCGGAGCATCTCACAAGGGGATGTTACAGTTCTTATCAGCCATGCAGTGACATTCAACAGCCTCTTATCACGGGATGCCCCCTGCTGAGGGAGGAGTGATTGTGATCTCTCAGGGAGAGAGATAAGGGGAAATTGCCCACTTAACACCTAGACAACTGCCATACAGAGGGTAATAGAATACATCCTGCCTTGCAATCCAGAACAAGCCGTTAGAGATGCAGACAGCTATTGGCCAGTAAGCTGGTTGGTAACCAAATCCAGCCAATCAGGACCAACCACACAGGCTTTCTGAAACTATATAAAGGTGTCACGATCTGCCAGTACAAGTAGGGGTCATGATGGTTCGTTTTACTGATCTCAGAGTGCAAAAGATACACAGCAGGGGACTTTCAATTTAATCACAGCAGTGCACCTTTACTGAGAGCCAACAACAATTATGCGACAGAGGAGAGAGAGATATTAAGGAAACAAAGTAAAGGACAGAGAGAGAGAAGGGGGGTTATAGCTACCAAGGGAGAGATAAAGTCGTGGTCCAGCCAACAGACTCATCTTCATTCTGTGGGGGATCACCAAAGTTACCCTAGAAAGTTACTTGTTTATAGTCTTTGTCTAAAGCGAGTGGCATCTGGCCAAGAGGTGGGGAAATTCATAGGCTATTGTGATGAGACCTGTTGCTCCATGAAGCAGGCGAAAGCATACAGACCAAGCTGCTCCTCACCAGTCCCTGCCTGAAGCAGTGTACCGTGGCAGCACAGCATGCAGACCTGCAAAACAATCACTTGGCAAGCATCCACCTCAACCAGGCCAGGACTCCAGTCGGGGTCTTCAGCATCTTAGTCTCTGTCCTTGCGACGGTCATGAGGCAAATGAGGGAAACTTCAGACCATCTCTTACAAAAGGGAACTGCATGCACCAAAAATTTGCTGTTGTCAAATGAACGTCAAGTGTCATGTCATGTGTCCATCTTGACTGCAAGAGGTGGTGATACCCAATGTGATCGGCAGCAGGCTGCTGTGCTGAGAGCAGGGAGATGGAGCCCAGCAGAGAGGCAGCCAGGTGAGCTGCCAGGAGTAAGTAGAGCTGCAGAGTCCCGACCATTGCAAGTAGAGAAAGTGTCCACAGGGAACATGAGGACGCAAGTCTCATTGGAGGAAAAGGCTGTTGTACAGGGATGAACCCTCTTTTCGTCCAGTCTGGGATAAAATATTATGAACAGTCTCTACAAGCCTCGCTGTCATGGTGTAAGAGACACGGACTGGGCACAGCCACAGAAGCTGCTTTTAATGTACAAACATGGGAGCGGGCTGGTGATCTGGTATTTGACTCTGCCTCACAAGGCAACAAATCAACTCAAGACTTTTAAACGACCTGGTGTTTGGTACTGGACACTTTAAAACCGATAAAAGCTGACCAGAGCGCGAAAGCTGCAGCTGAAGCACTGTGGGCACCACCCAGTGGATTGTCTCGTAAGGAGAGAGGGCAGGGGGAATCCAAGGCAGGAGTGAATGCCACCTCAGGTGTGCGGGCAGAGACGACGGGCAAGAAACCGAGAGGGAAGTGGCTGTTACCAGAGCCCCCTGTCCCTGCAGCACCATCCCGACACACCGCCATAACCCCGCCACTGGGGGCAACGGATGTGTTTGTGCAGCACCTGAAACCGCCTGCGCCGTGCCACTGGGCTCTGCATTGCCGTTAATGTGCTTGGCACGCCCCTGCCTGCAGCTGAGCGGGCAGCCCAGACACCGCTTGGCGCACCCACCAACAGGATCAGCACACGAGCAGAGCCCAGAAGTCAAGAGGCACCCAGCGCTGATGGAGGTTGCCGGTGCCCGGGACCGTGAGACATCATACCCTGCCACATCCACAACCAGGCCTTGGGAAGTCCAAGGGATGCTTTCCATGATTAAACTCAAACATTTTAATGGGGGGAACCCAAGCTATCACACTCTTACCAATTGGCATGGGGACGCTTCTGCCGCACCACCAGTACCAGTCACCATCTCTACCTACGATCCTGTCAGCTTCTGGAGGCAGGTAAAGCTGATTGCCGTTGCGGATGGGAATCTCAAATGTGCAGAAAAGATCTCTGTGCCCACGGCCCCAATGTCATAGGGGGGCTCAAAGCCTCTGGGCAGGACAATTGGAGCTTTCCCAGTGCTGAGATGCGACTGGTACACACGTGACAAGTATGTTTCCCTCAAATGGCAGGGCCTCCCTGAACTGTGCCGGCCAGCTGCCAAACACGCGCTGGGGTCTCTGGCAGTAGCAAGGATGTTCCTGTTTCTTACTGCCAATGAGACGACACCTTCTGATATTAAACAGATAGTGAAGATGTACCCCAGTTCAGTAAATGATGTTTAAGTACACCTGGCAGCGATATGCAGAGGATCAAGAGCTGTGCAATTTAGAGGTACCGCAGCAAGATCCACGCTTTGGGGCTAGGGTTTCTCAGCTTATGGGACTGCCCCCTGTTGACAATCCTCCCTACATCCTTAAATATTAGTACAGGCAAAAGACTTGGGGATACAAGCCCTGCTGAATGTTGCAGACATGGCAACACCGACCCAGAAGTATTCCACGATCAAACAAGGCCCCAAGGAACCATACATGCAATTCATAGAGGACACAAGATGCCAGGGAAAAGCAAAAAATAAATAATGATGCAAGAAATCAATTGACTGAAAATTGGCATAGGATAATGCAAATGAGGACTGCAAAAGGGCTAGATTTGTTACCAAAAGAAAAACCATCCTTAAATAAATTTATTTATGCATGTGCTAAAGTTGGGATGGAATCAGGGAGTATTGCTTAGTTAGCCGATTCTGTCTTGGTTTGAAGGACAGAATGAAGGCAGGAGCCTCCCTTGAACTGGAAAATGTAAACCCCCTCCCTCTGAATTATTATAGTTTAGAATTTAAGGGGCTCTCAGGCAAAGATATGAGAATAGGAGTAACAGTTCTTTACTGGTATGTATAAATTTAAGAAAACCCTACCATTTAATAGGAAAATTAAAATAAAATGCAGTAGTACAAAAAAACCCCACTGACATAGTCAGAATAGAACCTGACAGGGTGTTGGTAGCAGTCTGACTAAGGGGTGGCTGCAGTCCTCCTGGAGCATCTCACAATGGGATGATGGAATTTTATCAGTCAGGTGGTGACACTCAATGGCCCATTAACAGAAGATATCTCCAGGAGGGAGGATTAGTTGTGGAAGAGATAAAGAACACTGCCCCACCTGGTTTTAACAGATGGTAATAGAATACATACTTTTGGTGACATCTTGCTTTGCAATCTAGGACAGATTCTTTTGCAGCTCCTGTTAACACACCGGTGTTATGGATGTAGGCAACAAGGTCACGTGACAGCAAACTGTCCCTGTAAGTCTAACCCAGCTGGGACATATCAAAAGTAGAAGCACGATAGTTTTTAAAGTTTAACCATTTGTAAGCAAGTTAAATGCAATTTTGTTTGTGTAATTGGGTTATGAATGTGAATAGTGTGGGGCATACCACCCTAAGAAGCCATGCTTGATGGCTCTCGGACATGCTTGAAAAATCCTTTTTGATGGTATTTGGGATACACAACAACTGGTAAGGCTAGACTTATCAAGTCTGATGCAGAGCCTCATCCTACCTAGGCTTATAATTTGTGTCAATTATTTTTGGCATTGTGCAGTGTTTGTCATCCTGTCTGCAAAGGGCCCTGCAGGAGACAACAAACATTGTGTTAGTATTTAAAAACAGAAAGGGGGAACTATGGTGGCTAACAGCTGGCCTGCAGGCCTCACAGTTATAATCCCAATTATACCTCAACACTCTATGCCGTTGGGGAACCAGCCTAGGCCATTAGGGATGCAGACAGCTTTGGCCAGTAAAATGGGTGGTAACTAAATCCAGCCAATCAGGCCCAACTGTGTGGGCTTTCTGAAAACGTACAAAGGGAACTGTAATTAAAAAAAAAAAAAAATTTCCTGTTGCCACATGAACCTCTAATGTCGTGTCATGTGTCAGTCTCTGCTGCGACATGAGGGTGAACCAGGTTCTTGTTAATTGAGCCCTTGGGGCTGATTAGAGTGAAACAATGCTGATTAAATGGTGATTATAAATATATATACACATATATATAGATATGGGGTTTATTTTAGAACAATTTGGTTGCAGTGGCGCTGCTTTGGTTATTATCTACTGTAACACAGCAATACAGAAGCACAAAAATAATACTTCAAGAATGCCTAAGGAAAAGAAAGGGTAGGAAAGGGTAAGAGGAGAAAGATCCCAGCACCCATGGATCTTCCAACAAGACTGGGAGGTTGCAATTCCACGGTGATGATTGACCTGGGGTGAGGGAAGCACAGGAAGCACAAAGTTCCAGGGTTAATAAAATGTTCAGGCTTGGTGGGACCAGCCAGGTACCTCCCCTGGGGCAGGGACTTTTACTCTGGATGATGTAACTCTGCAGATTATGGATCAGGGATCACAGGACACCTGAGTGTATTTGTTTACTTGTGACACAACTGCTTGTAGGTGCAGTTGAGAGGGCAATTATGGCCCATCAGAGGGGATGAACATCTGCAGGCTAACTGCAGGCTGACCATGGCACTTGGCAGCATTTGTCTCTTATCAGCCTCTTCCCTTATCTTGTCCAACAGGGAACTGCAGCCCGGGCTGGGGCTGTGCCCCTCTGCCCTTGGGCAGTTCCTGCAAATGCTCCATTCTTTGGGGCATTAACCATGAACATCCCAGCCTCACACACCAGCCCCGACTCAAACATTCCTTCAGGTCTCTGCTGCTGCTGCTCACTTCAGATCTCCCACCCTGGTGGTTTGCAATAGAATGGCTCAGGAGGTGATGGGACATTTTCTTCTGTCCTTTCTCCAGATTGCTCAGTTCTCCTGTATAATATCTCTGACAAATGTAGCCTCAGCATCGTAAATTCCAAGCCTTCTGAGGCAGAACATGGAGGGTTAGTACATAACTTTTTTGTTCCAAATATATGTAAAAAACCTTTGTACAAACTCCCAGGCTAAGTCTGGCTGGAAAGAAATTATACTTCTGTAATAAAAAAAGCTTTTCCCACTTCATTTGTTTTTCAAGTAAAAAGAGTAAATAAACTTACTAAAATGAAACTAACAATGTATAACGTTGTTTGACTGATATTTGGTATCCAAATGAGTTACTCTCAATGAAAACACAAATAAAACAACTATAAATATATTAATCTCTGATAATCTCAGCACAAACTTTCTGTGCATCAGGAAGGCCTCAGATCAAGATGGGGAATCTCTGCACATCTGAGTGCATTCCACAGGGGAATGTCACTGCAGGTCCAATCCCTGTGTGTGCAGCACTAATTGGAGATGCACAGTCTGCTGTACAATTCTACAGCGTGGCCAGTTCTGAGGGATTTAATTGTGCAGAGATCTCCCCTCTCCACAGGATCCGACCCTCCCTGTCCGTGGGAGGAGTCCTGGCAGCCTGCTGGGGCATTTCTCCATCCATCTCCTTGGAAAAACCCTGGAAAGCTCTGGCTGAGTTGGTTCCACAGCTCACAGAGCATCTGTTGCAGGCAGCAGGGAGCAAAGCTGGGTCAGCTCGGGTGAGGAGCCAGCAGACACAGACCCAGAGTGCCCAAAATTCCCATTCCCGGCATCACCCTGTAAAGTAATGTGAGGGTTTTACCCGCAGGCAGCAGCTCAGCCTCTCCCTCAGGGGATTTGGGGCTGCTGTGGGGTGGGGCTGGCCCGCAGTGACAGGAGGTGGGTGCCAGCAGGTGGAGCTGGCAGCCTGTCCCAGCACAGCCCTGCATCCCAAAAACCCCAAGTGTTCTCTGAGCATCAGCTGGCAGCACCCAGAGTCTCCTGAGCATCCCACTGAGACACCTGCCCATCAGCTGAGCCCCAAGAGCACCCCTGGACCATCAGCCAGCATCCTGCACATCACCCAAGCAGCCCCAGGACAAACCTGAGCATCACTCAGCACTCTACCAGCATGGCCAAATGTCACCCCCTGTCACCCAGCACCGCCCAGCAACCCCAAGCCCGGGAATGGACTCCCTGCAGGATCTCCTCCATTTTTGGGTGGTTTTTTCCCTTTTGTGGCAGCGTTAGCAGAGAAGCCAAGGAGGAAATGGAGGAAGAGCACAAGGAGATAAGATAAAAGCCACATCAACAGCAGGGGAAACAGAGCAGATATGGAGGGAGACTTGTGGGGGAGACAAGGCAGAGAGCCACTGGTGCTGCTGCAGCTTTGCCAGGAGGGGACCAGAGCTCCCCAGCCCACCCAGAACAGCACAGCTGAGGCTGCAGCCCTCACTGAGCCCTCCTGGGGGGATTCTCATGCAAGCTCCTGATCTCTTCCCAGGAAGGACACTGCTTCCCTGCAATCCTCTGGAACCCCTCAGGGGAGCGCGGTGCTTCCCTCCCTGCTTGCACCCTTGGAAGCAGCTCCCCCACATCATTTCCCACAGTTTTAGCCTCAGGATAAATCTCTGGGGTCATTCCCAGGATGTGCAGTGCCGATTCAATTTCCAGCCCGTAGATCCAGGAAAAAGAGCTCCCTTCGAATGGAAGCAAGCTTGAAGAAAACCCAGGCTGGATTATTTTCCTTCCAAAAGGGATCTCTTGGGAGGGTGGTGCTTAAATCCATCTCCCTGGGAGATGCTGCGTGGGAGGGCCGTGCAGGCATGGGATCCCTTCCCAGCTGGGACAGTGTTAGGGGAGGACAAGCTGGGACAGAAACCCAGGATCTTGTGAGTCCCGATGTCTCCCCACTGCTGCTTCCCTTCCCCAAAGCCCCGGGCATCTGCAACTCCCCACCGCGGGGATATTGTGACACCGGCCCCGCTGTCACCACGGCATCGGGTGACGCCACCGGGCACGGTGCAGCCGCCCTGTTTCACCCAGCTCCGAGTTCATTCTGCCTGCGGGGCTGCACAGCAGGACGAGTGATCCCAGGGCAGGGCCGAAGCCGGGCACAGGGATTGTCTGAGAGGGCTGAGCTCGTCAACCAAATTCGGGAGAGGGGCTCCCTCTCTCCATGAAATCCACAGGGACTTTGCCCAGCCACTGCCATCCCCACACCTGAGCCAGGCCAGCAAAACTGCTCTGCTTTTGCTGCCACCATCAGCCTTTTCCCTCTGGGACTGTCCCAGCCAGCGGGGGAGGACAGGGACACGTGGGAATCAGCGCTGGGGGCGATGCTTGCAAGAAGCCCAACACATGCAGCCTGTAATTCCCAAACCTACAGCTGGGAAAAGAAGCGGGTGGAATAAACACAACCCCTTATTCCACTTCTTTCATGTTCCTTTCCTTTTTCCCCCCGTTCCCTCTTCTCGGGGCTTTTTCCCACACGGGGCCGTTTGGCCGGGAGGGAGTAAAAGTCAAAGCAAGCGCCGAGGGAACACGTGCCAGCAGCAGCGAAACCTCCCTGAGAAGCTCCCGCGGTAGCCTTATCTGCCGCCTTCTGGGTGCCCAAAGGACACGGGAGGGCTCCCGCTCCTCCCCGGCCTGCCGAGGCCGTGGGGAACACCTCGGACATCTCTTTTGGCCCCGGCAGCCGCCAACAATGCGCCCGTGGCTGTTCTCAGCGGGGCACGCAGGCTCCCGGCATTTCCTCCCCGGGATGCGATGCCCGCAGCGGGAGCCTCTCCCCGCACTCTCCCGCCTCCTCCATCGCCACGTGATGCCAAACCCAGCCGCCAGCTCCCGGCCAGCCCGCAGGAACCGAGCAAGAAAAGCTCCTGGACACGCTGGCACCCAGCAAGCCCAGCGCCCCCGAGGTGCTGCGGCACGGGCGGGTTCCCGGGCTCTCCCCGGACCCCGGCGGGAAGGAGGCGGATTTCCCCGGCCGGCTGCAATCCCGGTTCCACAACCTCGGGCACTCTGGGACCCTGCCCAGGAGGTCACCATTCCCATGGCCGGCGGGCTCGGATGAGCTCACCGGCATCGCTCCCCCAGACTTCAGGCATTTGGGGGAACAAACAAGCGGCCTCAGCGGTCCCGGCTCCCTCATTCCACTCCTTGTCCCTTTCCCACAAAGTTTGCAGCTTCTCCCAGGCGGACACAAGCCCAGCCGGATTCTTCCCGTGGCCCAAGCCCGCTGCTTTTGAAGGCAGTATCCCACTGGAATGCATGCACCAAGCCACGGCTGGTCTGAGATTCAAGTTGAAACCACTCCTTTTCCCCAGGGAATACTCACTTTTATTTAAAAACCCCCAAAGCTTCACGGAGCAATGAGCAGTCACCAGAAGGGCTCAGTGACCGCGTCTCCTTCTGCTTGGGGAGTTAAAACCCCTCCAAAAGGCACCGATCCCATCCCGGCCCATCGATGTCACTCACATCCAAGGCTGGCCACGGGCACGGCTGGGACCCCCTCGGTGCTCGCGGGCCCTTGCCGGGACACGAGCTCTGCATGTGGCAGGGCTGGGTGGCCGTGGCCGTCCTTCTGTGCCCTCCGCACAGCCACGGCCACCGCATCAGGGTGGGCAACACTGCGGCGAGCCCCAGAGAAACCTCCGGCAGGAGCTTGAGCGCACTGCCGCTGCCGCTCGGCCGCACGATCCAAAGTGTCCATACATGGGTAAAATGCCGGGATCCGGAGCCCGCCACCCGTTTTTCCTCGCACGGCCCGAGGAGAAGCAGACGATCCCCCGGAAGGCGTGCAGGGCTCCCCTGCTCGAGGCTTTCAGCCGCCGGGGGAGCCCAAGGCAGGCGTGGCGCTGGCTGGGGGTCCCCGCGCCGCGCTGCCCCCGCATCCCTGCTGCTGCCCCGCGGCTCCCGCGGGACGCGCATCCCTCCGGGCCCGCACTCACCTGCGGCTGCGGCGCGGTGCCTCCCCCGGCGCATCGCTACGGGCTCGGCTGGGGGCTCGGCGCGGACGGGGGGACTGGGGGACCGCTGCCCCTCCTCGGCCGGCAGCCCGCCTTGTGCGGAGGAAGTGGGAGGAGTAGGTGGAGAAGGAGGAGGGCTGGGTGTGCGTGTGGGCCGGCCGCAGGAGGGGAGGGGACGGGACGGGACAGCAGAGCACAGCCCAGCCACATGTGCGCTGAGCTGGTCTGGGGTCTCCCCCTGCGCTCGGAGAGAGGTTTCTCTGGACGTGAACATGCCCCCGCGTTACGGGGGTCACCCGCAGCCGGGGAGCCGCTGTACGGAGGGGTCCCTGTTGCAGCGAGCCCCCCATTATAGAGGAGGTGCCGCATGGGGTACCCACGGTGTGGAGTGGAGCGTTATTAAGGGCAGCCCTGATTTTATGGTGACTGATTCAGGGGAGCCCCATTTTGTGGAGCCCCCAGTGAAGGCCACCATTTCAGGCAGTCCCCATTAGGAACTACCCTCCTATTAAGGGGCGACCCCCTTAGGGAGGAGCGACGTTAAGGGCACTCTCCTTACAAGCAGTCCCCATTAGGGAGGGACCCCTGAAGGACCCCTCACTTACAGGCAGTGCCCACTAGGGAGGTGCCCCCAATTACAGGAACCCCCGCTAAGAGAGGACCCCCACCGAGGGGTCCCCCGATGCAGGTGCTGACGGCGAAGTCACGGCTCACGGAAGGTGACGTGGCTACGGAACATGGTAAAAACTCCGTGCCGCCCAATCCAGTTTAGGGGCTCCACGGCTTCCTGAGTAACAAATGGTTCAAAAACACGTGCACAGCTCACCCTGACAGCAAAGACCTTCATATGTAACAATTTCTGATGAATTGGCGCCTCTTAATAAAGGCGTGTATCATCTTGAGCCATGAGTGCACCTTAGGCAGAGTCACCCGCCCTGTATCCGGGTGGGTTATAGTGTGTGCTTCTTAGACCTCCACCGGTGTTAAACTTTATTTCCTTATTTCGGTGACACCGGCAGCCGAAGAAGAGGATTCCCCATAGCAGCCCATGCACTGCGGGGGTTCCTGTGAAACAGGAGCTCCTCCCTTACAGAGCACAGAGGAGGAGCCTTCCCCAGGCTGAGCCCACCGGGATGCGGCCGGAGGTCCGGCTCTGGCCGGACTCAACTCCCTGTGTTCACAAAAAATCGCTTTCCCATCCCGTCTGCAGAGCCAGGGATCCGCTGGCAGCCTGGGGTGGGCTGGGGATGGCTTCTGAACCCACTCATGGTCACTCCCCGCCCCAAAGCAGAGCCCCTTCTCCCGCATTTAACCCCTTCCAGCCCCAAGCATGAACACGGAGCGTTTATCTAAGGAGTCGCGTCTGGAAAAGTCCATGCAAACATTCCCAGACTAATCATTAACCCTCATAAAAGGCACGTAAATATGATTAACCCAGTGACACAGATCCTGGGAGATTAAGTGCGTTGCCCAAGGCCATGGAGTGAAGCAGTGGCAGAGGCTCAGCTCCCTCAGGCAGTGAGAAATAAAGATTTCTAAGTGAAAAAGAAATAATTCCCCTTTTTCATTACTTCATTGAACAAAGACCGAGAAAGCAGGGTTTAAATTCTCCTTTCCTTGGCCTCATGAGCATTATTTTCCACTTACAGCTTTAATTTATAGCAGTGTTGTGGCAGCAGCAAAGAAAACAAGGATCTGGGAGGAGCAGACGTGGAATTCCCAGTCCCTTGGCTCCGAAGTTTACACACACTGCTGTCTGGAGCTCATCGATCAGGTGCTGCCATTAATACTCTCTTTGTTCAAATGGTAATACAATTAGAGAATAGTTATTACATTCAATTATGAGATGTTATATATTGTTATATATTAGTGTGCAACACAGAATAGTTAAAATATATTAAAACAAGCAAATGGCTGGATAATACAGGTTGTTATTTAGAGTTATGGGCATTGAAGCTATCAGTGTTAATTTTGACCTGACAGAACAGAATTGCAATTCCCTCAAAATGGCAGATAATCCCTTTAAGCTTGACTTGGCTCATACATTTACATAACCTTACTCAAGAAACACCTTTCCTCATCCTGGTTTGGCCACATCCCTGCTGCCAGGCATCCAGCTGGACTCTGAAAGCTAAATTTCAACATTTTCTCAATCTTACATTTCTCTGGCACAGAGAGGAGAATTTCTACCTGCTGTCTCAGCAAATACCTGCTGGTTTTTTCTTTTTCCTGTGAATTTCCTTCTCTCAGCTTCCCTCTCTGCCTTTAGAGACTCAGATGCTCTGAGCTGCTCCTTGCTGAAGCATCAAACCTGCTGGAACAGGAGACACCAACTTAAAAAAAAAAAAAAAAACAACAACTCATTATTTAACTTTAATAGTTTTAATTTTTATATTAATTTTTAAAGACTTGGGAGTGTGCTTTTGGGGGAAAGGTGGGTGGTGATTCCCACTCAGGGCATGGCCATTCCCACCCTTTTTGCCCCTCCAGCCATCAGCATCCTCTCTGTTTGGTCCCCAGTGATGGCAGCAGCCCCAGAATCCCCACAGGCCTGCTGGGGAGGTGAGGATTTGACTGATTCAGTCAAATTTTGGCCATGTGGTTTTCAATTCTCTTTTTGAGGCTTCTCAGCACCTCTGTTCAATCTGTTGTTTTCTGAGCTGTGGCTCCCCCAGGAAACCTGCTGGCTTCACATTGTCACTGGCTGTAGGGTCCCCAAATTCCAGGTCCCTGTGGAACACCCATCCTGGGGTTCACCCTGGCAGACACAGGGATGTGGGGGCTCCAGGTGGGCGTATGGGCATTCAGGCAGCACTTGGAGCTCACTGCTGCTCCCCACCCACACCACTTCTCCCACACCCCAAAAAGGGTTGGTTCTTGTCCCAGCTTTTGCTTCCCCAATTTGTCCTGGTGCTAATTAAGCCCCCCAAAAGGATTTAACCCCCTCTAGGAGGGCAGAACTCAGAGTGATGCTGGCCAGGGCTTGAGTGATGGAGAAAGGTGGGTGGTCCCCAGCTCACAGACCTGTCCATTGCTTCTTCCTGTGGCAGATCTGTCCAGAAACATCTACCTTCATTCCTTTTTCCTCTTTTTTTCCCCTCTTCTCTTTGATTTGCTTGCCCATCAAGTCATGCTTTATGTTCAGGAGAGATGAGCTACACAACTGATCCCCTGGTGACAGGGAGAGGTGGCATTTAAAGGTCACATGCTGCCACAAAGCCTGCAGCTTCCCTGGTTTTAAACACAGCAGCCCTTGGGTTTGCTCCTAGGGACAAGAGAACCTCTCTCCACACCTCAAATCATTGGGCAATCCCCCAAATGATCCAAGAGAGCCAAAACAGAGATGGTTTCTTTGGCTCAGGAGCCATTTGGAGGGCAGTGAGAGATGGATGGGGCCCTCCTCTACAGCTGAAACACATCCCATGAATGGAATGAAGGCAAATCCTCTTGGTCCCCAAAAAACTCCCCCAATTCCATCCCACCACAAGGAATTTGGGACACCAGCATCTGTTGCTCTGTCCAAGAGGACAAGAGGGAGCTTTATCCCACCCCACCATCCCCAGGACTCCTGCCAGGGACTTCCCAGCCTTGTTAGCAGCTCTGCCTTGGAGACATCCTTGGTGGCAGCAGCACCCCTGATGAGGCTCTAATTAGCTAGCTAATTGGAATAAGAGAGCTGTGCAGACAGTCCCAAGGCACAGCCTGCTGCAGGAGAGGGACAGAGGAAAATAGGGATGAAGGGATGGAGTGGGGGGAAGATTAAAGAGGGTTAATAGGGAGGGCTCCCAACAGCTGCCATTGTGGTTGAATTTAAAGTACACTTACTGTGGAGAGAGGGATCCAGGTTTCCTCATCCCACTCATCTCTTCTGGAGCCAAGAAGGGGTTGAAGCCTTGGAAGCTGCCAGCTCCTTCCAAGCCTCCAAATGACTGCTGACAGTGAGAGAAGGAGACCCAAACATCCTCTGAAATGCCCACTCCCACATCTTTCCCTGTCCTGCAAGTCAGATGCCACACTCTGAGAATTTTTTGGGGTGGGTCTTTACAGCTTCTTCCACCCCTCTTTGCTCTGGATCTCCTTCTATGGGAGACATTCTCCTTCTATTCTCTCCTCTCTTCTAAGATCCCCTTTTAGGTTGAACTAGGAGAAAATTAGGTCTGGAATTGGATGATTTTTAAAGTCCCTTACAACCAAAACCATTTTATGATTCTAAGAAAATAGGGCATAGGCAAATCTGATTGCTCATCCAATGTTTTTCCAGTGATTTGGATCCTGCCAGGGCCTACAGTTATTGGTAAATAAATAAAAATCCCAACTTACTCTGCTTGCTGCCCCAGGAAAGCAATAAAGAGAGGGCCCAGCAACTCAGAGATGCAGGTACCTCATTATCTCTAGATAATTATCCGTAGGTAATGAGATATCCAAGCCCCAGCAAGAGTAGAGTGGGAATAAATCCCCAAGGGACATGACAGATCATCACATTCCCACCCAGAATCATGGAATCGAGCAGACCCCACCAGCCAAGAGGGTTTTTCTCTGCTAAGTCATTCCCTCAGCAAGCTGCTCTCCAAGGAACACTGAAAACAAAACTAATCCTGTTCTCCCAGGAGGAGGAATCCAAAAATAACCCCTGTGGATGAATGAGCAGCACAAAGCCAAGTGCTGAGGCTCAAGTTGAGTTTGGGAGCTGAAAGCTTTCCAGCTCCATGTTCTCACTTGAATTACTGCCCGGGCATTCACACGCTGTTCCTGCACTTCATTATAAAAAAGCTGTGGTGTTTCTTTTTGCTTTTGTTTCCCAGTACGGGACGTGAAATCCTGCAAAACCCTGGGGGAGGATGCAGGGAGGGAGAAGTTCCTTGGAGCAGCCTGCAGGCTGATGGAACCCATCCAAAGCTGAGGAAAGCCACTTGTGCATGGGGATATGGGCTCGGAGTCCACGGCTCCAGCGCTGAATTCCTGGCTGGACTTGCTAAGCTTGGCACTTTGGATGCTCCTCTGTGGGAAGTCCTGGCATGGTGGCAGCACTGGGGATGCCCCTGACACGCTCCCTGCTCTCTCAGCAGGCAGGATGCAGGTGCTCACCTGCTCCCTGCCTGCAGGAAGGAAACACCCCCCCAAACCCAAGGATGATACTCTTGGAATATCCAGGCCAGTCCCACGGCACAGTTTCTCATGAGCATCCTGGGGCATGAGAGAAGACCTTCAGCAGGAATCTCACACCCAGGAGCAGAGATTCCTGGACTGGCATTCCCCTGTGAGCCCCACCTCCACATCCTGCCCTTCCAGGGGGAAGCAGCCCCCTACCTGGGTTTGTTCCCTGGCCACCTCCAGAGACACCCCAGCATTCCTGGTTCAGAGGAGGAGAGCAGCCAGGGCAGGGAAACCACCTTGCTCAGTGCTGTGTGGTGAGGAATAGCCCTGTGGTCTTGGAAAAGCCTTGGGTGCAGTGACAGCCGACTAAGGGAAGCTGGTGAGCTGCCCTCAGCTCTGGCCAGCAGCAGCTGTGCAGTCCCAGCCACAGAACACTGGGAGGAGCACAGAGAGGAGGCAGCCCTGTGCCCAAACACCCCTCACCTCCCTGGGCTCCAAAACAGAGCTGAGTCCCTCTGTGGGGGCAGCAGCAGTGCCTGTGTTTGGGAAGCTGGCCTCAGTGGCACAGCTGGGATTGGGGTGCCATCCCTACTGCCCTGGCTGCTGGCCAGGGGGGCCCCACATCCCCAGGGATCCTTCCAGAGGCTCTGGAGCCGTGGCTCTCAGGGATCTGCATCCTAATAAGCACCATGATGTAACTCTGAGTAAGTCTTGCAAGGGATCAGCCTGAGGAAGCTGATGTTTCTTACCTCTTTTTTTTTTTTCTCCCTCCCTTTGTTTCTGATCTGGTTGAGGTCACCCAGTCTGAACCTCAGCAACACATGCACCTTCTTCCCCTTCTCTTCCTATCTGTGGCCTCATTCCCAAAGAGAATCCCTGTGTCTGTGCCAGCACAGATGCTGCTGCCTGTACCTAAAGCTCTGGAATGGTTAATTCATTTATTTCTACATGATTCCCAGTGTGGGAATGGCTACAGGTCTCTGTAACATCTCTGGACTCTGTCTCCACCAGTTATCTCTAATGTCCATGGGTTTGGTGTTCCTGCAGGCTATCGACCCATCAGCTGCTCCCCACACATCCAGTGCCCACAAGCCTCCCATGGATGCATCAAGATGCTCCAAAAGTCTTTAAAACTGTTTTTGTTCTCTCCTAGCTGGGGTCAGGAGGAGGTTCACCTCTCCAGGGTGTTTGCATGGCATTGCTGCGGTATCTCCTGCATTCCTTTACTCTGTGTGGGAGGACAGGCATGGAATTGTGAGGAATTTGACCATTTTATTCACTCTCCTGCCTGCAGAAACCACTGTCAATCCTGGAAACCCTTCAGTCTTCTGCAAGATTCCCTGGCCTTGGGCTGGCTCCAGTGCTGCTCTGCAGGCTGGTCTCTTCCCTCTAGGGGATGGTCCAGGGTGGTCTCTCCTCTTCCTCTAGGCACTGGTGGGGAAGAGGACACCAAGATGGATAAAGGTTTTCCACAGAGAAGAGCCAAGCCTCTCTAGGGACCCCAAGGACCTGAGTGGAAGGTGTCAGGAGCCAGTGGGACACATGATTGCAGTGGTGGTCACTAAATCCCTGGAGCTCAGAGGCTTTTGCTGGGCCAGCAGGGAGGTCCCTTTCCTGTGGAATCAACTCTTCTTCTTCTCAGCTGGTGCTGAGTCTCTCAACTGAGTTCTTCTCAGTTGGCTCCACTTCCCTCATGTCACAGTGAGCCATCAGTGTAGCTGCTGCTCAGCAACAAAAAATGGTGATACAGGTTATAAAAAGGTTGCAGTAAGGTAGAAAAATCATAAAGAAAGCCTTCATAAAATCAGGCCTGCCCTGGCTAGCCTGTCATTCCTTCTAAGGCCCTTTGCAAGTTCCCATGTGAAAGCAGTCCTGTTGTGAGCAGTTTGTTAGCATAACAATCTATTCCTGGGTGAAAAACAACTGCCACCTGTATAAACTGCTTTTACACCATTAGATAGAAAAATGAAACTATCTCTCACAAACAACTTTTCCTGCATGTACACCCCGGGGATTTGAATGACTAATCAATACAGAATAACAACTTGTTATTAATCAATAATTGACAAGAAAGCTACTAACCCACTGGAGTCACCCCCAAGGTCTGTAAAACTGTATAAAAAGGAGTTATGTGAATAAAGAATGGGCTTTTTCCACCATGAAGAAAATGGAGTCCCATGTGATTTATTCCCATATAAAAACACCAGAAGTGATGGGAAAGGGGTGTTTTCCTCCTGGTGGGACATCTCCAGGAAGCTCCATATAGGAGGGGATGGTCCAGGAGGCCAACTGGAGCTTCACCATCCTCCTCTCCTGGGTGGCTTGGCCTGAGGATTCAGCAGAGGAGAGAGCAGAGCATCCCCATGATCTGCCAGGGTGGATTCAGGCTCCTCTGCTCCAGTCTGCAGCCTAATTGCAGGTGGGACCAGGAAGAGGAGCCTTCTCTGTTTACTCACATAGTTTCAAGGTGAGTAACACATGCTGGGCCCAGCTCTGGCTCCGTGGTGCTGTCAGAGTGAGACCTTCCCCTCACAGCTCCCCCAGCCCCTGGGCTGCCAGGATGGGCTGAAGAAGCTCTCAAAGGGAAGGACACAGGGCTCTGAACCCCCTCCTGCACCATCCCAGAGGGGCTGGGGGCCACAGAACTCTCCTTGCCTGGCACTGAGGATCTTTGTCCTCTTTTCCTTCCCTTCCCCCTTCCTGTTGGCACACAAGGAGCTGCTTTGATGCCCTCATGAGACAGATTTTCCACTGATAGCAGATCCTTGTGATAACAGATCCTTGTGGCAGCCCTGTGACTGACTCATTCTTCCCAGGGGCTAAATCCTGGTGTCTTCAGCTCCCTTCAGCCACCTTGGGAAAGGGGATATCTTGTTTCCTTCATGACCATCTCTACCAAATAACCCCCTCCTGCCCCTGCTCAGGTCTGCCAGTCCTGACCCTGCAGCTTGGCCAACCCTTGGCCAGCCTGTCTCCAGGAACTTCCTGTCCCCTAGATGTGGGAGCAACACCTTGCTGATGGGTTTCCTTCCTCCACAACCATTGGCTGAAGCAGAGGATCCCAGGAAAACATCAGACCTCAGTGAGCTTCTACACTCAGCAGTGTGAGTGGTCTTGGTGTCCTGGGTGGCTTCCTCTTCCAGGAATTGCTTTTTGAAGGCACCCTCATCCTCTCGTATCAGGAGAAATCCTATGGAGAAACATCTTCAGACATGCTGGATGCATTGGATGGTGCTGGGTTTTGCACAAGAGGCAGTGAGTCACCACCCTCTCATCCCTTGTCTTCTCTGGACTCATGAGGATATCACAGACCTCGGTCACTCTGCCCTTGGTGCCCTCTTCCCAGCCTGTTTCACCACTGTTTTCACAGCAACCTGAGTTTTCAAGGAAGTGGGCTGGGAACAGTGACTCTTCGAGGGTGTTTTCCAAGGAAAGCTGCTGGGGGAAGGATGCTCGTGGGATTTGGGAAGCTGCCCTTGTTTGCCGGGGCTGTGCAGGGTGTGAGGAGCCTTGTCAGGGAACATAGTGTGCTTTGACAGCCGCCGGCAGTGGGAGGTGGGGGTGGCTCCGGGGGTTATTGCTGCACCACTGAGGTAAGAGGGATTAGCACCGCGAGGTTGGGAAACGGCCGGACCCTCTTGCCGAGCTGGAGTCGAATTGCAGCAGGAGCACCAGCGGCTCCTCGGAAAGCCCGAGGCCACGGGCTGGCAGTCACCGCCCCGGCAGGCTGGGACATCTTATTGCCCTCGTAAAAACCTCTTTTCACTCATCAGGCTAATGTGGGTTTTGGCTGGAGTAATTAGAGCCTCATAAAGGGCCCACTCGCCTCCCACTGCCACATCCCCGCTGCCCCCAAGCTCCCCCTCGCTCTGCTCCGCCCTCTGTGCCAAGTATTTCCTTCTCCTTTTCTCTGCGGTGAGAAGGAAAAAATCCCAACCAAACGTCACAAAAAGGCCACTTTCCCCCCTTTTTGTCATGCAGCTAACCCGTGGGTGCAGGGAGCTGTTGGAGCAGGAGCACCCGGGGTTTTGGCAGGAATGCTGCTGGCCTGTCCCGTTTGTAGGAGCTGAGACAGCCAAGCCTGCCAAGCACTGGAGAGCTGGGGATGAACCTGAAGCCGTTCCTTGAGCTGGGAGCCGGCCAAGCTCTACTGGCCAAGTGTCTTCTTTATTCCCTTCTAGGCTTTTTCCATGCCTGGGTGTATTTCCACAGCGTGGAGACGGGTGGAAAATTACTGGTGATGCTCTAGTGCCAGGTCCCTGCCCTGGCAGAGGTGAGCGAAGGCTGCATGTTCATCCAGGGAACTTCTCACCACGGGATGCTGCTGGGGCTGGAATGCCTTGAAGAACCAGCTAAGTAGTTTAAAATAACAAAAAGAAAGCTATTAAAAATAAATAAATATTATAAATATATCCCTTTTTTTTTCTCTGCTTAAAACTGTTTCTCTGAAGAGATCCATCCATGCCAGCTCACTGAAGGTTTTGCAGCCCAACAGCTGTCTGCGTTCTGCTCCTCAGAAGGACCATGAGAAAGTACAAATACATCCCAAACAGAGCAGATAAACCAGGATAAATGATGTGCACCAACATCCACAGCCCCAGATCCCTGTCATCCCATCCTCAGGGAGGAAAGCAGCAGTGGTAGAGAGCTTGGGATGACAGGGAGCACCTGGGTTTGGTGGGATGGCTTAGGATGGGATGGAGGGATGGATGGATGGATGGATGGATGGATGGATGGATGGATGGATGGATGGATGGATGGATGGATGTTTAGAGGAGCAGGGAGCAAGCCCTGAAGATCTCCTTTCTGCTGTCCAAGGCATGATTCACAGCCCACAGGCTGCTCCTCCAAGGAAGCAGAGGCAGCACCACAATCTTCCTGTTATGGGAAAACCCCAACTTCAATACGCAAACCAAGGAGCTGAGGTTGGGGTGCTGCACCCCTGGGACCTGGGAGCCACCATTCCAGTGTGGTTCCCCTCCTCCAGGCTCAGGGATGCTTATCTAACCCAGTTCCCCCAAGCCTGGACTGGTGGGAGGGATGGAGCGTGCCCTGCTCACATCCAGGTCACTGGAAAATCCCCTGGGCTGGGACAGAAGCAGCACATGGACATCACATACCTCAGACTGCTGAGCCTGGCCTCTCCCCTCCTCTGCAATGGCACCTACAGCCTTCCTCTTTTTCTCCTGAAACTACTGATTTGGCCTGTATTCGTGAGCTGTTTTAGGGAATTTCACTCTTCCAGCCAGGAAGGGCAAGCCCAGGTGTTTTGGTGCCCATCAAAGGAAAACATCTCCTTGGCAAACATAGCAAAGCCATTCATCACCTTCAGACACCTCTCTTCCCACGCAGCAATTTTCAGTGCCTGCAAAGGAAAAGAAAATAACAATAAATGAGTGAGGCTCTTGGCTGTGCCTGCTGCAGCATTCCTGGATGGGGCTGCAGAACCTTCTCCAGCCCAATGTGGGACAGGACATCCCCCAGCCAACTGCTTGGATGCACAATCTGTCCTTTTCCATCCCTCTGTTACTGGGACACCAACATTGGGGCTGACCCCAGTTCCCCCAGCAGGGCTTTTATTGTGGAAACCCTCAGGAAAGAGGGCTGGGAATGAGGAGGTGGTGGGATAAACCACACTGCCAGTTCAGGGATGGCTTTATCATGCCAGGGAGAGGAGAGGAATGGCTGCTCAGGGCTTAGAGCTGGAATGACCCCCTGCCTTGCTCTTCCCCATCCCAACCTCATGTCCTCATCATAGAAACCTGTTAGAAGGAGGTTTCCTCCTGGCTGACCCTCCCTCAGGGATATCTGATGCCACCTGATCCACAGCTGCTGGATCAGCCCTTCCCACAGGGAACCACAGCTTGGCCCCAGTTCAGCATCTGCCCCTGGGCTGGGGACTCCCCAGCCCCAGTTGGCAGCCAGCCTTGATGCCACCAAAGTCCCTGGGGACTACCCAGGGCTTCCCAGCCTTTGGAAGGGCTCACATTGCATCAGCCAGGCCTGGAGGAGATGCTCAGTGACACCCAGGGATCTCCTCCTCCTTCTCTTGGCTTTCAAAGCTTTTCCTGCTTTGCATGTTCTCCAGAAGGACGCCAGATCTCCCTGGGGCACTCTTGGTGCCACTTGAATGGGGACCTCCTTGGATCAGACACTAAGAAAACACAAATCCACAAGTTTTTTGTCCTCAGGCAGGTAATTAGTGGCTTGGGCTTTGCCTACGCCAAGCCAGTGGCTCTGCAAGACATGGCAGGTCCTGGGATTTCCAGACTTTTCATCAGCTGGCCAGTGGCATACATAAATCCCAGCCCAGGAAAATCCTGGATGAGTCTTTGCTGTTCTCCACAGTCCCAAAACCCACTGAGCATTTTCCCATCAAAGCTCAGCACCAGCAGAAGAACTGTGCTCAGGGCAGGGTCTCATCTGCTCTCCAGAAGGTGACTCCCAGCTCACAAGTCCAGCTTGGGCCTTCTAGCCCCAGCAGGACTTTTCAGCCCCAAACAATAATGAATTTTTGGAGAAGGCTCCATTACCAGTGTGGCCGGATAATCCCATCACCACATCCTGACACATTTTTTCCCCAACACCCTACAGCACAAGGGAAAAATCCCCTCCTAGCCTTTGGTCCTCTCATCCCACCACCTCAGGCCAGCACCAGCTTGGAGGCTTCCTGGCTTCCTGACCTCCTTGCTGCTCCAAACATATCATGGGGCTCAGTGGATGGCCTGGGGTTGGGTTTTTGTGTCCTGCTGGCTGTGACTCCAAGGGGTTGGGGACAGGCTGGGGAGGCAGCACAGGATGCTCTCACAGCCTCAAAGCTTGGAGACAGCATGGGATGGTTGTAAGTTGGTGCTGTGAAAAATGCATATTATATGATTGGCTCTTGGCAAATATTAAAATGAATACTACATGTGTGATGTTGGAAAGTGATGCTGTATTAATCTCTTTTAAGTAGTGTGGTAAATATGGTTTTTAGCCTATAGCATATTAAAATAGAAACTATGTGATATAAGATACTTTTTGTATTATTTTGTATACTTTTCCATTCCTAGCTCAAGGAATGGAAAAGATAATCAAGAAATTCTTCACATAATCCTATGTGGATAGAGATAACAGCAACAGACACCAAAATCCCAAGAGAAGAATTATTGCCTCCTTATCAGGAAAGCTCAGACTTCGAGGAACCAAGAAGGCTGATTTACAAGATGGGGGGGAAGCTAAAATTAAGCAGAAACCCCCTAGTTTGAAAGGAATGTTTGAATCATGTAGGGGATATATGAATATGCAAGTTTATTGCTTTTAAGGGGTAATCCTTTGTTAGCAAGGTGTGCTTTGTGGCAGAGTGCCAGGCACCTGTATGTCTGTAATTCTTTGCTTTTTATTGACTCTTATTGCCCTAATTGTTCTTACTATTTTCATTACTATTGAACTTCTAAAATTTTAACAAAAGTGAATGGCATCTTTCATAGTGCCTTCCCTAAAATCTCTATCATATCCCCACAAAAACGACTGGGCAGCACATGGGGAAGTCCTTCTCCATGACAGCAGTTCAAAAGTCCAGGAGGAAAAAGAAATTCCAGAGGATAAATCAATAAATTTCTCCCAAACGTGGTTTTAATTATCAGTGTTGATGCAGACTTCAAATGGAGGAAGGGGAGAGGAGGAGGAGGAGGAGGAGGAGGAGGAGGAGGAGGAGGAGGAGGAGGAGGAGCAGAGGCTCTGATTTAGCTCTTAGCAATGTGTATTCCTCTGCAACCAGCAAAGATTGAGAAAGGGATTGATTTTGAAAAAAAACGAAAAAAACCCACAGATGTTAACACATTTGCAACCCAAAAACCCATGGGAAAAAAAGCCCCGAATCCTCACATTCCTGCATTGACACCCATCAGCTCCTCTCAAACTACACATGGCCACTGCTGACATCAGTTCCAGGAGAGCCCCAGGAGCTGGGAGGTGTTTTGGGGCCAACCTGCCTGTTTAGGAAACACTTCCCTCATTTCAAGGGTGGTGGTGCCAGCTCATCTTGGGCACAATGCCCTCCTTTATCTTCTCCTCGGCTTCCCCATCGCCCCGAGGCTGCTCCTCCCAAGGTCATCCCACTGATCCATCTGGGTGGCTGCTCCTTATCTGCCCAACCAGGAGTGCAGCTTCCCCTCTTCCCTCCAGGGATGGATGCCAGGCTGAGATAAAGATCCACTGGTCCAGGAAGGGGGATGGAAAGAGGTTCTCCCATCCAAGCACGAGGTTGAGGGGACCCTCTGCCATCAGGACATCCGCTGGGCCAAAGAGCCCCAGGGCACCTCGTGCCTGGATACAGGAAATTAACATAAACCCAGATAAAACCAAGAGAAAATTAGCATAAAATGTATATACAGCCAAGAGAGGAGGGTGAGCAAGAAGCTGTTGCACTTCTCCAGGTATTTCTAAAACTTCTCTCCAGAGCCATGGTAGGAGAAAGCTGATTTTCCTCCAAAATTTTGTGCAGGCTGAAGCCAGCAGAGAACCAAGATCGGGGGAAAACCAAACACAAACCCGTGGCGTTTTGCATCTCATCCTCTGCTGGGCCTAGGAGGATGCTCGGGAGAGGAAGAGCTTCAAATCCTGGCTCAGAGGGGTCCATCCCCACCACCTCCTGATTTCCACAAGGGAAGATGAGATGCTCTCAGCTGGAACGTCCCAGTGGCACACCTGGGTGCCACGGGAGGGCAGCTGGCTCCGGGGGGATGAAGAGGGGTCATGGGGAGGAGCCGGACCGAAGGACAGCCCCATGCTCGGCACTGGCCGGGTCGGGACGCGGCCGGCCGGGATTTTCAGCAGCTGAGTGAGCCAGCAAAACAAACACGAGAAAAGAGCTCCCGAGTCATGTAAACAAACAAACAACCAATTAAGAGATGAAATGAATCTCCCAAGTACATAACCTTTCTATTTAAACACTCTAGGCCTGGAAATGTTTCAGTGCATCGGACCCAGCTTCCCCTGTGATCTCCCTGCGGGATGAAAGGGGTTGGGTTTCAAGGAGTGACTTCTCTTCTGCCTCTCCCCCCACCTAATTATATTATCCTTTCTTTCTTTCTTGTGTTGGTTTATTTCAGAGGGAAAGTTCCCAGATGTTTCCTTCTGTTAAAAATAGGTTAGAAACGGTTGTAAAATACTTGATAATTGTTAAACATGTACTGTTAGTTTGGTTGTTATATTGTAAAAGGGGTTAAAAGGGTAGTTATAAGAAATACACGGTACTCAAGGTACCATAACACACCAAAGTGCAGCACCCCCAAGAGAAACAAACCGGCCTGGACAGAACTGTAATGGCCAATCAAGCGCCTTAAACCTTCATGCAAATGAAGGACCCAAAAAGAAACCAATCCAAAGGGACAAAAAACAGGATCAAAAGGGGGCATCTGACCCACATAACCCGTGCCGCTCCACCTGGAGCCTCGGGGCCATCGCTGCTGAGCAGCCCCAGCGCCGGCGCTGCTCCATCCTCGACGGGAGCGCCCCTGCTCGGCCCGGGCCCCCTTGCTTAGGCATTTCTTTTTCTTATAATAAATGCTGAAATCACTGTAGTACCGGGAGTGTGGTCCCGTTTTAAACACTTCTGCATCCCCTCCTCAGTGCGGAGCAGGAGCTGCCTCCCTCCCCATCCCTGGAACAGGACTGACTGCATTGACCTGTTAATTATGGAATTTAAGGCCGGTGTAGAGGAAATGGAGATACATAGGGGTAAAACGACCCAGCAGCATTAAAAGAGCAGAGGGAAGAGTAAAACCAGGCTTTAAAAGGAAGGCAGACAGCCCTGGGAGAATTTTAGAGGAGAATGAGGATGCTTCTTCCACAACAGGACAAGGCACAGAGGTTTAAGTGGGTTAAACCCAGTGGGAGTGGTGTTAATTTTACTGCGGTTTCTGTCCCCTGCAGCTCAGGGGACCCTCGGCCAGCTCCCTTCCTGGAGCATCCAACACCCCACGAGCTGCCAGACTCCCTCCTGCCTGCTCCGGGGCTTCCCTGTGCAGCCACTGCTGATTCAGGACAGTGAAGGGACTCACCCTGCTGGCTTCAGCACAGCCTCTAATCCCAGGCTTAACTTTAAACCCAGGTTTGGGGTCCTGCAGAGGACAGTAGTCACACAGCCCAGCCGAGGTCACCGCTGAGTTATGCTGACTCTTTCCAGGGATGGGGCAGGGATGGGGTGTGTGTGTGTGTCTGTGTGTGTGCACTGTTTTAATTAGTGCTGTTTAATTGCTTGAATCCACACTCCTGCAGAATTTTGTTACTCAAAACTAAGTGTGGAGGCTGCACATTTAGAGAAAGCATCACTTATTAGTTTTTGAGAAAGAAAACCCTTGCTTGATACCAGACTAGGAGCTCTTTCAACCCTTGGTGATGGTGTTCCAGGTTAAAAAGGTTTTACTGAGGTACTTGGTGTACCCAAGCACCCCACTCTGTCCCACTACCAGGTGCCCAGTCCTGCAGAAAATATTTGGGGACAGGGACCACATATTTGTGAGTCTGCTTAAAAGACAAAAATACCTCCTTATCTGGAGGCCAAACAAGCAGATACAGCCCAGGTGCCATGGGATGGAAAAGGGATGGAGAGGGATGATGCAGCTCGGATATATCTGCATGCCCAGCAGGGAACAGTCCCCAAAACTCAGCAGACCAGGAATGCTGGGTGACCTCCCAAAACCCCACCATGCATAGATGATGGATGACCCCCTCAAACCCCACCATTCATAGATGATGGATGACCCCCTCAAACCCCACCATTCATAGATGATGGATGACCCCCTCAAACCCCACCATGCATAGATGCTGGATGACCCCCTCAAACCCCACCATGCAGAGATGCTGGATGATCCCCTCAAACCCCACCATGCAGAGATGCTCAGCAGCCCCCAAACTCCAAAATCTGGTGGCACATGTGGCACTCACCTCCCCACCCACCCCAGGATGGAATTTATGAGCAAAGACAGGAACGGGGTTAAAAATAGCCCGAAGCCAAGAAAACCTGCACAGACAGGGAAGTGAGAGCCCCAAAGATAGTGCTCCTACTCTTTCACATCTGAGCTTTCAGTAATCACAGCTGCTTTCACTTCCCCTTCGCCCTCAGCCTGTTCCTCTGCCACTGGGTTTTGGTTCCTCTCTGCTCCCCCATCACCCTCCCCCTTCGAAGGCCAAGCCTTCAAAGCACTTCAGCTTTTATTTCCCTGGGGTGCTGCCAGTTCCCATGTCCCGGCTCTGGCACGACAGTAACCTCCGAGGAGCTGGAGATGTGACAGGGATATGAAGTGATGTCTCTTCCATGCAGTGATCCAGCGTGGATGGGTGCTCTGGGAGAGGGGAGGGAGAGAAGGGTGAGGAGTAAGAAGCAGAGCAGCTGGAGCTCTCTTTCTCCACGGCTTTTCCCAGGTATTTGACTTCCAACAAAGCCCCAGCAGACCCAACAATTTAATGCTGATTACTTTTAAAGAGCCGGCCCAGAGAGGCGGCGCTGGAGGGACGCGCTGGGCTTTGTTCTGCTTTGGCAGCGGGAGTGCCGCTGCGTACAAGCGTGACAGAGGGTCAATATTGACTTTGTGCCGAGGCAACTGCTGGGGTTCGCGGGCTGCAGGCATTTGGGTGCTCCAGCTGCACCCTGCCCGCACCCTGCCAGCACCTCAGCAGCTTTTTCCCGGCACCAAGAGCGATTTGCTATCAATGAAAAATGCTGCTGTAAATAACATCCACCCAGAACATCTCAGAGCAGACTCACCCCGAGGGTATGCAGGATACAGACTCCCTGGGGATGCTGCAAGAGCAGGAGCTCCCCGCCCTCAGGAAGGATATTCTGGATGGGAACAGGGGGCAGAGGTCTGCCTGTGTGTGCCTTGGCACATTCCAGAGCTAGAATTCTTTCTGATAATGGCCATGCTCTCTCATCACAGCCAAAATTTGCTGCCTTTATAAAGGGGCTGTGTGTTTGCCAGGATGCCAAACATTATGTATTTGCACAGGGGGCAGTAAGAACCAGGTCAGGGCTTTCCCTGCCACTCTCATTCCCACTGGTGAAGGAAATCTGGGCATGGCATCGGCTGCCCAAGCCATGTGCCCAGCAGGCACACAGAGCTGCCCAGCAGAGCAGGGGGACAAAGGACAATGCTTCCCTTGCCTGCCACTCACACTGGAGCTTGCTTTGGGACGGCTGGCATGGCTCCCAGACCCCACGCTGGTTCCTGATCCTTGGGGAAGCAGGGCAGTGGTTGGAGGGAGGCTGGAGCACAGTCAACCCTGTGCAAACAGAGCAGCTTTGGCCATCAATTATCCCCAGTTAGGAAGTTTGGCTGACCCATGTCCATGGAGTTTATCTGGAGCCATCCCATGGCCTCAGAGCTGCAGTGTATTTGAGGGACAAGAAGCCCCTGAAGCAGGGATGGGAAGCTTTCAGCTATTTTTTCAGGCACATGTTCTCATCTTGCCCCTTTTTATGCTTGATCCACTCTCCCAGGGCTTTTGCCAGCCACAGGCTGGGCTCTCTACCAGCCACATTCCTTCAGGTTGACGTGGCTTTTCTTTCCTCCCTCATCCTTATCATGCTGGAGTTCATGAATCATATTTCTTCTAAACTACAAACCACCCAAGCACCCTGTGGAAATCAAGCGAGACAGAGCAGAGCCAGGCCTGGGGGCTCAGGCTGCTCTTGGGGGTACAGCTCTCCTGGGGGAAGGCTCTTCCAGCCATCCAAGGAGCCATGGAGGAATAAATCCCTTTTATAAAGCTTTTATCGCTGTGCTGGCCCTCCCCCAGCTTGTTTTGGCACTGCCTCTCCTGGCACGCTCACTCAGTGCTGGAAGGATTGGGGTGGGGGGGGGATTTTCTGGATACTCCTGTGGGACCAGAGGGACAAAGGGTCACTGGGGTGCTCTCCCCCCTGGCAGGGGCCAATGATGACCTGCCAGGGATTGAATGCCATGGGACAGGGACTGGGAGCCAGGCAAACCTCGATTTCAGACTGAGGGGTCTTTGCGATCACACTTGCTGGAGTCTGATTTTAAGCCTCATTTTAGGACTCTTCATGCAGAGACTATTTCCCTTCAGGATCCCAGGAGCCTGTGGTCAAGAGTATATTCATTTTATCTTTACTGTGATGACTAAAGTGACCTTTATTCCTCATGTCCCTGGACAGCACAAAGGCTTTTTGGTCATTCCATTCCCTTTATCCCGTTTTCCCCAGAGAGTCAGAAAAGTGAGGTACAACACCAAAGCCAGCATTCCCAGAGAAAAAACCTCCATCTCCATCTAAAGGACAACATAAGATCCCATTAATAAAACCTCAGACAGGGTGAGACCTAGCAGGAAACTGCCCCATCAGATTATTTCCATCCCCTGTGCATCTCTGAGCATCCAAGCTCCAGGGAATTCAAGCTCTAATTAAACTCAATTACTCCTGAAAACAATTTTTCAAGCACCCATGGAGGCAGATGGCCAGGGGAAGAACCCTGCACCTGCAAGTTTTAATTGGGAGGTTGCCCCACCAAAGTTAAGCTATCTGTGTTGCTGGTGCCAAGGAGTCTGTGCCCAGCTCTGCTGGGTCTTTTGGCAACCACCTTATCACTAGTCAGGGTCATGCAGCTGCTTCCCAGCATCTCCCAAGTCAGGAGGGCTGGCCAGACAAAAAAATTAAGCACACGGAAAGCAAAACATGAAGACAGAGGTTGGAACCACCACTATCCCTCTGGATTATCTCCCTTTTCCACTGTCACTCCTCTTACAGGAGGAAGATTTGTGTCTCTGTTTTGAACCCTGCCAGAGCAAGGAAAGGAAAAAACCTACCAACACCTCACGTTGTCACTTGGCACCGCTGATCTGCCACCCTGTGGCAACCCCTGGCCTCCCTCAGTGCCTGGCTGGGCTGTGGTTGGGGACAAACCCACTTCCTGCCACCTCACGTGCTTTGGGGATCTGGAGTGGGCGGCATCCCCGTGCCCGGGGGTGGGGAAGAGGTGTCAAATCTGGAGCCCTGGGGTGCAAAGCCACCACACCAGGTGCATCACGGAGACACCACTGCTCCAAGTCTCAGTGTGGGGAGGTTTTATCACTTTTTTCAGATGTCCTTTTCCTGCTGTAGGCTCCCAAGATGGAGGAGTGGGATGGAACAGGCACATGAGATGATGCAATTCCCATCCTAAATCAGGCTGGGGAGCCAACTCCTGATCAAAGCCAGACCAAAACAGCACCACGGCACCTCCATCCTCCTCTGGTGCTCCCCAAATCCAAGCAGCAAAGGGATCCCATGGAGTTTGGGATGGGGGAAAGCAGCCAGAGCCAGGGATGCTGAGAGGCATGTGCAAGCCCAGGAAAGGAGGTGGGCTGCTGCCTTTGCTCAGCTTTTGTCCTGGCTCTTTATCACTCCCAAGCCATGCTGAGAGAAACAGTTTTAAGCAGGATGAATGAAATTGCAACGCAGCAGGATTCATGGGAGTGCTGCCTCAGTCATCCGACAGTTTCATGGGAAAGTGAAACAAAAAATCAGCATGTGGCTCAAAAAGAAAAGCTGAAGGAAAAGAAAAAGCTCATGGGAAGTGTCTTGGGCTTGCCATGTGAACCTGGGTCACACACAGAGCTGAGAGGGATGGAGATGGAAGCCTGAATGCCCTGAGGGATCCATCCCTCAACACCTCTTGGTGACCTCACTGACTAAGGAGAGCCTGGTGGTGCCTATTGCCCAAGCTGGCACAGAGCCCTGGTTTGGAATCAGGTCCTTCATCACCACCCCAAGCCTCATCCTAGAAAAACACTGTCCCAAAGTCACCTTCTCAAACAGACAGGGCTTTCCCCAGCTCTATTCCTGCTCCTTTTCCACAGGGAGCAGCTCCTGCCTATGGGCTGCTGCATCTCCCTGGCCATGTGTGGGGACCTGTACCTGTGCCAGGCTGGAAGCTGCTCCTGCCTCCCAGAAGGAGCTTAACTGTTTCTTCCATTTGCCCTGAAGGAAAGGTGGTTTGGGCATGGGTTTATCCCAGCCTGGAAAGCTATCACAACCTGCTTCCAATGAAAAAATCACAGCAATTGTGCAGAAGATCACTTGTCAACCTTTCTGGAGCAGCTCAAGGCAGCAAAGCAGGCTTGAAAGTATGGAAGGCTGTTATCAGGAATGTGGTGTTTTGTCCTGGGGTAGAGGAATCACTGTTGGATTTTCTGTGCTGCCAAGTCAGGGAGCAGGAGGAGGGATAAACAACTCCAGGCACTGGAGATAGCTATGACAGATCCCAAGGACAAGTGCCAGTTGTAGCAGCCAAAACACACATTCTCCTGTGAGCAGAAGAAACACCATTCACATCAAAACTCATGCAAGCCAGAAACATCTCTGCTACTGTCACTGAGCTTAAGGGAAGGTCCTCTGAGAGGCTGAGAACATGAGCAAATGATGCAGGTCACTCCATAATAAATCCTGGCAAAATGCAGAAGTCACAGCCACAACACCACTACAGCCCTCTGTGTTAGCCACAAGCTCTGCTCACACCAAGATCCTTCTCAGAAATTGTGACTTGCTGGATTCCTGTCAGTGGAAGAGCCAAAACAGGGAAGGTTCAGAGGTTTTATTTGTGTGGGATGGGTAAGTTAAGCAAACCTAACCTAGTGACCTCTTCCCTCATACACAGCAGGTAGAGGTTTCCCTCACAGGCAGGATGCACATGCTGTACCCAAGGCCTCAAATTTGTTTGGGTTTAGTCAAAAATAAACTCTGTAGGTCAGCAGTGCTCTGCTAGAGCAGTATGTTCCACAGCTCCCAGTCCCCTCAGAAGCAAGATCTTGCTCCCAAGGAAAGGCTGGACTGGGGGAGCCCTGCCTGGTCTGGCCCACAAGGGCACAGGATTTCCCAACTTATTCATGCCAGGCAGTAAATTTTCAAGCTGAAAAGGTCATCAAATATGAAGTTTCACTTAATTCCCATGGGAAACATGCAGTCTTGGCTTTCCATGAAGGCCTGGCCTGCTTGTTTCCTGACTGGGGCACCCAGATGGGCAGGAGGCACTTTGGAATGAGGTTGATACCTGCATCCCTCTCCAGACAACAGCTACAAAAGGGCAAAAGGACTGCAGAGCCCCTTTCAGTCAATTTTTTCTCCAATAAAAAACCCTAAGCAGACACAACTTAGCAAAGATACTGGCCAAAGCAGTTACAAGAGGCAACTCATCAGGGGCAGGATTAAAAACTCTTTTTTTATTAAGTTCCCAGAGGGAAAATCTGTTTGGACAGTGACTCCTGCTGGGAGGAACATGCAGCCAGCACAGCTACAGACCAAGATTTGGAGAGCAGGAATTATCCAGGAGACACTTGCTAGAAGGGCTGGAATTACCCTGCACCAGAATTTGCAGGGCCTTTTCCTCTCTAGAACCACAGGAGCTCAAACACCTTCTGCAGCCTGCCCAGAACAGAGCAGGTGTGAAGCACTGGGGGCTGAGCAGCCTCAGGAACAGTTACTCCCAAAATACCACAGGGTTTTCCACACTAAAGCAGCACATTCTTGGCTCTGGTTTTTGAAAGTCTGTGGTGAGGTACCACATTTCAGTTTGGCACCAGCTGGAACACAACCGTTGGCTCCTTCTGTTGGAGAGCAGCTAAAGGTATGCATGCCATGGTACCAGGGCAGCAGAGCCCAGCTTCCTGCTAGCTTTATCTCCAAACCATCAGGAAGGCACAAAACCACCATTTGCATGCCAAAAGATCAGCTCTGCCTTGGCAAATCCCGTTCTTCAAGGATCCTTTTAACTCTTTCCACGATGGTCCACACTTCTGCCATGGCACCTCGGCCTGCAGGGCAAGAGCAAAACCACAGGGTGAAATCCAGGGTGGGGGCAACCTAAAGAAAGTGTGTGGAGCAAAATTCCCTATCTCACCTCCTTTCTTCAAGGTACATTTCAATTCAAAATGGTGTGTTTTCAGAATCTTTTTGAAGTGGTCTTTGCCTATACAAAAGACTTGACAACTCCATACCATTCCCATGACTCTGCCTGGGAGAAAGGACCTCCATTAAAGAAAGCTGCTGTGGATTCTCACCAGCCTGAATCCTGGGAGCAACTCTTGGAGAAGGCTGAGTGCTGGACAGAACAAAATGGAAAGGCTTTTCCTTTGGGCTTGGTTATCTGCCAGATGAACACCTAATCTATGTTGTGCTGCTGCTTTCCTTTGAAGCAGTTTTAAATTCAGGTTCAGAATTTTAAAGCCTGAGATGATGAAATCACCTTGTCTAACCTTGTGTGCTCAACTCAGCACTGGGAACTGAGGCCATTCACTCTTCCAATTTGCCTGGAGCTGAGGAGATGCTTCTCCCACAGGTATTTGTCTCTTGGAAGACTGAAAAGGAGTCTCTAGTCTCTCTTGGTACTTTATCCTGCTGGCTAATTGATCTCATAACTTACTGCTCAGCAGAAATTAGTTCTGGGAAATGTTGTTTTCCTCTTTTTCAGACCTGTAAATCCCAGGAGGTCTGGAGCATCCTGTGGACAAGCTGCAGGCAGATTTGGACCCTTCTGCTCTCCTAAGCTCAGGGAGAAGAGCTGCACCTGACAAGAGACACTTCTCTGCATGGTTTGGCAGAGCTACACCCTTCCAGAACACTTCCAAGGCCTGCCTTCTTCCTCCACCATCCACTACTCCAACACCTCTGGCAATTCAGTGCTGGATTTTTAGGTTTAGCAAAGCAAACTCTTAGAGCACAGCTCAGGCCTACAGGTGGAAATCTGCCAGTGTGCCAGGCTCCAGAAATCCATCCAAGGATGATGAAGACAATGGCAGTATGGAAACTATCCAGTCAAGAAACTCAGTCTGGTATTCTAACTCTTTTAGCTGGACTTTCTGTCTAAATCCACCCTTTACTAAGGGAGAAAAATTCATCAGATAAAACCTGGGGGCAGTAAGGATCTGGTGCATTTCAGGTGAGACCCAACCACATGGGGTGAGGAAGAGAAACCTCCTAGAGCAAACAAACCACAACATCAACAGACAAAACTGATGCAAACTGAGTCTCTCCTGCACCACATGTGTGAGCTTTGCTATGTGCTGCTTGTGTGGAAACCAGGGAAACCCCTGCGTGGATGGAAGCCACAAAACCAAAATGAATGTGGAAGAGTCTGTGGGGTGAAAGGCCTGAGAAAAGAGGAAGGGGTGAAAAAATGTCAGTTGTGGAATCTAGTTTGGTCTTCAGAGAGATGGAATCCATTAGTATCCTGCCATAATCTCCCTACAACCTGCCAGGAGAAGTGCTGGTGTTTGCCATCAGGAAGATCTTGTTGGGAATTGACTCACGAGCACAAGTGGAGTCCAGTCAGATGAGGCTGCTCCTGCCATCCCTGCATCCCTCTCCTCCAAGCTCCTTCAGGAGTTTGCTCTCACAGCTGAGCTGGATATGAAGAAATTTGATGTAATCATGTCTAAAATCCCAGTGAAAGGCTAACCACCCAGGATATTTCAACTGATGTCTGAGTTACTTGACCACACTTACCTAACTGTAAATATTTCTTAGTTTTCAGTTCCAAAAGTACAAATTCATGGAGTCATTGCACTTACCTAAGGATTCCAAAACCAAGCCAGGCCTAGAATTTAACCATGAGGGACATTTTAACAGCCTGTCTTTGTCACAGACTGTTTATTGGACTGACAGGGTGGTTAAAATCCTGCTGGAGCCAGGGCTGTTACACAGAAGTAGGCGCAGGCTGTGGCTGGAACTAAGGCACATTTTACAGAGATTTGCCCAATGAAATTTTAATAAAAATACAAATCCATTCATCCAAGTGGTTTATATTAAAACCCTTCTCAAAAGTCAAAAAACCTCCATTTAAAGCAAGCTACTAAAACTCAAATGAGATGATTATTTCTTAGCACTGCAAGCTAAATGTATTCAGTCTGCACTTCCTCCACACCCCTCTTTCACTTCACAGAACTCCGGTGTCAAAACCCCAAATCAAAGCTTGTTTGGGAAGCTAAAAAGTAACCCAGGCAACAATAACAACAAATGTTAAATGTGTGTCCAGCTACACCCCCAGCCACATCTGCAAAGGGTTTTCTCACTGTCTGCACTCAAGGACAAGATTTAATCCCAGTGATGGAGCTGAGGAACTGAGGCACAATGAAAACAGCCCCCAGTCCCAGCAGAGGGCAAAGTCAAGACACCCAAATCCCAGGCTGGTGAAGCTTGCCACAGAACCTTCCTTCTCTTTGATCTCCTCTCTTCCTGAATGAGCATTTCTCTTCAGTATCAGGCTCAGCTTAAAGCTCTTAAGGCTATTTAAAAATTAATGACAAGAGATAGCACAGGGTAAAGCTTCAGCTTGTTTGTACAAACCGTGGCAGTTCAACATCTCCACGGCCACACAACAAAAGGCAGCACATCCCTCCAGGACATGGTAGGGAAAGGGGCAGGTGCCAGGAAAAGGACTGACCTTCATCTCCACACACCAGTTTCTTCACCACACAGGGGATCTCCGTGTAGCCAAAGGCCTTGAGCTGCTCCACGTGGTGAGCTGTGATGGGATGCTCCCACATGGCCGTGTTCATGGCTGGGCAGAAGAGCAGGGGTTTGCTCAGGTCCCACGCGCGGATCACACAGGTCTGCAGGAGAAGCCATGGTGTCGCAGAAGTTCGAAAATGATTGAAAATCATATTCTAGTTAATAGATAGATGTCTAGATTAATGAAGCAATATAATAGTTAGCATGAGTAGCAGTAGTTATGCTAAGGCCGCAGTAGGCCCGGTAAACTTTGAGTGAACTTTAGTGCATGGTAGATCGAGAGGATGTATAATCTAGAGAATGTACCAAACCTTATCTATGGAATGCACCTTCTGGCTAAGTAACAAATGTCATAATGTACCTAATAAATCTCTGTATGCCTTTAAAGATGCTTAGCGATGCATATAGATCAAATGAAGCAATCATGTTAAGAAAAGTATATAAACCCTGCAGATTCTGTGGCAAAATGGGGCTCTGACTTTGGACGAAAGTCCTCAGGCTCCCGGGCCCTAATAAAGCACCTTATAAAGCAACTCTGGTTGTTGTGTGTTCTCTTCAGATCGGGCAACAATGGCAGGGCTGGGACCTCCTCACTCCTTCCCATCCCTTTGCTGTACCTTTCCAGCCTGGCTGCTGTTTTGTCAGTGCAGCTGGACTAACCCATGGGCTGAGACTAATTTGTAGCACATTCCAGCCAAGCAGGAAAGATGAGGGAGGCTAGGCAGAGGATAAATCCCAGATGCTCCAGCCAGCAGCCCAAGCTGGAGCAAACCAAGCTGGAAGAGGATGTGTACAGACTGTGTGGGACACAGAGAAGCTGAGAGGTGGCCACAGATCTTACTGGCTACAAAGACACCCCTGGGGCAACACTTCAGCTAACAAAGCTGAACAATGAAAGTTGGCAATGAGTCTTTCTGACATGAAATGCCAGCTGGATCCATAACTCCCTCCATGGGAAGCAGTGCTGCTTCCAGAATACAACAGAGGAGAACACAAGCACATATGGGCTGCTGCAGGAGATACTGGCAGGTTAAAAGGCATCTGGCAGCTCCTGTGTGCTACAGGCAATCAAATCTGACTCCTCAGCACTTCCAGATAACCCAGGATCACGTCATCCCCTTGGAAAAATAATGCTGGTTGTTCTTAGTGCAACGTCCATCGGATTCCCCGGCCCGGCAGCATTTCAAACAAAGGAGCTTCCAAGGGAGCAGCTCTGCCCATCTTTTTTAATACCCTATGACTTGAACCCTTCCCAGCACAAGGAAATCTGATGGAATCTGTTCTGAACTGCCAACCAGCACCTCCAGCACTTACTTCCCTTTCCTGGAGCTGCCTCTTCCCTTTACAAGGCTTCCAAAGATAAGCAGGAAGGAGCCTGTGAAGCCACACATCCCTGACATCCATCCTGAGCTCTTCCCTCAGCACACCCACAAGGGACCCAGAAGGACAAGACACTGCTTGTCCCTCCCATAGCTCTTTCTGGCTTCTCTCAGATCCCCAGTGATCTGCTCTGGGTGGATTTTGTTCATTTATATGCACTTCTTACTCAAAAGGCTGTAGGTCACGCAGATCTGCAGCTTCCTGAGATCTTTTGTGTGGTTAATGCCTGGCCACAAAACATTCAGCACTGCTGAAGGTCCCCAGCACCCAACAAAGAAGAACACTCCCTTTAAATACACTTTCTGATTAGGCTCAAGAGCCTCAAGGGCCCTTTAAGTACCAAAAAACAAGCCTGAACAAGGAAAATCCTCTGTAGTTGAGGCTGGGAGGTAAGTCGGCATGAGCATGTCTGAAAGTCTGTGCTATGTTAGGTGAGGGAGGTGGTGAAGTAGCAGGAAGTAAACAGTTTTATCTGATCTTACAGGTGTCTTTCCAGATTGCATTGAAAAAAATGTAGAGGAACTCAAAAGGGAGTGAGTGTGTGTTAGTGTGTACGAGTGACAGAGAGAGAGGATGGAGGCAGAAAGAAATACCACCCTCCAGAAAAAGGAGGGAACACAAAGCAGCGCTGGGAAATGAGACGAGAGACTGAGAGCTGAGGAGTGGGAACAGATTTCAAGGAAGGAAAGAGAAGGAGCAGGGGAACCATGCTGGGGAAGAGACAGACAAGCAGATGAAGGGGGAGCAGAACGTGCAAATCTCACTGTTGGTGATGCTGCAGAAGCACCAAGGTTCCATGAAGGCAAAGTCAAGCAGTCCTGAGGGGTGGCAGCAGTGACAGGCAGAGCCTGGGTACTCACCAGCAGGTTGTCACAGATGCCATTGGCAACCTTTGCCAGCGTGTTGGCATCCAGAGGTGCCACCACCATGAGGTCAGCCCAGCGCCGGAGCTCAATGTGCAGGACGGGGTCCGAGCGGCCCTTCCACAGCTGCGGGGGACACACGGTGGGCAGCACCAAACCCTCACACACCTCATCAATCCCACCCAGGAATCACAACTCCCGATGGAATTCCTATGGAAGTATGCTTATGGAATTTAAGGGATGGCAGCGGATCAGAGGATGGGGAGATCCTTTCCCCACAAGACAATTCACAGGTTTCAACTCACAGCAAAGAGCTGTCCCCATCTACAGCATTCCTTGGCTTTGTAATTATTCCTAAGAGCTCCATTCCTCAGCCAGCTGAGCCAGGCAGGCCCAAACCAGGGTACATTTCCTGGGGAACCCATGTGATTTATAAGTTTCACATTGAAGAGAAGCTGCCCACTGGTTTCTCACGAGGTACAGACCCCTAACTGAACAAGTCACTTTTAATTAGGATGCACAACCCTACTCACACTCAAAGCAGCAAAGGGAACCCTCCTAAGTACTGCAGGGAGCAATGTCCTGTCGCCTTTCTCCACGATGGATGAGGTTTATCCACTTTGGCACTTCTCTCCTCTCGTGGCTCTCTGAATCACAGAATGGTTTGGGCTGGGAGGGACCTTAGAGCTCACCTTGTCCCATAGGCAGGGACACCTTCCACTTGACCAGGTTGCTCCAAGGCACATCCCACCCCTGAACACTTCCAGGGACGAGGCAGCCAGTTTCTCCTTGATACACTCTTGAGTGATTATTTCTTTTTTCTCTAAAGCCCGGAATTGCTCAAGTAAACCCTGGTCTAAGAGCTCAGTTAACTGGGAAAGAGTCCTGAGAAGCAGCAAACAGCATCAGGTGCTTATTCCCCAGAGGAGACCCAACCACAGGCCAGCACAGGCTGTGTCAGGTCCACAAACTGCTCCTCCTCTGAGTCACGGGAAGCCACAACAAAAAGGCAGCATCCGAAAAGCCTGGGCTTCCTGAACACCTTTCCCACCTCCTCCATTCACTTCGATCCTTTCTTGTTGTTTTACTGTCAGAGTGAAGGATCTCACAAAGAGATGCTGAGCAGGCTGTCACAGTGAGCCCAGAGGAGGCCATCAAGCTGATCAGAGGGATGGAGCAGCTCTCCCATGAGGAAACGCTGAGAGAGCTGCCAGTGTTCAGCCTGGAGAAGAGAAGGCTTTGGGATGACCTAATTGTGTCCTTCCAGTGCCTGAAGGAGCCAGCAAGATGGAGGGAGGCTATTTACAAGGCACTGGAGCAACAGGACAAGAGGGAATGGCTTCCAACTGCCAGAGGGCAGGGTTAGATATTGGGATATTGGAAGAAATAATTTCCTGTGAGATGGTGAGGCCCTAGCACAGGTTGCCCAGAGAATCTGTGGCTGCCCCATCCCTGGAAATGTTCCAGGCCAGGTTGGATGGGGCTTGGAGCAGCCTGGGATAGTGGAAGGTGTCCCTGTCCATGGCAGAGGGTGGAACTGGATGAGCTTTGATGTCCCTTCCGATCCAAACCATTCTGTGATTATTTCCCACCACAAGAGCTCTGTGCCTGCTCTCCAGTGTGCCAGCATACCTCAAAGCCTGACCTGCAGCTCTTCTATCACCCCACTGAGGGTTCCTCAGAAACAATTGCCTGAGGCTGTAGCACCTTGGGATCCACCAATCCCTGAGACCAGCCAGAAAGTTTCTTGGCCATTGCCATGTGTGTGTCTCTGTCCTCTTAAAAGTGATGCTCTTGTGTGAGCAGGAATAGGGGTAAGGAGAGAGCACCTTGTGCTCAGATCAGCCCTGCAAAGCAGGGATGAAATGTATGGAAAAACAAATCTTGACGCTTGTACAACGAACCTCTTCATACTCAAAGAGTCTCAAAGTGTGTCAGTAAAACTGCAGTGAGGAGAAAAAGCTGTTTCACAGGGAGCAGAGATGTTCACAGCCCTGACAGCAGAGCTAAGGAGAATGAAGCTGCTGCCTGCGTGACAAGTATGACTCATGACAAGCACCAAACTTGCTCACCATGGCTCTGCAGTGGCTGTCTTGACATTTCCTGACACTCAGAGCAGCTCAGCTGACCACCCTCTACCCTCCCTGCCTGCTGCAGGACAAAATCCTCCACTGCATCAGGGCAGCCTCTCTCTTCCTCCTCCTTTACAGCACGTTCTTCAAAAGCCACATTCCAAACATGTATTACTACACCAAGGAGTGAGTCTTGGCTCAGGTTTAAAAAAGAACTAAGTGTGGTTTCTTGCATGAAAACTCAGAGGAATGCTTCTATTTGCAAGGATAACTCACCTGCCACTCCTCTTCATCACCATAGAGGGTCACAGGAATCTCCTGGGCATTGTAGAAATGCTTTGCTCTCTCAGTAGTGACCACCTTCACCTCGAGCTAAGCAGAAAGAAAAAGACCACTGGTTAGACTTGAGGACAATTTTGAAGGGTTTGTGGCTTCTCAGAGAGCCTCCCCTATTCACAGCTGAAAGGCCAGGCCACCACAAGCACCCGCAGGAGCCAGAAACTCATTTCAGGTCCACCTAAAACAGGCAGGTCCTCACCTGCCAAGCAAAAGGGAAAACCTCTGTGCAGCTGAGCCCATAGCACAGGGTTTCTGTGCAGCAAACACGTGGCTTTCACAAAGAGAGACTGAGTGAACACAGGAGGGTTCTCTCTGAAATCTCAGATAAACCTTCAAAGCCACTGGAACCTTCATTCATTGGTGTCTGCTGGGGAAAGCCTATCCCATCCTTCAGGTGTTTATTTGACATGCACTTAAAAAAGGTGCTAAGGTGAACCTCTCGTTTCCTCCTGCAGAAACCTTCCCAAGTGGAAAAGGGGCCTTTTCCCTGTTTTCTGTGTGTCCTGCAGCTCTGATAAACGTTGCCAAGAGCTCCTGCCACAGGCAGTGAACCAGAGGTGGCCTCCACATACTGGGATCAGCCAGTGTCAGCTCTGCATGCCCTGACTGCCCATGTGGGACATGGAGCTGAACTTCCAGCTGCAATCCCTCCCAAGGATGTTCCTTAAACTGGTCAACATCAAAACACACGGATGGAGCACTCTGAAGGCTGGTAATGAGGAAGATGAACCTCAGGCTGCTGATTACAGTGAAAAATACCCCTTTTTCCATGGAACTGGCCACTGCCTGCTCCTTCCAGCAACTCCCAGAATCCACTGCATGGTTCTGTTGATCTGACAGTGAGATGGGGAAAAATCAGCCCCACCAGCAGCTCTCTCCTGCTGGAAAGCAGTGCCTTGAGGTAGAAGACTGATGAGGCACTCGGTGTGTGCACTCCTTGCTACAATCAACTGCTTGAAACCTCCAAGCTCCAAGAAGTTCTCTGCAACAGCAGCAGTGATGTGACAGAGCACATGAATCCAGATCCCAACACCATTTATTCCACTGGGAACCAGGCAGTGTTGGCTCTTGAGACTAGCACAACAGCTGGGAGCAGTGGAAAACCCCAGCCTCGGCATATTGTGCCTGCTGGTAATTTCCCCCATTTTCTGAAGGAAAAGTGACAGGATGCACTGCACATTTTTGGTGCACAACACATTTTTGGTACTGTACATTTGTTTTTCTGCCTCTTCTAAATGTCTGTTTTTCTTGAAACACCCCTGACTGGGAATGGCAGGTGTTCATAGAGTGTTTTTGAGCATGAAGATCACACTCATAGGCATTAGCTAACTGTATTATTTCCATGCTAACCTCACCCCACAGGAAGCTGCTCGAGCCAAGCAGCGACACCCACAAAGGCGCTATCGCCGCTCCGCTGCACCGCAGGCTTCGGGCGAGGTGTTAACCTCAGTCTGCAAAAAATTGATTTCATTATTTATTTATCTGGGGGGTTTGAAGGCCACTGTGCAGTTTGAAGGAGATGGTTGCTCTCTGAAATGCTACCATTGAAAAAAATATTTATTTTTCTAAGCATAAGCCCAGGACTAGGGAAGAGCTCTGGTTGTTGAGCACTGCATTCAACCATTCCAGGCCAGAAGGTTCCAGAGGGACGTTGAAGGAGTCTGAGTGCTGGTGGCTGAAATCCCACCAGCCCCCAAGAAAGTTGTTCTGTGAGTTAAATATTCTCCCTAATGAAGGGTTTCTGCTGGGGTGGGCTCCTGGTTCCCTTGTTCTCAGTAAGTCCTTCAAGTGCCTCCCAGACTGGGAAGAGGGCAGTGTTCTCAGGATTACTTCAGCCTGCATAGTTTATTCTATTTACCTGGCACACCCTCTGTTTGCCTGTGGATATCTTCAACAGCAAAGGCAGTTTGGCCACACTCAAACTCCCTCACTGGAGACAGTTTAGATTAGTTAAAGGTCTTTGGCTTAGGCCAAATCTCCAAAACAAACTTTACCACAAAGCCCATGTTCAGGCAACACTGCTGGTCTCTGATAGAGGATTCTCCTGGCACAGCCCTTTCTACTCAGGGTAAGGAGGTGCACGTGGTTATTTTTTACTGGCTTTCTCAGTTCTGACAGCAAAATCTTTCCACACAGCCTGAGCACAAGAGCTCCTCTGTTAAATGGCACCTACAAGCTGAGGCAGAGGCTGCCTGGCAGCTGCACAATGAAGTGAAGGGTGTGATTTAAACCTGAAGTCCAGGTGACATCCAGGAGCTTCAACAGCAAAACATTTTGCCCACCAAAAAGTCTGTCCTTGCCTTTCTTTAAGCTAGGATCACAGACGGGTTTGGACTGGAAAGGAAGTTAAAGGTGTTCCAGTGCCACTCCCTGCCATGGGCAGGGACACCTTCCACTATCCCAGGGAGCTCCAAGCCCTGTCCAACCTGGCCTTGGACACTTCCAGGACAAGTCAAGGACAATTCGAGCAAAAGGCAGTGAGCTCTCACATCCACTGGCACCCTGGAGGAGGTGTTAAAGTTTAATGAGCAGCAAAATCACTCTGACAAGTCGTTCACCACAGACCATTTCAGGCAAAACATCAATTTAAACTAACCACTCTGGTTGCAAGCCTGTGACCACATCTCCTCTGGTATCAAAGCCAGATTCTGCTCCTGCCCTGCCTGCTTTGTAAAGTTCTGCTCCAGCAGTAAAGAAATTGATGCAACAGCCTGCTGCAGCATCAATAAATGCCATGGGAAAGTTACACTGACTCAGCAGGCCCTGAAATCACAGCAGAAATGAGTAAATAACTTTGCTTAATAAGCTTTAAAACTCCTGGATGTCTCACTTTTTGGCTTTTTCTGCCCTAAAACCAGTGGCCACAATCTGCACTGGATGTCAGAGACCTCTGGGGCTGCACAGAGAGCTCGAGTCCAGCTGTCTGCAGCTTTTAATTATGAAACAAACACTCAGAGAGAAGCAAAGGGTTTGAGCCACATTCCTACCATGGGTCATATGCATTCTGCCTGTCACCTGCACAGAAGGATATCCCAAGCTCCAGGAGCAAAGGAAAATGGACAATAGCCAAGTTAATCCATGAGGGAAAGGATTAGAAGATCTCTATCTCTGGCTCTGGCCTGGCCACTCCATTCCTTGATGTCATTTTTGTCTTTATCTCAGGCTGGGACCTTTGACCTCACCGATCACATTGGGCCAAGTCATAAATTAACTGAGGCCTCCCTTTGCCAGACACGCCTCACCTCCAGCTCCCTTTCCAGCTTGGGTAACAACCTCAACCAGACAAACCAGCACCTCCTCTGCCTCTACTAAATGGACCCACAAGGTACAGCCTCCCAAGGCATCCCAAAGGATATTCATGCAGCAATCTCATCAATAAATCTGCAGATTTCAATGCACCCTCTTGCCCCTGCCACTCTTTTTTTTTAATGCTCCAAAATATTTCCTCCATTTCTAAAAACCTGAAAGTTTTCTATGTTTAACTTCATCCTACAGCAAAATAGCATATTTCCCTCCCTGATCAGTCACCAGTGGCCCCTGCTGGGCACTTCTGTTACTCCAGACAGCAAATATTAGAAAAAACCCTACACCATCACATATAACAGCTTGTGTTCACCATTTCTGGTTTCACAAGGTCTGTTGTCCCTTTCTGGATCACATTTGGAAAAGCCATATCCCACCCATAAAAAACTGCAGTACCCTGGAGATTTCAGAAGTTTCAGAAGCATCACCTCTGTCTGCAACCATATCTGATAACTTGACTGACAAGGACAAACTCCAGGAAAAAAAAAATACCCAAAGCAAAGATCTTTTCAAGTATGAAATGATAAGAAAGAAAAAAGAAAAAAAAATTAAAAACAGGTGGAATCCTCCTCACAGACATTTTTGAACTAAGGGCCCCCCAAGGAGGAACTTGTCATTTCAGCAGAAGCCATGTGATCACTCCCCTAAACCAGGGTAACTCCAACTTTACAAAGCTCCACCAAGAGCTTCACTCACCCCAGGGATTTTCAGCAATTCTGCCACCAGCAGGGGCAGCTTGAGGGCAGCCACGCTCCCAGTCACTCCCAGCAGCACATGGAATTTTTCCTGTGCCCCAGATGAGCTGTTTCCTGCAGGAATGCCTGGTTCTGGCAGGGAGATGGGCTCCATGCTCCAATCCAGCTGTGCAGGCACAGAAAAACAAAGACACTGGGCTAACAGAGCCTCCAAGCACAGCTCCAATCCCAATATATCCCCAGCAAGGGGGATCTGACCTGGACCCTGCAGGACCCAGAGTCACCCAGAAAGATGGGATGACTCTGGGTCATCCCCCAAATGTCACTCATCCCACATGGATTTCAAGCACCAGCAGAACTTCAAGAGCAGCTCAGTGGATAATTACATTTTTCCCTCAGATACTGGGAAAGACTCTTAAAACTTGAGCAGAGAGGCCACAAAACTGCTCTGGTAAAGTCCATGCCCTCCAAAATTAAGACTCCCACATGTTGAACACGATCCAGAATTTAGGACAGATAAATAAATCAATTTGGGGTAAAATTTTACACCAAGTTCTCTAAAGGCAAACAAACCCCCGCTGAGATGCTTTCCCTCTGCACTCTCTGGTGATTAATAAATGCACAGAGATGTCTTAATAATTAAAAATGTGGGGCCTCACTGCATGCACAAACATCTTCTTTCTCACTGTGTCCCTAAATATTAACAGCAGCACTAGAAATAATTCCCTAGCAGCTCTAAAGCAAGTCTGCTGCTTCCTCCTGGCCTCCCTGTGCTGCTGCCACACTGATAAAAACCAGAAATTCATGTTTTGGTGAGGAAACTGACACAAGTATCTCAAATATAATCAAGTAATGATTAAGCAGCAAAGAGCAAATTCAGTTCTTGAAAAATCACTGCAACCAGTAAAGTTTGTTCAATTTTAGTGATGTCCTTGTTGTTCAAACTGTTTGGAATCACTTTGGGTGGAATGAAGAAGATAGACACAGGCTGTCCTGATTTTTGGGAGCAACCTAGAGGTTTGAGAGAGGAATTTCACAGGATCACAGCCTGGTGTGGGTCAGAAGGGAAATTAAAGTGACCAAACTCCACCTCCTGCCATGGGCAGGGACACTTTCCACTAAAAGCCCAATTTCAGCTTTGCTGATTAGCAAGGGTAATTAAGAGGGGGCAGGACATTGGCTGAGAGATTTCAATGCTACCATCATGCTTCACATATTTATCTGTATCTAATTAAAATCGGATTATTATTATTATTTATAAATAATTAAAATTATTATCTACTCAAAGCACCCCTAGCATGTTTCCAATTCATTCCACCAAAGCATCTACAAATTAAAGCCTGGGTACTAAAACATAAATTTTTAAGTAGGAAACTTTCAAAATGCTTATAAATGATAAAGTAATGATAAAAAGAATAAAAAGGATAAAATTATGAGACAGTTATTAAAATGGTAAAATAATGATAAATACGGTAAAACAATGGTTAAAAGGTGAAAATTTTAAATGGTACAAATGTAAAAATAACGGCAAAAATAGCGGTAAAAATTATAAAATCACGGCAAAGGATTATAGTAAAAGCTGTATGTATAATAACATATGTAACATAACGATAAAAAAAATTCTGGGCCGCGCTTTCCTCTTACCCAAACACACCTGTGGGGAAGCAGCCACTAGAAAACAAACAATTTACAGGCCCTTAAGGGTTAATTAAATCGACCTTTAATGCGGTAGCTGTGCTGAAAACGGCTCCAAAAGGCCACACAGCAGCACCGAGAAGCCGCAGGGTCCCCCAGAAGGTGACAAACAGCGCCCCGATACCGCTCCTGGCAGGGCCGGGAGGGTCGTGAGGGGAGCGGGGCCGTGAGGGGAGCGGCGCCGCAGAACGGAAGTGGATGGGGCCGGGAATTGGCGCACGCGCAGCGCTGATTGGTGCGCACTGCTCCCGCCCTCGGCGCTGATTGGTGCGCGCTGCTCCCGCCCTCGGCGCTGATTGGTGCGCGCTGCTCCCGCCCTTGGCGCTGATTGGTGCGCGCTGCTCCCGCCCTCGGCGCTGATTGGGCCCGACCCGCAGGAGGAAGGGGTGTCATGGCGGCCCCTCATGGCCCCCTCCCGGGTTATGGCGGCAGTGCTGCCACCCGGGAGGGCTCTGTGCCCGTCTGCGCCCCAGTCATGGCCACGTGAGGGATATCACGAAGGGCAAGCGGGTGGCTTCAGGCTGCTCAGGAAGCAGTCTTAACGGGGATTGCAGCTCCTGGCAAGGTTTTGGAATGTAACAAAAGCCAAAGAAACTCGGCGTAGGAGGCGTGTGGGGAACGGGGTAGAGGAGAGGGTCTGAGGGCCCCTCAAGTGACAGGGGTGATATCTAAGCCTAGGAAAGTGCTAGAGATCAGGAGTGAAACCTTTCCTATGGGATTCAGGACAGCCACACAGAGCTGGCAGGGGAAAATGGATTAAAGGACCAAGTATTTATTGTCTGAGGCACAGACAGGATGAGGGGGAATGGCTTCCCATGCCAGAGGGCAGGGTTGGGTGGGATACTGGGAAGGAATTGTGCCCTGGCACAGGGTGCCCAGAGCAGCTGTTGCTGCCCCTGGATCCCTGGAAGTGTCCAGGGCCAGGCTGGATGGGGTTTGGAGCAGCCTGGGATGGTGGAAGGTGTCCCTATTGGAGGAGCTGTAAGGTCCCTTCCCACCCAACCATCCCATGATTATGTGGGCACGACAGATCCAGCTCAAAAGCAGCAGTTATTTGGACATCCCTCTGATATTGGCTACAAACAAGCAGCAAGGACAGCAAGAGAGAGCTGTGCTCTGCTGACTGCAGGACGTGGAAGGCGACAGGGACACCTCAGGAGAAGCCCAGGTGTGTTCTATGAGTGGCCTCTTGCCCAGCAGCAGGAACAGCCCGTCTCTCCCTCCGCGTGGGCTTCAGAAGCACCACGCTTTGATCACACCCACATCAGCCCCACCTGGAGCAGGGACAGCTTAGAAATAACCAAGGTGAGAACGAGGGGTCGAGTTCCCCACTGGGGCAACGTTTCAGCGCTCACACACTCAGGAGACACATCAGAGAGGAGGGTTAGGTGCTGAAGCAATGTCTGTTAGTTACAGCTCATTACAGTTATTATTGATGCATCTTATTGTCAATGCAAGAGGTGAAGTCACTTAATCCATCATTTCTCAGACACGGATGACAGAGCATGTGGTTTGGCAGAGTAAGTTTTAGGCGAGCTAGAAATGGATTGCACAATATTTAAACCTGATTAAGTACATAATAGGCTTAGCAAAGGATTACTTTTCTCCTGACATTTTATACATAAATATATATACACACACACACACACACACACAGGCATTTTATCAGTAGCTGCATTTTAGTCTGGTCAAGAGACAACTGCCTATTGCAGAATGACTGGAGTGACACCCTTAAAAAGGAAACTAGTCTTGGTGTGCTTTGCTGGAGAAGAAAAGGTCCTTTTTGGGGTGATTCTCAGGGGTAGGGGTCACATCCAAGCATCACTGGAGGGCTGGAGGGGACAGATACGGGGCTGGGGACTCGCACAGTCCTGGCTGGTGGCACACTGAGCTCTTTCCCTGTCCCAGGCAGGAGATACTGGAGCCAAAGGGCTGGATTGGATTCTGTTTGGGCTGCTTTTCAAGGACTTGAAGAAAAATTTGGCTTATCTAAAGTGCATTTAGAGTTGAAAAGCATCTCAGAGAAGTAGCTTTCCCTACTCCTGCCCTGCAGCATCCATCCCATTTATGCTCCTACTCATAATCTTTTCCAGGGTGTGCCAGTCACCTTCCCCAAGAAATGATGGTCTGAGCTCAGCTGCCTCCTGCTAGGGTGGAGGATCATTATTTAATGTCCAACATCCCCAAATTGGGCAGGGATTCGGGCCTGACAGGGATTTCTGCACCAGGAAAACACAGGGCCCCATCTCACCACGCTTTTCAGGAGCACAGGTGAGCAGGAGTCCTTCCCTCCAGCCTGGAGGTTTCCTTAAGAGACTTAAATTAACACAAACCTCCAAAGCTAAGGGGGACAAATCTTGGCCTGGCTATTTCCATGAGCAGGGAGACTGCTTGGATGTGCTGGGATTTAGGGTGGCAAGATTTGACCCACAGCCTTGCCCAAGCCTAGGTCCTCTGAAGAACACTCTGTTGCTTTTACAGCTGCTTTTCAGAACAGAAGCCTTTAAAAAAAAAAACAGACTCAGGATGCAGAATCTGGAATGGGATGGTTGTATCCCACAGGGAAAACCTGTCCTTGCTCCCCAACACACACACACACACGCACACACACACTGGTCCTCCACGTCAAGTGTAAACTACTCACAACACCACACACTGAGAGAAGTTGTAGATCCTGAGCCAGGGTGTAGATTAGGAATCTCTTGGCTTCCAGCATATCAACAGCAGGATTGAGGGTTTCTTATATTTTTTTCCCTTTTTTTTTTCTTTTTTTTTTTTTTTTTAATCCTAAATCAGCCAGCCACCTGCTAGTTAAAAAGCAAAAGAAAAAAGGAGAATTCCCAGGATTGCTTGCCCTTGCTGAGACAGTGGCAAGTGGCTGGACACTACCAACTGAAAGCGAAAACTCACACACATCAAAAACCCGAGGTTCGGGGCTTATTCCAAGAGGGAAGATGGGTGCTGGTTGCTCTTTTTCCCTTTTTGGGGGCACGGGGGGGCTTTTGGCTGATGAGGTTCTAACGTACACCTATCACCACAGTAATTAAAAAACCACCACCATACACTATTCCACAGGGAAAGAGAAGACACGTGAACGGACACTGACTACCACGCACAACAAGAGCCCTGCAGGTCAACTCACGGCCTCTTCAGAATGAAAAAGAAAGGAGAAAAGAAGACCTCAAGACAAGAAAAACAGAAAAAAAAAAAAAAAAAGGAAAGGAAAAAAAATCCCAAAGGATCTTGTTACAAAGACGGGAAAAGAACCATCATTATGGTACACTCTGACTTTCTGAGACAGCTGCAGAAACTCGGCTCAGGCTTCCTCCTCCCTTTTTCCCCCCCAGCTCTTCCTCCCGAGGACAGAGTCCCGCTGCTGCTCACATCTCGTTGGAGTAGGTGTAGTTGGGGGTGGCCGAGTACTGCGTCTCGTGCTGCATCATGGCGCCCTGCGCCGCCCCCATGGCCGCGTTCTGGGCCGCCTGCTGCACGTGGGGATTCTTCCAGGCCCCCGTGGTCCACTCCTCCTGCGCTTTGCTGAAGCTCCCGCCGCTGCCCCGGTAAAACTTGTGCACCTGCAGGGAAAATCCAGAGGGGCTGAGCGCCTGCGGCCGGCGCGGACCTCCCGGGGTGGCAGGAGGACCACCCAAAGCCATGTGGAAAACCCCTGTTTTTCCTGCCATACCATAGTGAGAGCAATGAAGGAGAAGACCGCCATGGCTGTGAAGAGCACAGTGGGGATCAGCATCACCACAGCTGAGCCCACGTTGGTCCCAAAGAAGGAAATCGCTGCGATCCAGCCACTGCAAGGAGATTGAAACAACCGGTTAATTCACCGGCTCTCTCAAACTGCCAGCAGCCCTCCCAGCTCCTCAAAACATCTTCCCCAAGGAGAGAACCAGTAAGGACACTAAACCACCACGGTGACCACCCTTGTACCCAGCACAGCAGCATTTTCCTTACCAGACCCCCCATCCAGGGATCCCCACTGCCTGGATAATGCTGATCACCAGCTGGGCCATGAAGGTGAAGAAGAAGGCCATGAAGCTGAAGGAACTGTCTGTCCTGCAAGAGAAGGTTCAGTCACTCCTGCACCTCCATCCCCACTGCACTCCAAGGGAAGGGAGATGCTCCGACGTATCAGACCTGGCCATGGTTTAGCAGGAGGGTGATGGAAAGAAAAATTAAAGGCAAAGGAGAAACTGCAAGAGGCTGGAGGTGGTCAAGGGATACCTGGGAAAGCCACGGGGCACCAGACCCTCCCTATGGCTCAGTCAGCTGGGCTTGAGGACATCTGTGTTGGGACACGGCTCTCAGCTCACACCACCCCACATGGGGAATAAATACACCCCCAGTTCTCTAGGTTTGGGGACTGACCTCAGCACCCTGGGTAATCTGTACAAACACCTCGAGGATTTGTGGGAAAATATGAGATATGCCTCAGGGATGAGAGGGAAAGTGGCACCCCAGCTGCATCCTCACCACTGTCCCCCACCACTGCACAGAGGCACAAGGAAAGTGTCCTTACATGGCCTGATGGGGGGTTTGGCCCCCAGGAAATCCCAAACACTCTGGTTTTGAAGGTTAGAAAGTAAAGCTAAAGGGCTGCACAGAAAGGAATTCCCCCAATTAGTCAGGCAATGCCCCAAGCTAAACACTGACCGTTTACGAAGGAAAACAAGGCAGAAAGAAGCCAGGCTCAGGTGCGACCACTTACTTGAAAGCTTTGTAAATAGGTCTAAACCAGCAGACATAGGAGCAGGGCGTAAAGAGAATGAGCCAGAGAATTGCCAGTCCAAAATTTACAGCTCCGCCGCCTCCAATGAGCCACGCGAGGCAGCCCACGAGATTCACCGCCAAGGTGATGCTGTTCACTGCAAACACACACACACACACAGAGCAGAGTAGCACGGATGCAAGGGTGGCACTGAGACACCAAGGACCCCGACCCTAGGGATGTGGCCTCAGAGTCCTGTCCTAGCTGAACTTCCCTTAAATTAAGCTGGAAGCACACTCCCAGGCTGGCTGGGCCAAAAGGGGTCAGGCCTCAGCTGAGTGTAACAGGAGGAAAATCAATGTATCACTCAGAGTTGTAATTCCCTAAGGAGTTCCTGGGCTCTTGAGATTGGCAGGAGTTGCATCCTCCTGCTCCTATCCAGCCAGGACACATTTCCACTATGAGAAGGAAACTGGAGGAACTGTGAAGTTTTTTGCTTGCTCCAGATACATCTTTGCTGAAGGAGCTTGTGCAGGAGTTCCCCAAGCACCACTGAGAGCCAAAATCCCGAACTCCTGACCCCGCCTTGCCGGTTCAGGGGGTGACACATTTCCCTCGCCCACCCCTCCTTGAGATCAGGCCACACAAGGGCTCCGACTATGAGTCCCAGCTCAGCAGACACAGGACAAAGCAGAGAAGGCTCAGCTGCATTCTGACGCCTCCGAGTTCGGAGAATGATTCATTATTTCGACGAGAGCGAAAGCCCTCCCACCACCGCCTGCCTGAGAGCTGCAGCTGGCAAGGCAAGGAGCTCAGCTGCCCTAAAGGACATGAAGGGATCTTCCAGCCACTCTGTGCTGGGTGTCTGAGGGGCTGCTGGGGAGAAAATGACGCAGAGAGGATCTCCAGAGGCAAAACCCAAGGGACAGTGACTGGGTCTAAGAGCTGGTGCTGAGGAGCAAGGACCAAGCTCTGCTACATTAAGAGGAAGAACATCCTGGTTGGGATGGGAAAGGAATTGAACACCCCCAAGAGAGCTTCCACAGGGAAGCACAGCTTTTTTCCTCCCATGCCTTAAAGAAGTGAAGCCTCCTGACATGATGAAGCCACCCCAGGGTCAACCTCCTGACAGGACACAGCTCCAGGGATGCCAGCCTGGTGCCATGGCAAAAGCAGGAACACACAACCTCTGTGGTTTTAGCTCAGCTCTTCCTAACATGCCCCTATAAAGTACAGGGCGCTCCCTGGGCTGGTGCTTCCAAAGTTCAGGGGAAGTGCCTGATAAGGGAACTGAGTTATTCTAGAAGGAAATGCAATGCTGGTGCCAACTTGCCCTGAGCTGTGCACATTTCCACCTATGTTGGGGTGTGACCTGTCCCTCTGTCTTTGTTCCCTGCCTATGTTTGGTGAAGAGGAGAGATCCAGGATAGTTGGAAGGGCTGGAAGCTGGTGACAGCTCTGTTAGCACAGCACGGCACACAGAGGCATGCAAGAGGAACAGGCAAGCTCCAGGAAGCCTCAATCTCTGCGTTTTGGGGAGCAGGCACACCAGGACTCCAGTCTGAGCCGTCTCCTCCTTACAGCAGGATGTCAACAGCACCACCAATGATCCTGGGACACTGAGCCAGCTCCACAGCTCCATCCTGGAGGCTGGAAGGGCTGGGATCCATGGGATGCTGCAGCCCACCTCTCATTCCTGAGTTTTAACAGGAGACACCAAGCCTGGAGGGGGAGAAGGGCTTCCCCTGACCTTGCCCTGCCCTTTCAGCTGGCAGCTCCCAGAGGAGCAGCCTTTGGAGAGGCAAACAGATCCCACTGGAGCCATTCCCACGCGGCCACTCACGCATCCAGAGGTAGTAAAGCCGCTTGGCCATGGTCCGGTGCTGCGGCGGGATCTCGGCATCGAAGTCCTGGTAGAAACATGGCTTCAGGGGGATGAACTTGGGCAGGGGAGGGAAGTTGTTCACCTTTTCTGCAAGGAAGAGTTTCACTGGTGTCAGGAACTGCCCAGAGCTGAACAAAAACCAAGAGGCTTCCTAAATAACCCCAAGAACAGTCAAATTTTACACAGGAGTTAAGGATTTCCTATGGAAACTGCCACCAACCCACCCCAAAGGATCAAATTCAGCCTTCACTGGCCACACAGATCCTGCAGCCCTGGACACTCACCACCCCACTGGTGACTAACAAGGTGACATGATGGCCACAATGATTTCCTGAGCCCCCCATACCTGCCATGCTGGCACACGCTCAGCCTCTCTGCTCCTCAGGAAAAATACTTGGGAAAAACGTGGGAGCTTTAGCAAAGCTGGAGGAGAACGAGAGAAAAAAAAAGGTTGATTGAAGTGGTCAGGGACATCTGCAAAAGCCTTCACCTTCCCCCCCTTCCCAAACAATTCAAGGACAGCAGTTGGCTTCACTTCTGTGACACTCTGGACTATCACACATTCAGGCTGGCACCTGGCTGGCAGTGTGATAAATCCCGGCTCCTCTGGCTCAGGCTTATGTGCCAGTTAAGGCAGAAGATTACGAGAGGATCCAGAGATGTGGGGCCTCCCACTCCCAACTGACCTACATCCAGGAGAGGGCCAGGTAGGGCAGCAGGGAAGGGAGGTGGCTGTGGGCAGTTTGAAACCTTAAAGTTCATGACCTGGCCCCAAAATAATTCTTTAAAAAAATGTATTATTGTTGTTTTTTGCTGAATTCCAGCACAGGGGACTACCTGGCTGCCTCATAGCTGCTGTCTCTGCAAGCCCAAGCCAAAAACAAGGCCAAAAAGGGAGCAGAAAAATCAGAGCAGAGAAATCAGCTGGAAAAAAAAATAAATCAGTGGCGATTGCCACTAATGAGTCACTTGAGTGCCTGGCTTAACAATTACTCATGTCATCTGGCACCTCATTCCAGAGCATGCAGGTGGGAAAAGGGGGAGCTCGGCATCCCAGGACCATCCCAGACCATTCCATGCTCACCTCTGTGCCAGATGTGAAAATTACGGCGAATTAAAGCAAAAAATTAATACCTGAGGTTTTAAACAGAAACGTGAAGATGGCGTATCCCCACCTGCCTGCAGGTTTTGCCCTTTCCCAGCTATCCAGGCAGCGGCCAACACATTTCCCAGGACACGGGGTCCCGGCAGTTGGTGCCTGCGGCTCCCGGGAGGATTTGGGGGGCTCTCTCTAGGGGTCTTTTCGCGTCGCCCAGGGCTCGCCGTGCCCGACATCCGCCGGCAGCCCCCGGATGCTTCCATCCCGCCAGTGCTATAAATACGAGCTCCTCGGGCGCGGTGACGTCCGCCCGGCCGCCCCTACCCACGTGTGCCGGGAGCGGGGACACACGACCCGGCACCCCCGGCCCCACAGCCGCGCCACCGTGGGGCGAAAGCACCGGGACAGCGATGCATTCGGGTGGGGTTGTTTTTGCAAAATGAGGGATATAGTGGAGTGGATGGAAAAAGGACGGGGATCGCATAGGTGATGGCACCGAGAAGAAACCCCTGTGATGCGCTGGCTGCGTTTGGGGAGGGCAGGCAGGGCTCGGCATCGCTGCCCCTGCGTTTCCACGCGTGAAGGGCTGCGTGCCCCACGCATCCCCACCTCAAAGCCGGCGCAGCCTCCCAGCAGCGGCCTGGATCGGGGAGAAAGGCGGCCCAACCCCCGCTCGGTCCCCGGTGCACCCACGCGTGTGCAGGGTCACCGCGGCTGTCCCCATGCCGCGCATCCCCCCCCGCAAGGGGGGTGCAGAGCGGGAGGTCGGTGCAAAGGACGGTCAGCCCCCTCGAGGGGAGCATCCAGCGCCCTCACGCCGAGGCGTTTCCCCTCTCCACACTCCCAGGACTCACCACGTGGCGTGATCCGTCCCGTCCCCTCCGGTCCCGGCGGGTGGCGGCGGCCGCCCGCCCGCCCGGTGCTGCTCCTGCTGCAGCGACCGCGCTCTCGCGAGACTGCGGCGCCGCCGCCACCCGGGCTATGGGCAGCGCCGGGATCTCGCGAGAGGGCCCGCCGCTGTCCAGGGTCCTGATGCCGCCGGATGGAGGGGCGGGGCCATGGGGAAAGGGCGGGGCTGAGAGTAGGGGCGGGGCCTTTATGGGGGGCTCTATAGGGCTGGGGGCTCCATGGGCCTGGGAGTGTTCTGTGGAGCTTTGGGGGCTCTCTAGGGCTGGGGGCTCCCTGGTGCTGGGAGTGCTCTATGGGGCTGGGAGTGTTCTATGGAGCTTTGGGGGCTCTCTAGGGCTGGGGGCTCCATGGGGCTGGGAGTGTTCTACGGAGCTTTGGGGGCTCTCTAGGGCTGGGGGCTCCATGGGGCTGGGAGTGTTCTATGGAGCTTTGGGGGCTCTCTAGGGCTGGGGGCTCCATGGGGCTGGGAGTGCTCCATGGGGTTTGGGGGACTTTATAGGACTGGGGACTCCATGGGGCTGGGAGTGCTCTATGACGTTTTGGGGGGCTCCATGGGGCTGGAAGTAGTCTATGGGATTTGGGGGGCTCCATGAGGCTGGGAGTGCTCTTTGAGGATTGGGGAGCTCTACAGAGCAAGGGCTCTGTAGGGCCAGGGGCTCCATGGGACTGGGAGTGTTCTATGGGGTTTGGGGGACTCCATGGGGCTGGGAGTGTGTTATGAGGTTTGGGGGGCTTTATAGGACTGGAGGCTCCATGAGGCTGGCAGTGTTCTATGGGGTTTGGGGGGCTCCATGGGACTGGGAGTGCTCTATGGGGTTTGGGGGGCTCCATGGGGCTGGGAGTGCTCTATGGGGTTTGGGGGGCTCCATGGGGCTGGGAGTGCTCTATGGGGTTTGGGGGGCTGTATAGGGTAGGGGCTGTACAGGGCTGGGGACTTTATGGGGCTGGGAGTGTTCTATGAGGCTTGGGGGGCTCCATGGAGCTGGGAGCTCCATGGGACTGGGAGTACTCTATGGGGCTTGGGGGGCTTTACAGGGATGGGGCTCTGTGGGGCAGGGATGCAGTGACCCCTACCCAGGGCATGGAAAGCACTGTGTGGGTAGAAGACCACCCTCAGAAGGTCAGGGGTTCTTGGGGACAGCCCCTGGCAGGGCATACAGGCTCCCTCTATCCAGGAGGCAATGGGAAACCAGCAGCTCTCCCCCAGTCTGGGGGGAGTTTGGGGCCGAGTTTGGGGTACTCCATGTCCATACCCTGATGTGCTTCATTCTGGGAGCAGTAATTAATTAATGGCTTGTATGAAGGGCAGAGGGCACATTAATTGCTTTTACCAGCAATGCCAAGGTTGGGATGTGGAGGGCAGGGGAAGGAACTGGACTAACACACACACACAGGACAGGGATATAAATCGCAAATCAGCCTGAGAGCTCCATAGGCTGTGTCCCTTGTTCTCAGTGTCAGCACACAGAGTTCTATGCACACCACTTGGACCTCCTGCCTTAGTGCTTGTGAGAATATCAGTGACACGTTGTGAAAATTACTTTATTTGACAACTAAATCATCCTCCCTTCCCAGGGTCCAGCCTCGAGGGTCATGGAGGGGCAGCAAGGACAATATCCCACCACGGGAAGATGAGAACAGCTGGGCAAGGAAGCAGTAAAATCTCTTTACACCAGTGAGCCCTGGTGGCCAAAACCCTTCAGCACGGGAACAGCGTTGCTGTGGGGATGCAAGGAAAGAAACCTGGCAGAATCAGGGAAAATGCCTGCTTCACAGATGGTGAAATAGAGGGAAGCAGGAAAACCAGTGTGCCACAGATGACCCCATAGCAGAGGGCCCAGCTGTCCACTCTGACCCCTTTCTGGGTCTTGGACCCTGAGCTGATCCTCTCAGAGAGCAGGGACCCCTGCACATCCAACTCCATGCCCTGCCCAGCAGCAGGGAAGGAAAGGGAGGGGGCAGGGATGGGATCATGGATTCCAACTCCTGCCAAGCACTGGGATATGCTCAGCGCCTTGGAGAGCTGCTCTCGCTCTGCCTGTGGGCACTGGGCACACTGGAGATTTAGGACTGGATTCTTGTCCCATATTTCTTTCTCTCCAGCTTTGGGAATGGTCACCTACAGAGCTTATCCTTGCCCTTGGCACTACCACATTCCTGCCTGCCTGCATGTTTTCCAGTCAGGGATATTCAGGAATCAAATGGATGTGTGCTCCCCTCCTTCACAGGGAATGCCTGGAGAGCCAAGGGATAAGAGGGGGAAGAGCCTCCCTGCCCATCCCACACTGCCTAAGCAGGGCAGACTGGGGAGGAAGGGCAGGGCCAAACAAAAGGCTGGATCAAGCAGCAAATTCCCAGCAAGAAAACAGATTCAAAAACAAGGAAATCAATCCACAGGTCCAGTTTAGGGTCAGTTGGTTGTAGTCCAGACCAGCTGCAGCTGACCCAGAGACCTGTCCTGACATAGCTGACACTAGGACTGAGACCCCAGGGTTGAGCTTGAAAAGAGTTTCTGGGCCATGGGTGGGGGGGAATAGGGGTCCCAGCTGGGGTTGGTGAGGAACATTCAGGTTTGTTAATGCCTTCAGGGTCCTTACAACACTCCTCTGCTTATCATGCTGGAGCTCTGCAAAGGGATTTGTCTTATGAAAGGGATTTTTCTCTTTTCTTTTACTGTCGGGCTATTCAAAATGAGGATTATCTCGAGCTCTGTAATTTTCTGCTTACGGTAGGGATAAGACCTCAGCAGAGAGCTGGTGCCACCCCAGGATGCTCCAAGGGTTCCTCTGGCATCTTGGCACAGCCCCTGCACCCAGTGCTGCATCCTCAGGGGGCTGCTCCTGGGAAGCAGCAGCTCCAAGACCCTGACTGGGATGTGGGCAGGGGATCCCTGCAGCGGTGGCATCCTGGAGGTCCCTCTGCACCCCTTTTGACAGGGTGACAATCCATGCTGGCATCAGCCCGCTGCTGAGTGCAACGTGATGAGAGGCTGAGACCTGAGCCGCGCCGATGTGACGCAGAGATGGGCCATGGCGCCCAGACTTTCCTTGTATCGGATGCTCCCACTTTCCATCCTGTTCCCAAGCAGGGCCACCTTGCATGAAAGAAAATATGGAGAGGGCAGATGGAGGACAGGGGCTCAGGTTACTGCTCCTCTCCAGCTGCCCTGATCTCTGTTAGGAATATGTTTCTGGGGTTTTTCCCCCATTTTCCCAGGTTTGTCTGGGCTCCGTGCTGTGTCCAGCAGCCCTCTCCATTCTTGCCACCACCAGCTCTCCTCTTGGCTGCTCTCCCAAGCAGCTCTTCTAAGCTCACACCTCCTGTGGGATTGGGACCAGGCAAGAGGGTCCCACAGGGATTTGGAAATCCTCTGGTATGGGGTTGGGATGGCATTGGAATGCTCAGAGAGAAACTGTAATTGGAAAGGGGAAGCAGAAACCACTCCCTGGGTGTGGGTCCCACTGTAACCACAGTGGCTGCTCAAGAAGGACAGATGGACAATACTCAGTGTGTAATTACTTTACTCTTATTTTTTCATCACTCCTGCCTTTCCCGTTTGCTTCTTCTCCATTTTAAAGGACTCCCCATTCTCTTTTCCAGCTTTTGTTTCCCTGACCCCCTACGGCTGGAGTTGTCTGTGCCTTTGTCCCCCATCCCTGCTTTTCCTCTCCCATCCCACTGAGCTCATTTCAGCTATTCCTTGGCTTGGAGTAACCCATTCACTCTGTTGTCCTCCAACAAATAAGCTGACAGGCTAATGAATAGCTTCAGATGGTAATTAGCAACGGAGTTGCTAATAATGAATTTCATTTACATTTTAAGTGCTGCAGAGGGAAAATAAGCCCCTGTCATTAATGCCCTCCCTGCTCCCAGCACAGCCTTGGCTTTGGGGGGAATGCACCCTCTGGAAGCCTTGCTGTGATTGCACCTCTCCCGCCTCCATTTCGGAGGCTGTGATAGGCAGAGTTCATTAAGCAGCAATTAGTGATGGAGGGGGGGAGAAACTGCTGCTGCTTCCATCATCCAATGGTGGGGAAGCGCCATGATGCCATGGAAAATGGGCCACAGGAGGAAGGAGCTGGTTCTGGGCCAGGAAAGAAGAGCTGGATGCTTCAGCCAGCACCAGGGACTCATGTGGCTTGCCCAGAGTCCTCTGTGTCCATGTAACCCACCCAGGCTACCTGGATAATGACCCTGAGGGATTTCTCAGTCGCTAAAATCCTTCCCCATTATTTCCTCAGGGGTTTAGCACATTTTGAAGGAAGAGCTTTCCCTGAGCGGTTTAATCCATCCCTGCCTGCCCACAGAAGGAGCCAATTGCCTTCTGCACGGATTCCATTAATTGTTGTCAAATGGAAGGATGGAGAAATGTCATTGCTTTGACTCACGGCAGTAAGGAATTCATGGTGGGAGCACAGGGAATAGGTTTGCTCACTACTGCAGAGCACCAGAAGGGACTTGGGAATGCTCAAAGCCTGGATCTGGTGCTGGGGGTGAGCCTAGGAGCAATTGCCTGCCCTGCCTCAGTTTCCCTCTCTGTGCCCAAGGAGCCTTAGGGAGGGTTAGATTGTTTGGGAAACAACGCTCTGCATATACAGGGGTTTTCCAGCACACTGCTTGTGGATGGAGGACCCCATCCCATCCCACAGACCTGACCAGACCCCGGTCCAGTTGTTGGATTGGGGGGTGTCCCATATTCACCCCCATTTAGGCAGTGGGATCCACAGAAAGCTGCTTTGGGGACCACAGGGATGTGGCATCCTCCCCAGATAGGAGGTGACAGCCACATCCTGCCTTTACCTCCACGGATATGGGATCGATTTATTTATTTAATTATTTATTTATTTATGTATTTTTTCAAGCCCTGCTAGGAGTGAAACCAATCCAGGGGCCTCCAGAGGCCGATAAGATTTGACTGCAAGTCAATACTCGCATGTCTTTCCACTGTGCAATGATCCCCCAGCCAGCAGGGCGGGAGGGGGCAGGCAGGTGACAGGGGCGAGCAGAGGGCCAGCCTGGGGCAGGGATGTCGCCTCTGCTCCAGGAAGGGATTGGGGGCAGGAAGGGGACATCTCCTGGCCTGCAACACGGATTTTCTGGGATTTGTTGCCAGTACATGTAATGGTGAGCCTACAGTGGGCAGCTTCACACTGGGAGGTGAATGAGGGACAGGGACTGGGAGAGCAGCAGGGAGAGGGATGGGGAAGGAGGAGGAGTGGGGGAGAGGGAGAGAAATTGCCCGTGAATACCAGCTCTGCCACGCATCTGCTCCTCGGAGCTTTGAGAATTGAGAGGTTTCCCTGCCGGCAGAGCCGGGGCTGAGGCTGCAGGGTGCTGGGGGGAGCAGAGCCCTGGCACACTCGATGCATGCTTGCCTGCGATGCCATCTGCCAGGCTCTCTCCTGGCTGCGGGTTCCAGGGGCTTCTCTCATGGCTAATAAAGGTCGAGCTCAGACTCCAAAGTACTTCCCGAAGTACCTGCTGCATCTTTGTGCCATCCCTGGACACGGCGTGGCTGGGATTCCGCATCCCTCTGGGAATGCTGCAGGGCAGGCAGGCAGGGTGACATTTGCAGTTAGCAGAGGGTGTCCTTGAGAGGAGCGAGCGCCGAGAGAAGGGACCAGGTTCTCTTTAAGGGGGCAGGACTTTGGGAACATTATGAAGGCAAGAGTGAGCTTCTCCCTCTGCCTTCCACGCTCCCCTCATTCCCTTCTCTGTTCCAGGACAGAGACCCGGGTTCCCTGCCCTCCCCTCTGCCTGGCAGGGATGAAGGCAGGAGCTGGGTGCTGGGATGGGCGGCTGAGCAGGGGAGGAGGAGGAGGGGAGGAAGGGGAGGGAGAGGGGGAGGATCTGCTAATTACACAGAACAGCTCTGGGGGCTGCTGAAGTCCAGAATGAAGCAAAGAGCAGCAGAAGCGAGTGCTGCAGTGGGAGCGGAGGAGCCCAAGCATCACCGAGAGCTGGAGCCGGCTGTTATCCCTGCTGGGAACAACTGGGAGCACCCACGGGATCCTGCAGCCCTGTCTCCCACAGGAGACAGCCTCTGGCACTGCCACCGAGCACACTGCCAGCCCCCGGAGAGCCGAGGAGAAGGGGCCGGTGGTTGCAGCACGCAGGGCTGGGCTGGAGGGCAGCGAGGTCAGCCCTGCTATGGTCGCGGGGTGCTAGGAGCCTGTGTGCATCCACCGGGAAGAGGTGAAGGATGGCTGCCGAAGGAGGGAGAGCCAAGCCCGTTGCCCAGTCCAGGATGGAGAACTTCCGAAAGGTGAGGACCTCGGAGGAGGAGATGCCATTACCCTTCCCAGACCTGCCCCCGGACGTGGTGGAGATGAAAGTGAAGGAGGGCAGCAAGATCAGGAACCTGATGAACTTCGCCATGGCCCAGATGGAGCTGAAGGGCAGGCGGCAGATCGTGTTCAGCGGCTGCGGCAGAGCGGTCACCAAGACCATCACCTGCGTGGAGATCATGAAGCGCAAGCTGGGAGGGCTCCACCAGGTCACCAAGGTACGCTACCAAACTGTGCTGGAGGTCTGGGAGAGCCAGGACCCGCTGCCCGACGGCCCCGCACAGAACCTGACTGTCCACAAGAATGTCCCCTCCATCTGCATCCTACTCTCCCGGGACCCCCTGGATCCCAACCAGATGGGATACCAGCCCCCTGAGCCCCGGCACGAGGTGGGAGAAGACACATTGGGATCCTCCAGCAAGGGGCTGAAGCGGCCACTGCCGCCTCCCTGTGAGGAGCTGCTGCCCAAGAAGCTGCAGGTACAGGTGTCTGACAGCCCCAGGGGCACGGGGACCACCACTGGCCAGCAGGACCACTGACCCCAGTGCCTCCCACCCCACCTGCCAGGTATTGAGGCAGGAATATCCACTCATTCCCGGGTCACTGGTGGGCTGCAGGCTCCCCCTGACCTGTCCCCACTTGCTGCTCTTTGACCCCTGTGGATGGGGGTCCCCAGATTTGGCATGTGTGTTAAACGCCCACCATGTCTTGGTTATGGATTGAAGCAGGTGAGGATGTGGGGGGGGAAGCTGGTGACCTCTAATTCAGCCACCCAGGGACACTGTGACCACCAGCCACATCCTACAGTGACTCCCAGGGAGCCAGAGCAGCCGAGGGGTGCCTGGACCACCACCACCACTCCCCACTGCAACGCCTCATCCATTAGGAGAGATGGGTTTGCCCCAAGCTTGTTGGAATAAAACCTTCATTATCAAACCCACTGCTGAGGAGCTGTCGGAGTTATTAATGCCTGGCTCAGCATCCTGTGAGGCTGTGATTCATCCCAAAAAAACCACCCAAACAAGCACAGGGGGTGCTCCCTCCCTGCACCCACAGAGCCAAGCACTGCACTATGCTGCCTGCCTGTGGGACAGCACAAGGAAATAAAACAACCCACATCGGATACTCTGGTCTGGAGTGGGGGGAAACCATGGTGCGGGGAGCTGGGGGCAATGGAAGCGTGGGGTGGGGGGGTTATTGTGACTGGATGCAGTGCCCAGCACAGGATGAGGAGGTTTTGGGGTCGTGCCTTGGCTGCAGAGTGCTTCGAAGCAAAATCCCTGCCACTTCCAGGGGGTAAAGAGAAGTGAATGGAAAATAAAAGCTCTTTAGAAATAGTTGAGATATGTCTGTGGGAAAATGGGGGCATTATCTTGGCTGCTGGCCGTGGCACGGATCAGCACAGTGAAGGCTGCTGCCTGCTCATAACAAGGGGATCCCAGCCAAACTCTGTCCCTTGGAAGAACGAGATTGGGGTCTCCTCTGCCGGCACAGCAGCACCTGGCAAAGCCCCAGTTCCAGTGGGGACAGGGGAGATTTGGGGTATGGGTTGTGGGATGCCAAGCCCTGATCCACCTGGTTCCCTCTGCCCAGCACCTAGCAGCAGTGTGGGATGAATTAATCGGTATTAAGGAGCAAACCCTTCCCAAACTCCACGTGTGAGGGATTCTCTGGCTGCAGCTGCCTTATCTCCCTGCCTCACTCCCGCTCTACAGGGACAGTCAGCGTTCCCTCTTTGTCAAGGGCTTGCTTGGCAGGGAGCAGGAATGAAAAGAGAGGAGGAGGAAGAGGAGGAAGCAGGGTCTGTTTTGTGAGGCAGTGACCTTGTTATCTCCCTCAGCAGGCAACTGCTCCTCGGGCCAGAGGCTCGTGCTTATCTGTCCTACTGCAGATTGATTCCCTTCACTAGAAGATTAATTTCCAACTGTTTTTTTATGTTAATGATCATTTTTTGGTGGGTTTGGGGATGGTAAAGCTTTGGGCTCTGTCCCATCCAGCTTTTCCCAGTTCCTTTCTCCAGTGCAGACCCCATTCAGGATCAACCCTTCACCCCACACAGGAACAGCAGGTGCAGGCACCTACCCCAAATGCATTAAAAAAAAAATCACTAATAAAATTAATTAATAAACCTGCAATTTATAAATCCCTCTGTAAATACCCTGATCAGAGCCTGAAGACTGTGAGAGCCACAGTTAAACACTTACAGCCCTTCACCTCCACTGCTGTCACCTCACATTTCTCTGAGCAAGGGAAAAAATAATAAAAATCATTTATTTCTTCTTATTTTGTTAGTTTGCAAGATCTATTTAATGGATTTCATAGGCAGGTAGTTTCCAATCACAGAGGCAGAACGGGGGATTTTACCACCCTTGCTTTGCTGGCTGATGGCTTCCTGCTTGAGAAAATAATAAAAAATGACTGTAACAAAACAAAAACAAAAACAAAACAAAACAAAACAAAAAAAAAAAAAGAAAAAAAAAGAAAGAAAGAAAGAAAAAAAAAAAAAAGAGTATTTAACACTGGATGATGATACCGGAGGACATGGTGAGTGGAATAATCACAAGGGTTTTGTGGTTTTGTGCGGCACTGCTGAAGCACAGCCCCATGGATTAGTTTTGGGGTGATTTCGTGCCCGGGCCGGTGCGATGGTGGCTGAGGGCAGCAGCCCACGGTGTGGGGACAGGGACACTCTGAGAAGTGAGGACCGGGCAGCTGCGCTGGTCTGAGCCCATTCCCCTCACAGGGACCGAGTGCGGCGGGTGTCCACTGACAGGGACGGGGAGGCTGCGCAGGCTCGACTAAGCGGGGGCGGCAGCAGCTCGAACCCCTCCAAACCGAGCTGAACCCCTCATAAACGAGCCCAAACACTCCCAAAAAGCGGCTCGGTGACCGAAGGAACCCCGACGGCCCCTCCCCTCACGCACAAAATGGCGGCCGGCCCCGCCCCAAGATGGCGCTGGACCCGCCCCCGCCGCGCCCCCAGCCCGTCCCCGCGGCCTCCCGCCCTTCCCGCCGCTCCCGGTCCGTCCCCGCCGCGCCGCCGTACCCGCCTCAGCGGCCCCCCCCGGCCCTCACCTCCGTCCCTCCCTCCCGGTGCGGTGCGGGAGCCAGCGGCGCGCCCCCGCTTCCCGGTGCTGTCTCTCCCCTTCACAGCCCGCCGCCATGCTGGCCGCCAGCGCCTCTCTCCTCCGCCGCTGCGCCGTCTCCGGCCTCCGCGCCGCCGTCCGCCGGCCCGCCGGCCCAGCAGGTGAGCGGCCGCACTCCTCTCTCTGTCCCTCCCGCCGCGGTTCGCGCCCTGGCTGCCGGCGCGGCGGGGAGCGAGGCCGCGCGGCCCGGCGTGTCCTTGCGGTGACCCCGCGGCCTAGCGCGGGCCGCTCCCGCCACCGGCACCGGCACCGGCACCGGCACCCCCCGCGGGCACCGCCTCAGCGGGCACCGGGCACCGCCCGGGGGCTGCAGCGGAGGCGGCGGCGCTTTCTCTGCGCCCCCCACCAAGGTGACATTGGCGGAGGGCGGCGGTGATCTCCGCAGCACCGGGGCGCCGGCCACCCCCGGCTCCGCTGCAGCTCCGCGCTAGCCCTCACCCTCCTAATTAACACCGCAATTAATTTTATTTATAATATTAATGCCCCAGTTAATAGGGAGAGTAGGAGGGCCAGCCCCAGGCAGCGTGCTGTGATGGTGGCCAAGGTGGCGGGGCTGGAAGACGGAGGCTGTAGAGAATGTACTGGCTGTGCATCGCAATTAATAGCTAATTAACTTCTGCATCGCAATTAATACCTAATTACAGACACTAATAATGCTCGGAGACTTGTGTGTGCAGCTGCTGCGGCACGTGTGAGTTAAAGAACTGCCTTAGGGAGCCTGTCGCTGCTGTCTTTTTAAACAATAAGCACAGGATTTATTAGGTGCTGCTCAACACCTTTGATCTTTTGTTATTTTAAATCCAATAAAATCTTTGCTCGCTGTTCCTTTGAGCTGCTGAACCCCGGTTGCTCCTGGGCCTCGTTTCTGTTTGGCTCTGTGTTCTTCTTTTCCAAGGTCTTGTGTTTCCCACACCCCACTTAAACACTGCTGCCACCCCTTTGCAGGGAGGTTCTGTTGCTGCAAAACCTCCCCTGGGCTCCTCGTTGTCAGATTTTCAGTAAATTAACTTATTTCTTCACATGTGCTTTTCTTCTGTGCTCGTTACTGGCGAAAACTGCCCAATTCTGGCCCTCACAGAGAAGCTTTAACATGTTTTTGTGTCATACTAGGTGATTTTAGCTTTAATGCCTGTAGAGTTCACTTTAAAGCAAAGGTGCTTGCCCTTTGGCTCTTCCTTGAGCTGGGAATCTCTGCCTGGATAGGTTGGCTGTCACACACACGTCATGTGTGTGACAGTGACCTTGATGGACCCTGCTGAAACTCAGGCCAGAGGCACTCTGCAGATACAGGTAGAAATATTAATGTGGAAAAGAAACATAGCAGCAATTGAGAAACACACCCTAGAAAGGCATAGCTTTGATTTTTATAGTCTGTATTTGCCTCCTGGATCCCGGGAATGGTTTTGTTGAAGAAACACTTCAGATTTTGACTTAAAGATGGTATTTGAGTGCTTCAATTTAGGCTTTTCTCCAGCTGAGATTTGCTGTTTCTCTGTAGGATTTTTTTTTGTTTGGTTTGGTTTTTTTTTTTTTGTGTAGGAAAAATAAGGATTCTCCTTCAGCCAGCTGAAACCTGGAGGGTTTTCAGCAGTGTCCTCGGAGCAGGAGCATTTCCAGAGCCCTGCTCTTGCTCTGAGCTCAGCTGTGCAGGTGATGCCGAGAGCAGGGTCAAAGGTCTGCTTTGGAGCTGGGAAAAGGAGGGGGAATTTCCCTACAGGAACCAAAAGAGCATTTTAATTCTGTCTTTTCCTGTTGTTTACTTTTCCATAGCTAAAATAAATAAAGCTATTTTCGTGCTTCCATTGCATAAGTGAGTATTGCAGCTGAAATGTTGGACCAGGTTAAATTTTGTTAAAAAAGCAAATTGCCTGCTAATTAGGCTGCCATTAATGAAACCAAAGAGAAGTTATCAGCAAAAATACAACCAGTTGTGATGTTGGGTTGTTTTGTTTTGTTTTAAATAAAGCCCTGTAGTTGATCACTGCGAGTGGTTCATGCTGGGTTAAGAAAGAAAAAGTCAGGAGCTAAATTTGACTTGTGTGAAGCAGAGCTTTGAGCTCCAAGGTCGTATCTGGTGTGTGACTTCTCTGCAAATATTAGTGGAGTGAGATTAGCAGTGGGGAAAGCAAGCACCAGGCTTGTGGGCCTTCGGTTTAGTTCCCTTAGAAAACTGTTCCAACCTTTGTGGGGTAAAAAAAGACAGGTTAATCCAAAAAAAAACAAATTTGTGACAGTGCTGAGTGAAGAAACGAATTAATGACCCTGTCAGACTAATTTGTGCATTAGCCTACAATCTGCTTTTTTGATTAGTTATCGAAAATTAATGCAATTGTAGCCTTGAGATCCAGGAGTTTTCTCTTGGATAGCCACAGTGGTCAATTTTTTTCCTCCTCCAGCCCTTCTGCTGGAAGGAATATCTCTCATCCTTTTGCTTTTGAGAGCCTCTCTAGGAATTGCATGGAATTTTGTTGGTGAAGGATGTACAAGTTAAAGCTTCTCAGTCTCGCTTGGCTGTGGGAAGAGGCAGAGTTCCTGTATTCTACAGAAAAAGGAATGCCAGAAGGCTGAAGGACTGGTGTCCAGAGTTGGTTTTTGTGTCTTGCCCCTGCTCTGACCAGTGCTCTGGGAGCACTTTGGAAGTCTGATACGGAAAAAAGCAGCCACTACTACAACATAAACCACTATATTTAATAAGTTACATCCACCCAGGGCTCATCCAGGACTGACTGTAACAAGGGAAATCCATATTTTATTTCTTCTGGCCTCTTGGTCAGGACTAAAGCAGTGTTGTGTTCCTTTTGCTCTGAGTTTGTTCCTTTTTTCCTGCCTTCAGCTGTGCTTCCTGCCCGCTGCTACTCTCACGGGTCACAAGAGTCAGATGAAGAATTTGATGCTCGCTGGGTGACGTATTTCAACAAGCCAGATATTGATGCCTGGGAGCTTAGGAAAGGTAAGGTGGAGACCAGGGAAGCATAACCTGGAGGAAATAGAGGTTTTCTGACCAGAAATAACAACTTTAGTTGGTGTTTTGTGGATTCCCTGTCCCTGGGAGTGTCCGAGGCCAGGGCTTGAAGTAACCTGGTCTAGTGGGAGGTGTCCCTGCCCATGACAGAATGGTGAGCTAGGTGATCTCTGAGGTCCTTCCAACCCAAACCATTCCATGATTCCATGATTTTAACACCTGGATGGGAGGGACAGTAGCATTTACTCCAAGGACAGTGTGTTTGAGCTCTGCTATGCTCATTTTTCTTTGGACTTTGGCTGGGGGTATCAGTAGGGCAGTGTGGGGTGTGTGCACAGGTTATGGGGCTGGGGGTATCAGTAGGGCAGTGTGGGGTGTGTGCACAGGGGTTATGGGGCTGGGGGTATCAGTAGGGCAGTGTGGGGTGTGTGCACAGGTTATGGGGCTGGGGGTATCAGTAGGGCAGTGTGGGGTGTGTGCACAGGGGTTGTGGGGCTGGGGTATCAGTAGGGCAGTGTGGGGTGTGTGCACAGGGGTTGTGGGGCTGGGGGTATCAGTAGGGCAGTGTGGGGTGTGTGCACAGGGGTTGTGGGGCTGGGAGTATCAGTAGGGCAGTGTGGGGTGTGTGCACAGGGGTTGTGGGGCTGGGGGGATCTGTAGGGCAGTGTGGGGTGTGTGCACAGGGGTTATGGGGCTGGGGGTATCTGTAGGGCAGTGTGGGGTGTGTGCACAGGGGTTGTGGGGCTGGGGGTATCTGTAGGGCAGTGTGGGGTGTGTGCACAGGTTATGGGGCTGGGGGTATCAGTAGGGCAGTGTGGGGTGTGTGCACAGGTTATGGGGCTGGGGGGATCTGTAGGGCAGTGTGGGGTGTGTGCACAGGGGTTATGGGGCTGGGGGTATCTGTAGGGCAGTGTGGGGTGTGTGCACAGGGGTTATGGGGCTGAGAGTGTCTGTAGGGCAGTGTGGGGTGTGTGCACAGGGGTTGTGGGGCTGGGGGTATCTGTAGGGCAGTGTGGGGTGTGTGCACAGGGGTTATGGGGCTGGGGGTATCAGTAGGGCAGTGTGGGGTGTGTGCACAGGGGTTATGGGGCTGGGGGTATCAGTAGGGCAGTGTGGGGTGTGTGCACAGGGGTTATGGGGCTGGGGGTATCAGTAGGGCAGTGTGGGGTGTGTGCACAGGTTATGGGGCTGAGAGTGTCTGTAGGGCAGTGTGGGGTGTGTGCACAGGTTATGGGGCTGGGGGGATCTGTAGGGCAGTGTGGGGTGTGTGCACAGGGGTTGTGGGGCTGGGGAGATCTGTAGGGCAGTGTGGGGTGTGTGCACAGGGGTTGTGGGGCTGGGAGTATCAGTAGGGCAGTGTGGGGTGTGTGCACAGGGGTTGTGGGGCTGGGGGGATCTGTAGGGCAGTGTGGGGTGTGTGCACAGGTTATGGGGCTGGGGGTATCAGTAGGGCAGTGTGGGGTGTGTGCACAGGGGTTATGGGGCTGGGGGTATCAGTAGGGCAGTGTGGGGTGTGTGCACAGGTTATGGGGCTGGGGGGATCTGTAGGGCAGTGTGGGGTGTGTGCACAGGGGTTATGGGGCTGGGGGTATCTGTAGGGCAGTGTGGGGTGTGTGCACAGGGGTTATGGGGCTGAGAGTGTCTGTAGGGCAGTGTGGGGTGTGTGCACAGGGGTTGTGGGGCTGGGGGTATCTGTAGGGCAGTGTGGGGTGTGTGCACAGGGGTTATGGGGCTGGGGGTATCAGTAGGGCAGTGTGGGGTGTGTGCACAGGGGTTATGGGGCTGGGGGTATCAGTAGGGCAGTGTGGGGTGTGTGCACAGGTTATGGGGCTGAGAGTGTCTGTAGGGCAGTGTGGGGTGTGTGCACAGGTTATGGGGCTGGGGGGATCTGTAGGGCAGTGTGGGGTGTGTGCACAGGGGTTGTGGGGCTGGGGAGATCTGTAGGGCAGTGTGGGGTGTGTGCACAGGGGTTGTGGGGCTGGGGGTATCAGTAGGGCAGTGTGGGGTGTGTGCACAGGGGTTATGGGGCTGGGGTATCAGTAGGGCAGTGTGGGGTGTGTGCACAGGGGTTGTGGGGCTGGGGGTATCAGTAGGGCAGTGTGGGGTGTGTGCACAGGGGTTGTGGGGCTGGGGGTATCAGTAGGGCAGTGTGGGGTGTGTGCACAGGGGTTGTGGGGCTGGGGGTATCAGTAGGGCAGTGTGGGGTGTGTGCACAGGGTTTATGGGGCTGGGGGTATCAGTAGGGCAGTGTGGGGTGTGTGCACAGGTTATGGGGCTGGGGGTATCAGTAGGGCAGTGTGGGGTGTGTGCACAGGTTATGGGGCTGGGGGTATCAGTAGGGCAGTGTGGGGTGTGTGCACAGGTTATGGGGCTGGGGGTATCAGTAGGGCAGTGTGGGGTGTGTGCACAGGTTATGGGGCTGGGGGTATCAGTAGGGCAGTGTGGGGTGTGTGCACAGGGGTTGTGGGGCTGGGGGTATCTGTAGGGCAGTGTGGGGTGTGTGCACAGGGGTTATGGGGCTGGGGGTATCTGTAGGGCAGTGTGGGGTGTGTGCACAGGGGTTATGGGGCTGGGGGTATCAGTAGGGCAGTGTGGGGTGTGTGCACAGGGGTTGTGGGGTTGGGGGTATCAGTAGGGCAGTGTGGGGTGTGTGCACAGGTTATGGGGCTGGGGGTATCAGTAGGGCAGTGTGGGGTGTGTGCACAGGTTATGGGGCTGGGGAGATCTGTAGGGCAGTGTGGGGTGTGTGCACAGGGGGGATAGGACTGGGGTATGTCCATGGGGCAGTGTGCTGTAGGTGTGTGGGGCAGTATAGGAGCAATACAGTGGGACAGTTCATCTTTCAAGGCCAGTTGTGCCTTAAAAATGTGATTTCCTGAGTAGATAATTGCAGCCAGAGGGATCCTTCCAGCAGCACCTGGCTGACGAGCTGCTGGATTTTCTGTCAGAGAGGAAGGGAGCAGACAGCAAGAGGGTCCTTTTGAGATCATGCCAAGCTGGTCCCAAGTTCCCCTTGGTGTTTCCTTGTCTCCACAGGCATCAACACACTGGTGGGCTACGACCTGGTCCCGGAGCCCAAGATCATCGACGCGGCTCTGAGGGCCTGCCGACGGTTAAATGACTTTGCCAGCGCTGTCCGCATCCTAGAGGTTGTAAAGGTGGGTGGAACTGCCCTGTTCCCAGAGCAGAGCCTGCCAGCAGGGCAGTTTTCCCTGCTCCAAAGGGAAACCACCATCAGTGCCTCCATGATGAGCACAAAGTTTGCTGGCTTTCTTGCGGGACTGAGAGAAGTAACTCAGAAAGCTCTCTTGGGAAACACCTGAAACCAGCTCCTTGAAACCTGAGTCCAGCCTGGCCAGGGAGTTGAGAGAAGCCAGGACTTCTATTTCAGCCCTAGAGGCCAGGAGCTCTGCTCTGCCACAGGCAGAAGTGGGAGGCTTTGGAAATGTGTATTTTGAAGTAACTCCATTCTTTGTTTTTTGGGGTTTTTTTTTCAGGACAAGGCAGGACCCCACAAGGAAATCTATCCTTACGTTATCCAGGAGCTTAGACCAACTTTGAGTGAACTTGGAATCTCCACTCCAGAGGAACTGGGCCTGGACAAAGCATAAACCTTGTTGGTAAGGTTTGATGTTGCTTCCCAGACTCTTGGTGTGGGAGTCCTGGGCGCCAAACCCCCTGGCAAAAACAGCATAGGAAAGACCTAATATGCCTTAATCCCAGACTAAAATAAAACCCTAAATAAAAATCCTTGTGGAAGTGAAGCCTCTTAACTCAGTTTCCTCAGGAGATGACCACTGTCATATTATTTTTTTAAATATTATGCTTAGAATAGAGATACTATGTGTCAGACTGCTGCAAATAGTGCTTGATTCTGGATATTTTCAGTCCTTTTCCTCCTCCTTGCCCTGGGATACAATGTCTTGGTGCCAGGGGTCCTGAATCAGCTGGGCTGGGAATGCAGTACCTGCATTTTTGAGCTGAGCATAGGTAAACAAGGCTTTGAAGGTAAAAGGGATGGGAATAACTCATTTGGGACCTCATGGAAACTTTGTGGAGTTCCTAGGCTGCTTCTTTAATGTCTTTTTTTTATTTTCCCCCTGTTGTTTTCTATGCCAGGTGGATCACTCAAGTGTTCTGCTGATGCTACCAGATTGTACACCGTCACTTGGAGAGACAAACTTTAAATCTTACCTGACATAACTTCTTCCTTTATTGAGTCACAGTGGAAGTGCTGTGGAGTTGGGCCTAATAAAGGAAAAACTGGTTTGACTCATGTGTTACCAGTGCCTCATGTGGTCATTTCCTGCTGCTTTTGTAGGGAAAAAGAAGGAACAAACCATAAATGTGCTCTTAGGAGCTTCTAAATTGTGGCTTTCTCTGCAGAGCTCGTGCCCAGAGCCTTCCTAAGCCCAGGCAAGGGTTTGGGAAGGAAAATAAACCAACAGAAGTAGGTGGGAGGAGAAGGGAACTATCTTAATTCTGTTGTTATTTTCCTCCTAGAAGAGGGGAATTTTCTAGGAAAACAGAAATTTTTTTTCTGCACAGTGGGCTCAGGACAAGAGCCCTGCAGGGCAGGATGCCTGACTCTGTCCCACAGTCCCATCCCATCCCACTGTTTCATCCATTGTAAGACTTTCAGTTCCTGTTCCTTTCTCCTCTTGCTTTTTATATGTATAGAGAGGGTGAGGTATAGGAATGTGCCTCTTGTTGATGGAGTGACAAAACTATCCTTTGTCCCCTTAAAAAGGAAATAAGCCCAGAAGTTTCTCTCCTCGATTAGGTGAAAAAGGCATCTCATAGGCCTGGGGTTCTTCACCTTAAACTTAAGGATGGACAATTGGTCAGGAGCCAAAAAGTCCTGCCTGACAATTTGTTAGAAAAAGAAGAGAACAAAGAAACTGATCGCTTTTGTGAGATGTTTTACCATGAGCAAGAACCTCTTGCACCTGGCTCAGTTTTTCTCTGTAAGAAGTTTTTTTGCCTTTCATTAAAACCTTTTTGTTTCCAACACTGCAACAGAAGCCATCCTGCTCATTTTATGCCTCCAAAAGTAGCTGAGCTGTCTTGGGTGTGAAATAGACCTCTAAGAGCTTATGACATCTGGCTCGAAAAGTCTCCTATTTCAGTCCATGAGTCCCGCAGTCGCGTCTCCCGTCCCTCTGTCCCGTCCCATCCCATGGCCCCATCCCGTGGTCCCGTCCCGCTCTCCTGTCCCATCCCGCAGTCTCGTCCCGCGGTCCCATCCCTCTCTCCCGTCCCGTCCCGTCCCGCTCTCCTGTCCCATCCCGCAGTCTCGTCCCGCGGTCCCATCCCTCTCTCCTGTCCCGTACCGTCCCGCTCTCCTGTCCCATCCCGCAGTCTCGTCCCGCGGTCCCATCCCTCTCTCCCGTCCCGTCCCATCCCTCTCTCCTGTCCCATCCCGCAGTCTCGTCCCGCGGTCCCATCCCTCTCTCCTGTCCCGTCCCGTCCCGCTCTCCTGTCCCATCCCGCAGTCTCGTCCCGCGGTCCCATCCCTCTCTCCTATCCCGTCCCGTCCCGCGGTCCCGTCCCGCTGTCCGGTCCCACCCCGCATGCGCGGCAGAGGGGCGCGCCCTTTCCCCGCCTCCCATTGGCTGAATCCCGCCGGCCCCGCGCTGCCATTGGCGGGCGGGCCATGGGGCGGGGCCAGGGACGGCCATGGCGACGGGCGGCGGCGGAGCCGGGCCTGGTCCCGGTCCCGGTCGCGGTCTCGGTGGCGCTGCCAGCGGAGCCGGCGGCCGGCGGGGCCCGGGGGTACGTGCCGTGTACGGGCGTGCTGGGGGTGCGGGGCTGGGAGGTGAGCGTGGGGCTGTGCGGGGTATGCGTATCGTGGGTATGGGGCTGTGTGGCTGTGTGGGGTACCTGTATGGGGCTGTGTGGGATATCTGCATGGGGGTATAGGATATCTGCGTGGGGCTATGGGGCTGTGTGAGATATCTGCATGGGGCTATGGGGCTGTGTAGGGTATCTGCATGGGGGTATAGGATATCTGCATGAGGCTATGGGGCTGTATGGGATATGTGCATGGGGCTGTAGGGGATATCTTCATGGGGCTATGGGGCTGTGTGAGATATGTGTATGGGGCTATGGGGCTGTGTAGGGTATCTGCATGGGGGTATAGGATATCTTCATGGGGCTATGGGGCTGTGTGAGACATGTGCATGGGGCTTTGGGGCTGTGTAGGGTATCTGCATGGGGGTATAGGATATCTGTAGGGGGCTATGGGGCAGTGTGGGATATTGCATGGGGCTGTGGGGAGTATCTTCATGGGGCTATGTGGGGTATCTGTATGGGGGTATGGGGTGGGATATTGCGTCGTCCTTATGGGGCTGTTTGGGATATTGCATGGGGGGTATAGGATATCTGTATGGGGCTGTGTGGGGTGTCTGCATGGTGGGTATGGGGCTGAGGAGAGAATGGGGCAGTGTGGGGTGTGTGCACAGGGGTTATGGGGCTGGGGTATGTCCATGGGGCAGTGTGGGGTAGGTGTGTGGGGCTGGGGTATGTCCATGGGGCAGTGTGGGGTAGGTGTGTGGGGCTGGGGTATGTCCATGGGGCAGTATGGGACCAATACAGTGGGAGAGTTCATCTTTCAGAGTTGCAGACAGGGAGGCACAGTACTGTATACAGTGTATAACAATATAAATAAATAAATATGATACAGAGGTATCATATCAGCACAGCATCAGCTGGCTAGGAAGGGGTATGGCACATCCAGAGGGATCTGGTGGGGCACTGCCTGCCTGGTCATTCCCACTATAAAGCTCTGTCCTGCTAATTCCAGCTTAAGACACTGAGGCTAATCCTGGCTGTGCTCTCCAATCACCATCCCCAGTCCTCTGCTGTGTTCCTTTAATTCCATGTCCCCCCTGTGCTAACCCTCTCTGATTTTCCCTCTATTTTCTTCACTACTTCTTGTGTTTGTGGAGGTTTTTTCCTCCCCCTTGCCCTTAGGAGCATTGGTTCTCCTTGACAATAATTGGATAAAAGGAGAAGCTTGGAAACCCCAAATTAAAATACACAATCCTTACATTTGTGTTTGATTAACCTCTCAGGAAATCTCCTCCACCACCTTTTTCCAAGTATTACTGCAGCCAGGCTTGCACAGGAACTGATGGTGACTACCTGTGCTTTTAATTACCATCACCATTCCCAAATAATCCTCTCATCTGCTATCAGATCTGCTTATTCCTTTTCCTCTCCCTCCTCCCGGCTGGGGAGGAGGAGCTGTCCCTGGGGACAGATTTCCCTGGGGACAGATTTCCCTGCTGACCTTGAGCTCCCAGGAAGGATTGGATGCTCTGAGATGACTCTGCTTTACTTCATCCCTGTGGAGAGGTGCTAAAAGCTTCTTCCACTCTTTTTTTAGCTGATTTGGGCTGAAAAGAAGAGGCTGAACAAAGGGACAGATGTGGTGGAGAAGAGAGGTCCATACATCATGAGCAAACCTCCCTCCATTCAGGCCAAGCTGAGTAAGTGATGCTTGGTGGACTCTGCTGGGACTTGGGGTGTAATTTCCACCTCTCTCCCAGAGCTGGGGTTACCAAAAGCCCTTTTATTCCTCAGTGGGGTAAAACCTTTATAAAACCCCATTAAAAACCCATAGGGATGCCTTTGGGAAAGCAGTGCACTGCACCCAGGCTCACCTGCACCACCCTCCTCACCCATTGCCCAAAAGAAGAACCCCTTTGGAGCACTTGGGGATTTTTCTCTGTGTCCCTGTGCTTGGCTTGCAGAGAGGCAGCGGGAGCTGGCAAAGGCAGCGCTGCGAAGGCAGGGGCTGCTGGGGGCACCCACTGCCCTGAAACCAACTCCTAAAAGGTCTGATCCCCTCCTCCTCTTTTCCAAATGCCCTTTTCACTTTTCTTGGGGAGACTGGGAAACTCAGAGGATTAAAAAAAGAGTCTGGGACCTTATTCTGCTGGCTCTGTTCGGCCAGGAACACCCAGCATAATAAAAATATTGCTTTTCTCTCTGTTTTGGGGATGATTTGGTGGTGTGGATTTATTTGGGTATGCTGGGGTTTAGCTGGTGGTGGCCCTGCACAGGGCCTGGGTGGGAAGGAGTGGGATTCCTGCCCTGGCTCCTCAGCCTGTCAGCTCCATGGATGTGTTTGCACATAAAACATCTGTGCTGGTCTCCCTCCCGTGTTTCCTGGCAGGTCTGTGAAGTTCAACAAGGGCTACACGGCGCTCAGCCAGACAGCTGATGAAAACCTGGTCTCCCTTGACTCAGACAGGTGAATAGCCCAGGATTTTGGGTAAATATCCCATGATTTTGAGGGTGGGGGTGCTCCCAGATGGCTTTTTGGAGGCGTTGATTTTCCTTGTCACTTGTAGAACATCCCTGATGGCACTGGGCACCTCAGGGCAGTGAAAGGCTCCTGCTGTCCCAGATTTCAGATACCCCTTGGGGTTGCACTGCCAGCTCCTTTTTACCCCCCAAATTCCCCTTATCTGCACCCTAAAGCCCCCATCTCCTGGCCAGCTCTGTTTCTTTTTCTCCTCAGTGATGGGGAACCGGGATCCAGGTGTTCCTCGGGATACTCCTCCGCTGAGGCAAGTGCGGGGCTCTGACTCTGACACTGTGGGGTCCCCAGGGGCTCCCTCGTCCCCCTGACCCCTCGAGGCTCTGGCTGGGGCTGGAAGCATCACCCCCCAGGGCGTGGATGTGTGTCCATCCTGCAGAGCTCTGCTTTGTCCCCCGCAGCAGGTGACCCAGGACCTGAGCCGGCAGCTGCTGCAGGACGGGTACCACCTCGACGAGGTCCCCGATGACGAAGACCTGGATCTCATCCCCCCAAAACCTGCTGCCTCCTCTTCCTGCCCCTGCTGTTTTGGAGAAAATCTCTCCTGTGTGATCCAGTAGCTGCACAAGAACAGGTCAAAATCCAGCACTTTCTTTGTCCCGTGGGATGGCTGCTGGGTGTCCGGGTCCCACGCCAGGACGGTGACACAAGGACTGAACGATGCTGCTCGTGGCAGAGACCAACTGACTCCAAAAGACTTCTCCTTACACTCAGCAATATCAGGGGGAGGTGGCACAGTGACAGTTTGGTGACCTGCACGGGACCTGGCACTTGGCTGGGGCGGGAAGGGAGGACAGGCAGGGCCTGGCACCTCCACAGGGCTATAAAGGGAAGGATTTGGGAGTTTCTGGGGTTGGAGCTAATGGCTTATTCCCATTCTCCTCAACGCTGCTTTGATGCAGGTGAGGCACAGCACAAGCCCCCCCGTCCCAGCTCTGCACAGGGCTTGGATTTGGGGGGCTGGAGCCTCCCTGCTGCAAACCACAAACGCTGCCTTAAACCATGGTCTTGCTGTATGACATAGAGGACAATCAGCTTCTTATACAGAAACCTTATTTAAATATTTCATGTCAACAGACATGAACTGGTTGGGTGGGGGGCATGTTTGTTTTTGTATTTTACTTGTAAAAGGGAGCACTCAATAAACTGGATCTCATTACTCAGAAGGGGTGCTGGTGATGTGAGGGGGACTCCTTGTGTTCTCTCATCACATTTTACTCTTTTCCTGTGCCTGAGGAGCAAGGGGGGAATCGCAGCCAGCGTTGGGGGCATGCTGGAGCTGCTCCTTGCCTCTCTGTCCCCCTCCATCCTCCTGCTCCCTCCACCACGCTGCCCTTCACCAGGGACAAAGTCACCTCTTTATTCACAGCAGCAGAGGCTCTCCCACTTCATCATCCCCCAGGCAGCCCCCTTTTACAGCCAGGGAAGGGGGACACTGGCTGCCATCTGCCAGGCTTGGGCAGAGCCCACCAGAAAGCCTGTGGTCTGCGCCACATCCAAGGAGTTGATCCACGGAATTGCTCTTTCTATCCACCAGGGCTGGTCTGGGGGTTTAATAGGTGGAGGGAGACCTTTCAAGCGAGAAGACTTTGCCCACAGCAGTTTCTATCTACTCAAACATGGAGTGTCGTGGAGGAAGCGTCCCAGGCGCTGCTCAGAGGAGGCAGCAGGCTCGGAAGAGCAGCATCCCGTCGGGCGAGGAGAGGTGCAGGGAGATGCTCTCGTTGGCTGAGACGAAGAGCACGGAGCCACGGCGCAGGGACATCTCGGAGGCTGCCGCTGTGGAGGTGCCCACGGCTGTCCCTTGGATCACCAGCAAGATGCTGGCAGAGTCCATGGCAGAGATGAGGTACAGCTTGATGGAGGCAGGGATCTGCCAAGGGAAATGGCACTGTGCTGGAGTGTCCCTCAGCTTTACTCGTCTCTGCAGAGCTGGAAGGGGGTTGTCCCCGTTGCCAGCCCTTTGCTGTGCCTGCAGCAGCCCAAGCCCAGGGATCTCAGCTTGGCTGAGGACACCCAAGACCTCTTCCTGGTTCTCCCTCTGCCCAGAGCTGCTGGAGAAGGTGAACAAGCTCCAGGGAGGGATAAAGAGACCAGCACCCCGTTATGCCCGAGCATCCCTCCCTCCTTGCCAGGACACTGAATACAAAGGTGAGCGAGCCCCAGCCAGCGCTGGGGTGTCCCACCCGCTGTCCCCAGCACGGAGCTGTCACCTCTCACCTCTATCCTCATGATGGTGAAGTCTGGCACGGGTGGGTCATAGAGGTAGACGTGGGGATCGAGCTGGCTCTGTGCCGCCGGGAGGATCTTGGAGCTGCTGGGTGCTGGTGTGTAGTTGAGCATCTCACACAAGGTGAGCACATCGATGAATTTGGGCGTCAGCCCGGCACGCACTGTGTTGTCTGAGCACGCCATCACCTCCACACAGTCTGCGGGGACGGGGCAGCACCGTCAGCCCAGCCCAGCCCAGCCCAGCCGTCAGCCCAGCCCCCTTCCTGTCCCCATGGCCAGGATGCCGGGGCTAGGAGAGCTCCCCCGACACTCACCTCCGTGCAGGTAGGCGTGGGGCTCATTGGCTCCCAGGAACATGGCTTCCCCTGGCTCCAGCCTCACCAGGTTGAGGAAATAAATGGTGAAGCAGCCGATGTCCCCCGGGTACTGGGAGTGCAGCCGCAGCAGCAGCTCCCCGTTGCTCCCTGCCGTGTCCTTCCCTTCTGCCGCTGTGCAGGACAGAATGGGCCCAACGTGGGGAGGGGGCTGGGGCTGCCCCAGCCTCTCCCCAAACACAGCCCTCCAAACTGGTTTGGGGTGTCACAGGCAGCACCCACCTTCCTGGGAGATCCTCTTCACCAGCATGTTCAGCTGGTCCACGAAGAACTTCTTCTCGCTCTTCATGAGGCGGGTGAAGCAGACGCGGAGGGCGGCCGAGACGCCGCGGGGGTCGTCACTGCCGCTGCGCTCCAGCTGCTCCGCCGCCACCTCCCCGATCAGAGCCCGCAGCTCGGGGACATCTGCGGGGCCAGCCCCATTCAGAGCCAGTCCCCCAGGCCAGGGGAGAACAGCCCCGGTCAGGAGCAGCATCCCCCATCCCAGGAGAGCACAGTCACCATCCCCTCAGAGAATCCCATCCCTGGGAGTGCTGCCCGCACCCTGAACTCCATCCCAAGGGAGCACAGCTCCCATCCACACCCCAAAGCCCATCCCAAGGGAGCACAGCCCCCATCCACACCCCAAACCCCATCCCAAGGGAGCACAGCCCCCATCCACACCCCAAACCCCATCCCAAGAGAGCACCATCCCCACATCAAACCCCATCCAAAGGGAGCAGGGTCCTCATCCCCACCCCAAAGCCCATCCCAAGGGAGCATGGCCACCATCCCCATCCCAAAGCCCATCCCAAGGGAGCATGGCCACCATCCCCATTCCAAAGCCCATCCCAAGGGAGCACAGCTCCCATCCACACCCTGAACCCCATCCCAAGGGAACACAGCCGCCATCCCCATCCCAAAGCCCATCTCAAGGGAGCATGGCCACCATCCCCATCTCAAGGGAGCATGGCCACCATCCCCATCCCAAAGCCCATCCCAAGGGAGCATGGCCACCATCCCCACCCCACGGCCACCGTCCCCACCGCAGGGTCTGACCATGCATTCTCCTCCATCCTTACTCTGGAGGAAGGAGACAATCTCCTCCACAGGCCGGAAGCCACACATGCCCTCGAAGGGGGTGAGGGCGATGGCCATTTCGGGCTTGTGGTTGGCATCGGGATAGTGCTCGGGGAACTGGGCGTGGAGCTTCGCTGCCAGCTCCTGCAGAGAGGGCACAGGAGCTGCCTGAGCTCCCCAGGGACACGGGGTCCACCTGGGCTGCCCATGCCCGGGCTCTCCCTACCTTGTTGGGGTGTGCCTGGACGGACAGGGCGGTGTTGACAGACAGCACCTTGAACAGGAAGGGCAGGTGTCCCTGGAAGGCGTCCTTCACCTTGGCCCCCAGGCAGGCGGGGTTGTCGGCAATCCACTGGCCCAGGGTCTTTTGGGGGATGCGGTTATCCCGGATGAGGGCATCGCCCCGGGGGTGTGTGCCCATCCACAGCTGCGAGACACCAACACACGGGTGGCACCCCGAGCCGAGCAGCCAGCTCGGATGACTTGGGCTTTTCCAGGGGGGTGATCCCTGGCAGCTCCCTCGGGGGCTGAGTCATGCCGGGCTTCCTTCCAAGCCAGGCACCCCCCGGGGAACACGGAACAGCTGAGGGTCAGCATCAATCGCGTCCCGGATGATGAGAGCCACGGCCGCGGGATGGGATGGACACACGGATGGAACGGAGACACGGACACAGAGACACACTCACCTCAGCGTAGGGCTGGTCAGGCTGGATCTGGACCAGGGGGTCACCGCTGGCCACCAGCTTGGCCACCTCGCTCTCCAGGCCCACCTTCCCCCAGGAATAGTTCTGCACCACGCAGGAGAGGGGGAACACTGCGGGAGGGAAGTCAAGTGTTAGCGGGGCACAGAAAGAACGCCCGAAAATCCTCCCGGACACCCACAGAGCCCGTGGGGCAGGGTGACAGCGTGTCAGGGAGGGGGAGGACCGCGGTCTTGGGAGGGGACACTGTCGGTGGGGACAATTTCCAGCCATCACACGGCGATCCGGGGGTGCTCGGGCTGGGGGCACGACTCAGGGGCTCTCCTCCCCGTGGCCCTGGGGGGGTCCCGGAGGGGGTCCCGGTGGCCCATCCCCGGGCGGGCGGTTTGTGCCATTGCCCGCGCCCCGCTCACCCCGGATCTCCGCCATGGCTCGGCCGGGCAGGACCTGCCCCCCTCCCCTCCCCCCCCACCGCCGCCGCCGCCGCGTGTGACGTCACGAGACCACGCCCATCGGGTTAACCCCGCGCGAGCTGTGCGCGCCGCCGTGACGTCACGCGGCTCCCGGTCACGCGGGTGCCCCGGAAGCGCCAGGAGCGGCGGCGGCGGGAGCGAAGCAGGAGCTGACCGCGCCCATGTCGGGCTTCGACACCAACCCGTTCGCCGACCCGGTGGACATCAACCCCTTCCAGGTGGGCGCGGGTTGCGGGCGGGCTCCCCCGGCGCGGCGCGGCCCCGCCGGGCCCCCGTGCCCCGCACGCCGGGACGTGGCACTGAGTGAAGCGCCACCGGCCAATGGCGGAGCCGCTCCTTCGCGCCTCGGCCAATCAGAGGCAGGGGGCGGGACCGGGGGGGCGTGAGGCGGCCGCGACCCCCGGCCCTGAGGGCGGCCTGGACCCGAGCCCCGGGTCCCGCTCCCCGTCTGCCCGCGGATCCCATCTCCTCCAGTCTCTGCAGCCCCTTCCCCTGCCCCCCGCGCCGCCACGGCCGGGGGTCCCGAATCCCTTCCGCAGCGCTGTGACGCCCCCCCCCGGATCCCTCCCGCTGTGTCCCCGCTGCTCTCACCTCGGGGAGAGGGGGGCTCTCCCATACAGCTGGGAATGCCTGCTCTGAGGACTTATTCAAAATAATCCATCGCTGGAGCTCTCTCGGCCGTGCTGCGTGGTGGTTGTCTGCTGGTTGTCTGCTGCATCTCTCTCTGAGTTTCTTTTTAAGGCGCTTCAGCGCTTAAAAGTGAGTTCCCGTGGCAAAGCTGTGGATTTCGTGGCTCAAGGCAGAGGATTGCTGTTAAGGTCACTGAGGACTTGGTGTGCGTTCGCTGGGTTTCTCCTCTCTGGGATTAACCTCTGAAAACTGGGGTCACTGCTGCAGGGAGCTGGCCTGGCCCGGCCTCCGGGCCGCGGTGCTGTGCAGTGCTGTGACAGTCAGGGTCCAGAGCTCAGCCTCACCTCCGCTGCCTACCTGGCATGGGAGCACAGGAAGGAGGGCTTTGTTGACCTTGGGTTTCAGGGCTGAGCCAAACACAAGTTGTTTGTTGATGGAGCTGGGTCTTTTGAGCAATCTGAGTGAAAAAATTCTTTCTCTTCTCCCCCACTTTCATTTGGACATGGTCTCGTGACTCTCAGGAACGGGAAGGGTTGGGATGATCGTGCTCCTCTGATGTTCGTTCTGGGGAGTAGAATATGTTGTTGTTCATGGACATGGGACTTGTTGCTTTGGCTTTGAGGAAGTAAACATTCCTAGAATCACAGAGTGGTTTGGGTTAGAAGGGAAATTAAAGCTCATCCAGTCCCACCCTCTGCCATAAGCAGGGACATTTCCACTGTCCCAGGCTGCTCCAAGCCCCGTCCAACCTGGCCTGAAACACTTCCAGGGATCCAGGGGCAATCCCAGCTTCTCTGGGCACCCTGTTCCAGGGCCTTCCCACCTTCACAGGGAAGAATTTTCTAATATCCAATCTAATCTCTATCAGTTTGAAGCCATTTTCTGTTCTCCTGTCACTTCAGGCCCTTGTAAAAAGTCTGTCTCCATCCTTCTTGTCATCTCCCTTCAGCTGCTTTGTGCACATTAAAGCTGTCCTGGTATCTGGCAGAACAGGGCCGTGCTCACTCTTTATTCACTGTTCAAACAAGAAAAGGTTGAAGGTGACTTCCAGGCAGTAACTCCCCTGTCAGGCTCACTTAACGAGGATTGACACATGTCCTGTCGTGGATTCCCACCCTGGGACAGCTCTTTGCAGCTCATCTGATCCTTGTGGAAGGTTCTGTACCCTCCTCTCGGGAGTGCAAGTTTTTGTCTTACCTTTTTTTTAATCAAGAAAAATTCCCCAGTCTCCAGCAGCTGGTTGAGAGGAATTTTTGACTGCTGCTTCCTGGAGCCTCGTTGGTCAGGTTTGAAATGGAATCCCAGCCTGTGGGACAGCCTGTTCCCTGCCAGGGGCTGGATGCAGGTGTTGGCTCTGTGCTGGGTGGACAGTGTTCCACTGACACCCCTGCCCATGCTCTGGAAGCAGCAGAAGCCTCCTCATCCTCCCAGCCCTGTGGATCTCTCCTGCCACAGCACCAGGATTGTCCCTCCTTGCTGGAGCTCCCAGTTCAGTGCTTCATCCTCCTCAAATCCTGATGTGACCGGGGTTTCTGCCTTTTCAGGAGACTTTGTTCATGATATTCTTGAAGCTTTGTGTAAAATAAGCTGCTTTGGTCCTGTTGAAAATATCTCTGGTTGCTCTGTTACTTATTGTAACCAGTTAATGAGAGATGATTAACTTCCTTCCTTTATCTAGTAACCTGCTGGAAGTGGCAGCTGCCTCCAAAACTTTGATTCCAGCTTCAGACAGAGCTGGAAACTTCTATCCTTTCCAGAGATACCAAAAATGAAATCCTCAAGATTTCTCTCAGTTCATGTTCCAGGCAGTGGCAGCACCCTCAGTCTGCAGGAGTGGTTCTATCTGGGGCAATACTGTGATATTTTGGCAGCTGTGTTAAGTTCCAGGCGATTCTAGGTTGAGCTCTTTTTCCTTGATCTCATCTAGAAAGACCTCTCATTTTGTTTCTTTAATCTGTGGGAAGAGAAAGAAAAGAAAATGCAGAATTCCTTGCACAAACCTGTTGTGCCCGAACCTTTCAGCAGCACGACAGCAACTTTGTATTTGCATTAAAGCTGCATTTGAAAATAGTTTTAATATTCCTGGCAGTGCAGTTTGGTCCAGATGTGGAATTATTCTGGGCTGGGGGGCATCTGAAGCCATGGAAAACAACATCACACATCCCTGGCACTTGAGGAATTGATGGTTGGAAGGGCAGCAAATGGGATCTGCTCATGGCACCCTGCAGGTCAAGCCAGTTGTTGATCTGTGAGCCCAAGCTTTGTGGCTGCACACCCTTACTGTGGCTCCAAGAGGTTCTGAATCAAATCCCTGTCTCCTGATCCTTTCTAAGGCTTGTTTCAAGAGGGTCAGCTGCCTTTTGCTGCCTAGCTGGCAGAAAATAGCTGTAAAACATGAAGTTTGTGGGCAGCTCCTCGCTGATCTCTGCATTCCTGGTGCTCACTCATCCCTCCCTGCCTGCTCCAGGCTCACTGGAGCTGCTGCCCGTGCATCACCCTCTGCTTTCCTTCCTGCCCTCCCCAGGCACGTGTCCAAACTTCAGCTTTGTTGCAAATTCCCTGCTCTTTGGGTTCCTATTTTAGACACGTTTGCACAATAGCAGGCAAGTTCAGCCCAGCTGCTGGGCCTTGGCCTTACTGCCTAATTAAATGATTTTTTTTAAAGCTGTGCAGAAAGATGGGAGCTTGTCTACCTTGGGAATCAAACTGTGGTGCAGCTGAAGCTGTGGTGCTGCTCTCCCTGCCCTTGGAGAGCCTCCAGCTTTCTTTTGGGTGCAGGGAGGTAAAATGTGTGTTTTATGGTGGTACTGTAGCATTTTTCCTTGTTCCCAGCCTGCCCCCCCGGGCTCTCCAGAGGGTTATGCAGCTTTCACTTTCCACTTCCCACACCTTGAAGGGAGTTCTCTTCCTTGTGCAGTTGTTTTCTGCTGGACTTTAGTCCAGCTGGGGCTGGTGTGGTGGGCAGCACTGCTGTGCGTGAGGGGAAGTATAAACTTGTGCTGACAGCCCTTATCTCTGCACAGCTGAAGCTCCCAAAGGAGTCAGGAGTGAAAGAAAAGCACTTTTTATCTCCAGCCTGGCAGTCCTGCTGCTTCTTCCCACTTGTTGCAGCCCTTCCTGGCTGGGGAGTTGAACTTCCCCGAGCAGCAGCATCGGGGAATGCGATGCCTGAGCCCGGGGTGATTCACAAACGAGTGCGACCTGTTGGTGGGGAGTGCCTGCCGTGCAGGAGCTGCGCAGTTACTCATTAACTGCTCCCTGTGCATCCTGCTCGGCAGAGGGCTGCGCTAGAGCCCCGTGTGAGAAACGCCAGTCGCTTGGTTTTTACACCTTAAAAGTTTCATAGTAATAAAATGGTTATCATATAATTAGAGTAATAAAGATTTGTGACAGTTTGGATTAGGACAATATGAGACAACAGAAACAAAGAGTTTCAGATGTCTGGGTACCTCTTTCTGGGCAGCATGAGCCCGAAAAAGGACCCACATTAACAGAGGATTAACCCTTAAAAGCAACAGCCTGTTGCATATTCATCCACCTCATCCATGATGCATCAATTTCATTCAAACACAGGATTCTGTCTGGGCAGTGTCAGCTTCTTCCTCTGAATCCTGACAGCATCTTCAAGCCTGAGGGAGGCAGGAAGAAGTTAATTTCTTCTGATAAGAGGGCAATAAATTCTCTTTTTCTGGAAGATTTAGGTGTCCTGTGGCTGCTATCTCTCTAGGAATCATTTCTTTTAAACAAGTATCCTACATAGCATAGTTTCTATTTTAACATTTTGTTATAACCTAAAACTATATTTAACACACTACTTCAGAAAATTAATACAGCATCACTAACATAACACATAGAATATTCATTTGAATATTTGCAAAAAGCCAACGATAAAATAGGCGTTTTTAACACCCGGGAATAGCTCCAGAGGGATTTTCCTCCGTGCCCCGGCTCCATCAGCCCCGCATGCCCCGGGGCAGCCTCGGTTCCTTCTCCTCCCATGGAGCACCAAATTACAAGGGCTGGTCTGGACACACGGGGTGCTGGAGGGAGGAGAAGCCGCTTTTAATTTTCTGAGCCACGCCCAGCTCTCAGGTTGCCAGGCCAGGAGGATTTCCGAGTTCAAAAAAAGGCCTTGTTTCTGGGATAAGTGGGGAGAGAAGTGCTCCAGAGGGCAGCACCTGGCTGCCCAAGAGGAACCTCTGCATGCAGAGGAGTAGGTGGAAAAGAGGAGATAAAAACAGCTGCATGAAAACCCTGCAGGTGAGGGGGAGAGAGGTGTTCTGAGGTGCAGAGAGCCTGTTTTTAAACATCAGAGGATGTTTAAAAGATGAGTGGGAGGTGCTGTGAGTGGAAGTGAGAGCTGTTATGCCAGCAGCATTAAAACCTCCTAAAATAATTGGTGTCACACCTCCAGCTCAATTTTCCTGAGTGTTTCACTTATCTAGAGCAATCATTGGCATTTTAGCTTGCTAGCATCTCTCAGCCAGCATCAGCTGTATCTGAAGCCTCGTTTTGTGTGGCTCCATGCTTGCTTTGTGAGTCCCAGCAACATCCTGACCATGGGTGGATAAATCCAAATCCCTGGAAATTTGGAATGACTCGCTGTAGGTGAGGAGAAGTAACCTGCACAAAGTACTCCTGTGCCAAAAGCACATTGTGGTTGTTCAGACATCCCTCTTGGCTGAACAGGAGATTATTTCTGCTGACAAGTCTTGCCTTGCTGGTAGTCATCTCCTTGGATATTTACACTCCATGCCAGCCAGGGCCATCTCCCTGTGGCAGGGATGTGTTTCACCCCCTCAAATTCCCAGCTAGCAAGCAGATGGAAAGCAGGCAGCATGGATAGGATGGACTTGGTGTTCTTAAAGGCCTTTTCCAGACTGAACAATTCAGTGCTATCAGTGCTGATAGTCCATATCCAGTGCTGATTTCTCCTTGTGCTCTCTCCCTGCAGGACCCCTCGGTGACACAGCTCACAAACACCAGCCAAAGTGGCTTGGATGAATTCAACCCCTTTTCCGAGAGCTCCCAGCGGGTATGTGCCATGTTTCCTTGTGCTCTGTGTGCCTGGTGGTGCTTTTAGTGCTGTAGGAGGTCCCTTGGCAGGTGCAGCTTAAAAAAAGAGGAGTTCACAGCTGATTTCTGTAGCCCCACATTTCTCTTCACAGAGAAAAGCAAGGCAAAAGAATATTTCTGGGGTTCACATTCTCTGAACCTCAGAGAAAGAAAACACAATTCTTATCATTTGCTCTGCCTGTGTTTGTACAAAAGTAGAATACAACATGGAGATTTTTTACCCAAAGTCATGGTATTTTGTTTCCTTGGCCTACCAGGGCCAAGAGTGTGTGTGTCAGGGCTGTCGAGTGACTGTCAGGGCAAGGTAAGCAGTGTGTGCCGAGCTGAGTACTTGGCAGATTCAGTTTTAGATGTATAGAATAATAGAGTACAATAAAGTAATTAATTAACCTTCTAAAATCAATGGAGTCAGATGCATCACTCTCTCCCCTCATTGGGGCCATCACAGCACAACTATAGATTTCCCCGTGGATGTGGCTCATGGAGTGCAGGAGTGGGAAATTGCTCCTGCACTGGAGCAGTAATGAGCTCCCAGCTGGAGCTCTCCAGTGGCATGGAACAGCTCCTCTCCAGCTGGCTGCTGGCTCCCAGGGAAGCCCCATGAAGTGTGGAGGGGAAGATGGTTTGTGGCAGGGCACAGCAGCATTCATTTACTCCCTGGGCTGGGGGAGCTGAGCTGGCCTGGCCGTGCCACTGAGGGATGGCTGGGAGAGCCTCACCCTTATTCCCTGGCTGCTGCCATGAGCCAGGTGGGAGAAGGAGGGCAGGAAGGCGAGGTTTGTGCTTTAAACAATTCACCAAGAGCCCGTTGTGTTTCTCCTGCCCTGTTTTTCCCTTCTCTCGCAGACGAATGCGGCGCGGACGACGCCGGCGGTGCAGCCCTCGGGCCACTCGCAGCCTGCCGTGCTGCAGACATCTGTGGAGCCCACACCACAGGTACAGCCCCTCTCTGCTGCCCTCCCAGCCTCCCCCAGCTCCCAGGGCCTCTGGGAGCACAGCATTCCCTGGGGTGGGCACTGGGAAGCTGCAGGTGGTCTTTTCAACTTGCATTTCCAAGGCAGATCTTTGTAGGGAATACACACGTACAGTCCTTCTTATATCTCCTTCCCTGTCCCTCTGGTGGCAGAGCTTGCTTTGCCTTGTGTTCTGTTGGCTCTGGCTTCCCTCTGGAAATCCTGGAATGAATCCTGCTAATGCTTTTAGCTTAGTTCTGGTGTTTGATCAGACACTCTCAGTGCCAGGAGAATAAATGCAAGTACCCAGCTGCCAGCACCACCTCATCCAAAGAACTGGGAGAAGGAATCATTTCTCAGAATGCAAAACAGGTAGAAGAGATCCTTAAGAGGTGTGGTAGGCAGCTGGGAAGGGAATTGTCCTGGTAAGCCCAGGAGCCCTGCTCACCACTCTCTAGTGATGAGCTCCGAGCAGTCAGGAGAAGTGTGAGGTAGAAAAGCTCCTCCTGCCAGCCCTGACTTCCTGTAGAATAGCTTGATTTTGTCCTCCAGTGGCAGAATCAAGATGTCTGAGGCTGAGTTTTCCTGTCACCCTGTGCCCAAGATGTCAGGGGCTGAGCTTTCATGTCACCCTGTGCCCAAGATGTCAGGGGCTGAGCTTTCCTGTCACCCTGTGCCCAAGATGTCAGGGGCTGAGCTTTCCTGTCACCCTGTGCCCAAGATGTCAGGGGCTGAGCTTTCCTGTCACCCTGTGCCCAAGATGTCAGGGGCTGAGCTTTCCTGTCACCCTGTGCCCAAGATGTCAGGGGCTGAGCTTTCCTGTCACCCTGTGCCCAAGATGTCAGGGGCTGAGCTTTCCTGTCACCCTGTGCCCAAGATGTCAGGGGCTGAGCTTTCCTGTCACCCTGTGCCCAAGATGTCAGGGGCTGAGCTTTCCTGTCACCCTGTGCCCAAGATGTCAGGGACTGAGCTTTCCTGTCACCCTGTGCCCAAGATGTCAGGGGCTGAGCTTTCCTGTCACCCTGTGCCCAAGATGTCAGGGGCTGATCTTTCCTGTCACCCTGTGCCCAAGATGTCAGGGACTGAGCTTTCCTGTCACCCTGTGCCCAAGATGTCAGGGGCTGAACTTTCCTGTCACCCTGTGCCCAAGATGTCAGGGGCTGAGCTTTCCTGTCACCCTGTGCCCAAGATGTCAGGGGCTGAACTTTCCTGTCACCCTGTGCCCAAGATGTCAGGGGCTGAACTTTCCTGTCACCCTGTGCCCAAGATGTCAGGGGCTGAGCTTTCCTGTCACCCTGTGCCCAAGATGTCAGGGGCTGAGCTTTCCTGTCACCCTGTGCCCAAGATGTCAGGGGCTGAGCTTTCCTGTCACCCTGTGCCCAAGATGTCAGGGGCTGAGCTTTCCTGTCACCCTGTGCCCAAGATGTCAGGGGCTGAGCTTTCCTGTCACCCTGTGCCCAAGATGTCAGGGGCTGAGCTTTCCTGTCACCCTGTGCCCAAGATGTCAGGGGCTGAGCTTTCATGTCACCCTGTGCCCAAGATGTCAGGGGCTGAGCTTTCCTGTCACCCTGTGCCCTGCTTCCTTCCCATCCTGGCACCCTGGAGAGGGCAGGGCTGACCTCTCTGACGTCTCTGTCCCCTCCCCAGGCCGTGGCTGCAGCAGCACAGGCAGGGCTGCTCCAGCAGCAGGCAGAGCTAGAGAGGAAGGCAGCTGAGCTGGAGAAGAAGGAAAGGGAACTGCAGAGCCACGCAGCCAGCATCGACCGTGAGTACTGACTCCTGCCCAGGGCAGCCTGGATCCCTTGGTTTGCCAGGATTTCAGGAGAACTCCCTGTGGCCCCCCTTCTGGGACAGTGCCTGGCATCCCGCAGCTTCCAGGATGGGAAGGTGGGATGCTGGAGGTCAGCTCTGGTGGGTCCTTGCCCTCAAGCAGCTGCATTTCACCACCAAAAGCTCTCAAGCACTGATCTGTGCTCGTGTCAGAGCTGGTGAGTGACACTGCCATGCTGAGGCTTCTCACTGAGAGCAGCAAAGCTCTCTCCTCAGCCTCAACACTCTCTTAACCACAGGAACCCAATATTGTCCCCCCTAATGTGGGTCTGAACTGGCTGAATCTGGGCTTGCAGGGCTGAGTGATGGTGGCTGTGATGGCCCTTTGGCCAGTGCATGGGAATTCTGCCTTCCTCCAGGGAAAACCCCTGCACACAGCTGCTGTGCCAGCAGTTTATCCCATTCCTGCTGTGCTGCCTGCTCAGATATAAGAACTGCCCAACCCCTGGGCTCTGCCAAGGTTTTAATGCATGAACTAAACAATAGCTGAACAACTGCTTGGAAATTCTGGGGTGGGAATTAGTCTTTGAATGAGAGAAGAGCAAGTGAAGAGCTGCTCCTTCCTCCCTCCCACAGCGAGGCAGAACAACTGGCCTCCTCTCCCCAAGAGGTGTCCCATCAAGCCGTGCTTCTATCAGGATTTCTCTGCAGACATCCCAGCTGACTACCAGCGGATATGCAAGATGCTCTATTACTTGTGGATGTGTAAGTAACGGCCTCACCTGCACTCAGAATTCTTTTGGAGGAGGTTCTGTGTGAAAAGCTGAGCTCTGTCACACTCTAAATGCTGTTGGTGTTGTCTGCAAGGCTAAAATCAGGTTTCCCTCCTTTCTTATGAAGGTAAATGTGAAGAACCCCGAGTTTATGCTTTGGGAATAGCTCATTCATGACAGAATTTTAATTGTTTAATGGAGGCTTGAACAACTATGTAAGATTTGGCCGTGAGCAGCAGGATCAGATGAGCTTCTTAGGTCAAGCTGTTTCCCTTCCAAGGGAGGCAGGGAAATTAGATGGCCCAAAGTCACCCTGATTTCTGCAGCTCTCCCTGTGTTCAGTGAGACATTGGGGATGCTTTGGAGTTTCCAAGAGCTTGCTGATGTTATTTTTCTCTCTCTCCCACCCCAAACAGTGCATTCCATCACCCTGCTCCTAAACCTGCTGGCTTGCCTGGCGTGGTTCACAGTGGACAGCAGCAGAGGAGTGGACTTTGGTCTCTCCATTCTGTGGTTAATTTTATTCACCCCTTGTGCCTTCCTCTGTTGGTACCGACCAATTTACAAGGCTTTCAGGCAAGTAGTGGATTGGTTTTTTCTGTAAAAGGGATGTATCTCTTAGTGGGAGGAGCTTTGGGTTTATCTGTTCTCATCATGTTTTGCCCTCAGGATTTTTCCAGCTCTTTGCATCATTAGATAAACCCAAACCACTATGTTGCTAAACATATTAGATCTGTCTGATAGAACTTAATTATGGTGATCCTTTTTCATCCTGAAATCCAAGCCTGGGCAGACAGAGGACAGTTTGAATTCATTTTTTATTCACTTTATTAATTTCTAAGACACTGTTTGGTACACTGATGTCGAGCACACTGTGTTTGTTGAGGGAGCTGCCTTCACCCCATCTTGCATTGGGCAGAGCAATGCAGTGAACACATTTGGGTGCCCAAATTCCTCCCCTCAGCAGCTCTTCCCTGCAGAAAGGAGTTCACTGAAGCTGTTCCTCTCCTTTCAGAGCAGGGACTCAGTGCAGGGATCACAGGTTTCACTCCTGTTGCCATCTCTCCCGCAGGTCTGACAGCTCCTTCAGCTTCTTCGTCTTCTTTTTCATCTTCTTCTGCCAAATAGCAATCTACATCATCCAGGCTGTTGGAATTCCTGGCTGGGGAGACAGGTAAGCTTGGCTTTGCTGCCTGCCATGTCACACATCCTTTTCTCACCAGGGCTGTGACTGGCAGGAGCTTTGGGGCCTGCTTCTGACAGCTGCCTGTTCTTTCTCCTGTGGTTTTCCTTTCTCAGCTCATGGCAGGTCCCAGCTGCCTCCCTCCTCTGCTCTTCCCATCCTCATCCCAGTATGTGAAGGAGTATGAGAAGGGGAGGATGTGAATTTCTGGATATTGAGCAGGAATCCTTCCCTCACAGGGTGCCCAGAGCAGCTGTGGCTGCCCCTTTATCTCTGGCAGTGTCCAAGGCCGGGTTGGATTGGACATGGAACACCCTGGGATAGTGGGAGTTGTCCCTGCCCAAGGCAGGGGAGTGGAATGGGATGAGTTTGAGGCCCCTTCCAACCCAAACTGTTCTGTGATTCTGTCAGAACTCTCCTGTGCCTCTTCTCCCTCACTCAGTACAGATCATATTTGCTCCTCTGATGTGAACCAGACCTGCCTTGTTCAAACTGGAGCCTTCCCTGACAGCAGCGTGGGGCTGAGGACCTGAAACCTGGGTACTGCTCAGCCTGATCCTGCTGCTACCACTCCGACTGTGTCCCCAAACTCTCCCTGAATCCCTCTGGAGCGTGTGCTCGGTGGGCTGAGATAAGCAGAGAGGCTTTTAGCCTCACCCTTTCTCGGTGACATTGTCCAGAAGGGTGAGCCTGGGCTTTTGGAGCAGGTCCAGCAGCCTCATGGCAGCAGCTGTGCCCTGCAGGGAGAGCACAGCCTTTCCTTTCGCCCTGCTGCCCCTGCTGCAGCTCCTGGTCTGCAGTCAGGGAGCTCAGGGAAGGTTGGCAGCTCCCATTCTGGAGTCAGGGAGCTCAGGGAAGGTTGGCAGCTCCCATTGTGGAGTCAGGGAGCTCAGGGAAGGTTGGCAGCCTGCTCTGGAGTCAGGGAGCTCAGGGAAGGTTGGCAGCCTGCTCTGGAGTCAGGGAGCTCGGGGAAGGTTGGCAGCTCCCATTCTGGAGTCAGGGAGCTCAGGGAAGGTTGGCAGCCTGCTCTGGAGTCAGGGAGCTCGGGGAAGGTTGGCAGCTCCCATTGTGGAGTCAGGGAGCTCAGGGAAGGTTGGCAGCCTGCTCTGGAGTCAGGGAGCTCAGGGAAGGTTGGCAGCTCCCATTGTGGAGTCAGGGAGCTCAGGGAAGGTTGGCAGCCTGTTCCGGAGTCAGGGAGCTCAGGGAAGGTTGGCAGCTCCCATTGTGGAGTCAGGGAGCTCAGGGAAGGTTGGCAGCTCCCATTGTGGAGTCAGGGAGCTCAGGGAAGGTTGGCAGCCTGCTCTGCAGTCAGGGAGCTCAGGGAAGGTTGGCAGCTCCCATTGTGGAGTCAGGGAGCTCAGGGAAGGTTGGCAGCTCCCATTGTGGAGTCAGGGAGCTCAGGGAAGGTTGGCAGCCTGCTCTGGAGTCAGGGAGCTCAGGGAAGGTTGGCAGCCTGCTCTGGAGTCAGGGAGCTCGGGGAAGGTTGGCAGCTCCCATTCTGGAGTCAGGGAGCTCAGGGAAGGTTGGCAGCTCCCATTGTGGAGTCAGGGAGCTCAGGGAAGATTGGCAGCCTGCTCTGGAGTCAGGGAGCTCAGGGACGGTTGGCAGCTCCCATTGTGGAGTCAGGGAGCTCAGGGAAGGTTGGCAGCTCCCATTGTGGAGTCAGGGAGCTCAGGGAAGGTTGGCAGCTCCCATTCTGGAGTCAGGGAGCTCAGGGAAGGTTGGCAGCTCCCATTGTGGAGTCAGGGAGCTCAGGGAAGGTTGGCAGCTCCCATTGTGGAGTCAGGGAGCTCAGGGAAGGTTGGCAGCCTGTTCTGGAGTCAGGGAGCTCAGGGAAGGTTGGCAGCCTGCTCTGGAGTCAGGGAGCTCAGGGAAGGTTGGCAGCTCCCATTGTGGAGTCAGGGAGCTCAGGGAAGGTTGGCAGCTCCCATTGTGGAGTCAGGGAGCTCAGGGAAGGTTGGCAGCTCCCATTGTGGAGTCAGGGAGCTCAGGGAAGGTTGGCAGCCTGCTCTGGAGTCAGGGAGCTCAGGGAAGGTTGGCAGCTCCCATTGTGGAGTCAGGGAGCTCAGGGAAGGTTGGCAGCCTGTTCTGGAGTCAGGGAGCTCAGGGAAGGTTGGCAGCTCCCATTGTGGAGTCAGGGAGCTCAGGGAAGGTTGGCAGCCTGTTCTGGAGTCAGGGAGCTCAGGGAAGGTTGGCAGCCTGTTCTGGAGTCAGGGAGCTCAGGGAAGGTTGGCAGCCTGTTCTGGAGTCAGGGAGCTCAGGGAAGGTTGGCAGCTCCCATTGTGGAGTCAGGGAGCTCAGGGAAGGTTGGCAGCTCCCATTGTGGAGTCAGGGAGCTCAGGGAAGGTTGGCAGCTCCCACTGTGGAGTCAGGGAGCTCAGGGAAGGTCAGCAGCTCCCACTGTGGAGTCAGGGAGCTCAGGGAAGGTTGGCAGCTCCCATTGTGGAGTCAGGGAGCTCAGGGAAGGTTGGCAGCCTGTTCTGGAGTCAGGGAGCTCAGGGAAGGTTGGCAGCTCCCACTGTGGAGTCAGGGAGCTCAGGGAAGGTCAGCAGCTTGCTCTGCAGTCAGGGAGCTCAGGGAAGGTTGGCAGCCTGTTCTGGAGTCAGGGAGCTCAGGGAAGGTTGGCAGCTCCCACTGTGGAGTCAGGGAGCTCAGGGAAGGTCAGCAGCTCCCACTGTGGAGTCAGGGAGCTCAGGGAAGGTTGGCAGCTCGTGGTGCCTGTGCCAGGGCAGGCTCCAGGCAGGAGCTGCTGTCTATTTCTGCCCTCTGCCTGCAGAAGGGCCCATGGGCAGTGCTGTCCCTGGCCTCCCCCCTGCCCGAATCACGGGGTATGGGGAGGGGTTCAGTCTGGCCTGGAGAGGCTGCCTGGAGCTCTCTGCTCAGTTCTCTGCTGCCAGCCAGCACGGGTATTTTTGGCTGCAGTGTGTGGTGTGCCTTTCTGCTTCCCTGTGCTGCCAGGAGCGGTGCCACACAAGGGATGGGACCCATCCCTCCTCCTGCTGCTCTCACACGGCCTCTTGGGAAAGGTTCCTTTCTCCAGCACCCAGGAAGGTGTTCTGAGTGAGGTGTCTTGGTATTTTTAGCCACAGCCAAGTGCTGGTAACTCTGTGAATTCTCCCTGCCCCTTCCCTTCAACAATTCCCAGTGTCTGTGACTTAGAATGGTGGAATCACAGAATGCTTTGGGTTGGAAGGGACCTTAAGGCTCATCTCATCCATGGGCAGGGACACCTTCCCCTATCCCAGGTAGCTCCAGTCCCCATCCAACCTGGCCTGGGGCACTTCCAGGGATGGAGCAGTCACAGCTGCTCTGAGCAGCCTGTGCCAGGGTTTCACCAGTTCCATCCCTTCCTGCCTCTTCCTCCTGCTCCCTTTCATCCCTGTCAGGGTGACACTCAGGTCCAGGCTCCAGACCTGCCAGCTGATCTCTTCCAGTTCAGCTGTTCCAGCCTATCTTTACCCCCCTTGACTGAATTTTGAGAAGATGCCCATGGAAGTCACCGTTGGCGCCAAGGATATTGATTTTGTTGCCTGTGGGGAGGGCACAGGGCTGGAATGTAGGTGGGATGAGCACAATCCTCCTCTAGAAAAGCCAATGGAAACTCTATCCCCAAAACAAGGGCCTGGATGAGCTCCAGGCTCCTGTTTCCACAGCTGCTTGGTTTTGTGCTGCCCTGTCACCTTCCCCTGCAGCACGTGTGTGCTCCAGCTGTGCTCCAGCTGTGCTGGAATGCTGTCCATACCCAGCCCCTCTCTCTCCTGTCCCTGGCAGCGGCTGGATCGCGGCGCTGTCGGAGGTGCACGGCAACGTGGCCGTGGTGGTGATCATGATGGTGGTGGCAGCCTTCTTCACGCTCTGCGCCGTCCTCTCCCTCTTCCTCCTCAAGCAGGTGAGTGCCTCGGGGGCCAGCAGAGCTCAGGCTGCCCCCAGGGGTCTTGGGTTTGATGCCTCCCTTCACCCACTTGGGAATGATGATGGGATGGGGGCACCGGTGGGTCAGGAGGTTTTAATTAAAGAATTTTTGCTTGTGCTTCCTGCAGTGATGCCAAATTTTTTGGACAGTCTTGAAGTGGGAAGTAGCCTCCCTTTGGAGTCATAGAATCATGAAATGATTTGGGAAGGGATCTCAGAGCTCGTCTTACCTCTTGCCAAGGGCAGGGACACTTTCCACTATCCCAGGGTACTGCAAGCCCTGTCCAACCTGGCCTGGAACATTTCCAGGGATGGGGCAGCCACAGCTTCTCTGGGCACCCTGTGCCAGGACCTCCCCACCTTCCCAGAGAAGGATTTTTTCCTGATATCCCATCTAACCCTGCCCTCTGGCAGTTTGAAGCCATTGCCCCTTGTCATGCCTGGAGCTGGCAGAGCAGAGGTGGCCATGGCTCTGTCCAGCACCCAGGCATTTTCAGTCACTGCTCCCACAGTGTTGTGGGGCTTTTCAAAGCCTGGTGGGATCCCAGCGAAGGATCTTAAACCCAGCCCTCCTCCTGCCTGCCAGCAGCAGGGCTGGATTTCTGTGGAACAGCAGAAATGGAGCTTGGGGGAAGCCAAGGACAGGCTGGACTGATCCTCTTTCTCTTGGTACTTCCTTCTGCTCTTGTGCCTTTATCTTGAAGGAAATACCTGGTGCTGTTGGCACCTTCAGGTCCTGCCCTGCAGTAAATACTGGGTTAAGCCTGAGGCATCACAGTGTGGGGAATTTTGGGTCTGAAACCAGCAATTTTGCTGAGAGCTCCACATTTTTCAGCAAAATGAAGCTCTCCTGAAATCTGCCATGGAGCCACTGGCTGCAGCCCATGCTCTGCAGCTGTCCAGGGAGCTGCTTAGCCAAGGACAAGCTGGCTGTGTGCAGCAATCCCACAGCCATGATTTCATTCCCTCTTTCCCTCCCCTCTTGCCCCCAGGTGCATTCCCTGTATCGGCGCACAGGAGCCAGCTTCCAGAGGGCCCAGGAGGAGTTTTCCCAAGGCATCCTCACCAACAGGAGCTTCCAGAATGCAGCGGCTGGGGCAGCCTCCTCAGCTGCACAGAGTGCTTTCAGAGGAAACTAACCCTGCCCAGCAAATCCAGCCCTTCTTCCTGGGCTGCCTCCCTCTCGCTTCCTCTGCCCTCATCTCCCCAACCTTCTATTTTTTTTTTTTTTTCTGAAAATGCACTTTTTTGGAGGGGTACCATGTGAGCTCTGTGATGCAGACACTCCTGATGAGAAGAGGGTTTTTTTTTGGCTTCAGCTGAGCTACGGTTTGGATGATTCGTTTTCCCTGTCTTGTTTTAGGGTGTGGGGAGATGGGGGAAGACATTCTCTGAGGCAAATATTCCTCTCTCCAGGACTTTCCAGGTGTTTGTCTCTTCCTCCCCTCGCTCTGTCTGTAGCAGGAAGATGAGGGGAAGCAGGTTTTTGATTTTACTCTCTCTTCTCTTGGCCTTTGCTATGAAGAATTTGATTATCTGCTGTTTCGGGAGGGTTTTGTAATGTGCATGTAGTTGATGTCATTAATTTTAAGAACAGAAACTGTACTTTTGGGTTATTACACTCACACAATGCTGTATTTTGACCTCATAACTGCTGGGCTTCCTGAGAGCCACCCAGGAAAATCTGGGAGCAGGGGGGAGTTTGGGGGGGGATGTATTTCCCCTGGTCCCCCCAGGGCACATCCCTTGCTTCCACGAGGATCCTGCAGGTGCCAGCCAGCCCTGGGCAGGGAGAGGGGGAGAAGGGATCAGTGGAGGCTGAGTCTTCTCAGTGACTTGAGACCAGGAGAGGGAGGGCAAAAGGGATTTTGGTTTGGCTCCCAGCTCCAGCTTGGGGCAGCTGAGGATGCCGGGTCACACAGTGCCTGTGACGCCCTTCTCCAGCTAACCTTGAACGAGTCTTTCTCCAGGGAAGGCTCCTCCCTGCCTTCCTCCTCACGAGTTTAATTTTTAGCTGGGAAGGAACTGTTTCCATGTGTGTTCAGCTGCATCCCAAGATGGGATGTCCCTCGGGACGCAGGGGCGGATGGGGGCAGGTTCCCAGCTCTCCCTCCCTCAGCCCCGGGGGTGTCGGGGGGGTTTGATGCAGGTTTGGCTTTGCGGTGCCCCTTTGCCGGGGTGGGGGTTGGATCAGACTCCCCTCCTGTGCCGGTGAGGGGCGGCGGGGGGCGCTGGCATACATAAATCGGTATTTTTACACCCTTTTCCTCCTGTATTGTTGGAATTTTTTTTTCCCTGGCGTCTGATCTTTTACTGTTTAAAAAATTATTAATAAAAAATTGTTCATGTGGTCCACACACGGTGCCGTGCAGCGGGAGGGGGCGTGGCCACCACCGGGGCGGAACTATGGGCGTGGTCTGATGTGATTGGCGGCTTTGGGGCGTGGCCAACACGGATGGTGTGGAGCCAAGGGCGTGGCTTGCTTCGGGATGAAAGATATGGGGGCGTGGTCATGGCTACTGGGGGTGTGGTTTGTTGTCGCGTGGGCGTGGCCTGAGCCGTGGCGCGCCGGGAAGGCGGAAGCGGCTCCTGGGCCCCGAGTGGCGGGACCGGGGGTCCGGAGGGGCCATGGCTGGGGCCGGCTGGGCCCCGCCGCGCCTCGACGAGTTTATCCTCACCGAGCCCCTCGGCTCCGGCACCTACGCCACCGTCTACAAGGCCTACAGGAAGGTAGGGCCGAGCCCGCCGCGGGGGTCGCCTTTTTGCTCCCGAATCTGCCCCCGCACTCCCTTGGGACCCCCGTTTTCCAGCCCTCCGCATGGGGTACCACCCCCATAGCCCTCGCCTGGCACCTGCCGCCCCCTTGAAGGGGTCCTTCCCTTCCCTCCCCACCCGCGGTGGCTGTTTGGGTGGGTGGTCCAGCGTTGCCCCCTTCCTCGGTAGAGGGACACGCGTGAGGTGGTGGCCATCAAGTGCGTCAACAAGAGGAGCCTGAACCGGGCATCGGTGGAGAACCTGCTGACAGAGATCGAGATCCTCAAGACCATCCGCCATCCCAACATTGTGGAGCTCAAGGACTTCCAGGTGGGCTGGGGGCTTCCCGGGGGGCCTCTGAGCCGGAGCTGCTCCGGCTTGGATCCATCCCCGCTTCCCACGGGTGTATCCACAGTTTGCCAGCAGCTGGGCAAACTGGTCCGGGTGAACCTGTATGGGTGGAACTGGCTGGGGTGGCATGGTGGGGTCTCATTGCCTCGCAGTGGGACGGTGACCACATCTACCTGATCATGGAGTTCTGTGCCGGGGGGGACCTGTCCCGCTTCATCCGGACCCGCAGGATGCTCCCCGAGAAGGTGGCACGTGTCTTCCTGCAGCAGCTCGGTGAGGACACCCACCCTGCCTCTGGTGGGGACCCTCCCCCAGGGTTTTGGGGTGCAGGGCTGTGCTCTCACATGCCCATCCACCTGCCCAGCCTGCGCCCTGAAGTTCCTCCACGACCGCAACATCTCCCACCTGGACCTGAAGCCGCAGAACATCCTCCTGAGCGCCCCGGAGAACCCCCAGCTGAAGCTGGCAGGTCAGGGCAGCCCCTGGCAGGGGCTGCGAGCGGTCAAATCCCTTCTGCCTGTGCCCCCACGAGCTCTCTGCCCGGCAGATTTTGGCTTTGCCCAGTACATGTCCCCGTGGGACGAGAAGCACGTGCTGCGCGGCTCCCCGCTCTACATGGCCCCCGAGATGGTGTGTCGGCAGCACTACGACGCCCGTGTGGACCTCTGGTCCGTGGGCGTCATCCTTTACGGTGGGTTTGGCTTTTGTTGCCCCGGGGGGCTCTACTCAGGGCTGAATCCCCCCTCTCCATCTCCCCCCACTGCTCCTTTTCCCCCTGCAGAAGCACTTTTTGGGAAGCCGCCCTTTGCTTCCCGCTCCTTCGCTGAGCTGGAGGAGAAGATCCGCAGCGACCGGGCTGTGGAGGTAACGTGGGGTGGGGTGGGATGGGGCTGGGGAGGGTCTCACAGCCCTCAGTGGGCTCAGCCCCTTCCCTCCCCAGCTTCCCAGCCGGCCCCAGCTCTCTCTGGAATGCCGGGATCTCTTGGGACAGCTGCTGGAGAGGGACCCTCGGAAGCGCATCTCCTTCGAGTGCTTCTTTGCCCACCCCTTCGTGGACATGGAGCATGTCCCCGGCCCCGAGAGCCTGGGCAAGGCGGTGAGCGGGGCTGGGGGCTGCTACCTGGCAACGGGGGCGTTCCAAGTGCTGAGACCCCCCCTGTGTCCCCCAGACCGAGCTGGTGGTGGAGGCGGTGAGGAAGGATCAGGAGGGAGATGCCGCTGCCGCCTTCTCCCTCTACCGCAAAGCCCTGGAGTATTTCGTGCCAGCACTGCACTGTGAGTCTCCCCCGGGGCTTGTGTGGGGTCTGGGGGTATTTCTGGGGTCGCAGCACCCCGGGGGAGGCCAGTTTTCAGCCCACCCACCCCTTTGTTTGGTCGTTCTCACCTTTAGATGAGAGCGACGTGCGGCGCAAAGAAGCCATCCGGGCCAAGGTGAGCCAAAACCCCTGGGGGGGTGGGGGCAGCACCCCCATCCTCTGCACCCCGTATCGGGGGTCTCCTCACCCCCAAAATGTGCACAGGTGAGGCAGTACATCTCCCGAGCAGAGGAGCTGAAGGTGTTGGTCACCTCCAGCAACAAGAACCTCCTGGAGAAAGGAAACCCGGCCAGAGAGCTCCTTAAAGGTAGCGAGTGATTTTTGCCCATCCCCCTGTGTCAGAGCTGGCAGGGGACTCTGGTGGGGTTTTGGGCTGAAGGGTGAAGGTTTTGGGCAATCCCTGTGTCCCCTTGCAGAGATGGCCAAGGACAAACCTCGGCTCTGCGCGGCGCTGGAAGTGGCCTCGGCTGCCATCGCCAAGGTGAGGGGTGGCCTTGGGGGTCCCCTCACCCCTCGAGGGAAGGGGAAGGTGCAGACCTGCTGGGGAGGGGGCTGCTGGACCCGCCAGCCACAGCCAGCCCCCGGGGCCTCTTGCAGGAGGAGGAGGGCAGGGATGACAGTGACGCCCTGGAGCTGTACCAGCAGAGCCTGGGGGAGCTGCTGCTGCTCCTGGCCGGTGAGTTGGAACCGAGGCCGGGCTTTTAGGGCAGGGATGGGTCCTGCTCCCATCCCTCATGCCATGGCACGTTTCCCCTGCAGCGGAGCCGGCGGGGCGGCGGCGGGAGCTGCTCCACGCAGAGGTGAGTGCCAGCCCTGGGACACTGCTGTCCCCGCTGGCCTGGCCCTGAGGGACTGTGTCCTTTCTCTGTCTCCCCGCCAGATCCAGACCCTGATGGCCCGAGCCGAGTACCTGAAGGATCAGATCAAGGTATGATGGCTGGGGGGGCTCCGGGGCGTGCTGGGGGAGGATGAAGGCTGGAAAAGACCCCTCTCCCTTGGCAGATGCGGGAGGCACAATCCATGGGCAAAGAGGCGCTGGCAGAGTCCGTCCGCAGCGGTGAGTCGCCCTTTGCCGCGGGGATTGGGGAATATTCCCCAGCCCGAGGCTGATCCCAACCCCACCCAGCACGGGCCCGTCCCCCCCAGGAGCCCTCCCGGGGGGTGGCGGCGGCGGGGGCAGCCCGGTGAGTGCCCGTGTGCCCCGGCACAGCCTGTACCTTGCAGTGACTCCCGGAGCTGCCCGCGGGACGCTGCTCGCTGCCCTGCCAGGAGACGCCGGCGCCAAGGCAAGGCTTTGGCTTCCGTCCCCCCCACCCCCAGGGGTGACACCTGGGGGTCACCCTGGGGCTCCCAGCCCCAGGGGTGTCAGCGGGGCCATCTGCCCCTCTGCCAGGCACTGGCTCATTTCCCTGCCGGCCCTGCCTCGGCCGTCTGCTGCTGCAGCCTCCCCTGGCACAGCGGGCGGGTTATTCCACTCTAATTCCCTCCGCTGGCTCCACAGGAAGGGTATTTTTATCCTGGCACTGGGCTCTAGGGGCAGGACACCCCCTTGCTTTTTCGGCTGGGTGGTTCTCCCACCTCCCAAATTCTGGGGGAGCCCACAAATCCGGCCAGGAGCCGAGGGTGGGCAGGGATGCTCCGCTGTGCCTTCCTCGCCCAGCATCTACCTCTGCATCGGCTGCTGCTCGTCCAGCCTCCATCCAGCAGCCACTGCACTGGCCCAGCCTGGCCGTACCTCCCTGCCTCTCACTGCTGGAGCACTGGGAATGAGGCTTTTCCTTCCTAAACCTGGAGCCTGACAGGTATTGGCTGCCTCAGCAGTGTCACGAGCGTGAGCAGTGCTCAGCGGGGACCGACTGAGTCGGGCACGAGCAGCAGTCAGTCACCTGCAGGGAGGCACTCTCTGCACCCTGCCTGCCCTGCTCCACTCCTCAGGGCTGGCACCCCCAACATCCAAATCACGCTCCCGGGAGTCGTTGTTACGGGGTGCTGATGTTGCCTGTCCTGCAAAACAAGGTACTTGTCTCAAAATCTGCTGTATCTCAAGGGAACGTAATTTATTGTCTTTAATAAACTTTAATTTCGATTTCTCCACCTCCTCTGTGCTCAGGTTTGTGAGTTAAGCCTAAGAGGGGTCCCCAGGCAAGCCCAGGACCCAGAGGCAGCCTGGGCTCCTGGAGCCATCGAGGCAGGCTGGGGACCCTGGTCCCTGTTCCCCCAGGAGCAGAGCTGGGGTGTCCCCTCCTCTGCTCCAGCAGTGCTCTCCCTTCCTGTGCTCCCCAGGGACCCAAGGCAGCCAAAGCAAGGTTTGACCTTGTTTTCACTTCCCATCTTTTTATTTTTTTGGTGTGTGTGTGTGGAAAACATGGAGCAGAGCAGCACGAGCTGTTACGTAAAATCCTGCTTTCTCCAATAGATTTTTGTGGCGGTTGAGGAAAGCCCGTGAAGGAAAGCAGAAGGGCTGAGGCGAGCAACAGGGGCATTTTTGGGGTGTCCCACTGATATTCTAAGCCATGACCTCTTCCCAAGACAGCCTCCCCCCACATCCCACCCTAGTGCCGGCTGCTCCATGCTCAAAGCTTCCCAGGCAGATGCGACAAGGCGCTTCTGTATCTTTTGTTACTCTTTTTTATATCTTTTTACTCTTATTATCATCATTGTTGAGAGCAGAGATTATGTCCTGAGCTTTAAAGTGCTCTCCCAGCCCGTGTCCTCCCCCGGCCCGTGGCGGCCGCGGCAGCCGGCGCGGATAATCGCATCTGCCTTCACGCTCGGCCACCAGCACGGCCCAGCCCCAGCCCAGCCCCAGCCCTGGGGGCAGGACAAGCCTCTGGCTGCTCCCCTGGGGCTGCTGGAGTCGGGGTGGATGTCAGTGTCACCTGCACCGGGGTTTTTGGCTGCCCAAATTCACCGAGGGAAGGCGAGCGATGCGTCTGAGCGGTGACAGGGCGCGCCGGTTATTGGGGGATAGCTGCTCTTACCAGGATTTTCTCTGGGCTCTCTAGAATTCATCAAGGTTACTAAGATATAAACTGTGCTAAAATAAGAGAGAGGAAAAGAAACTGAATTCCAAGACCACAAGAAAGAGGTAACGGAGAGCTGTGAGCCACCTGGACTGTACCCAATCACGTATTCTGAGAAGTGCATGCAGAACACGTGGACAAGCAAAGACACCAATAAGAAATGTGTGATCAGTAGAGTTAAAATGTATAAATAAATACATAATAGAAGCAATGAATGGATTCTACTCAATCATATTGATTCCAAGAGCCCTGGATTTCCCACAGGAAGGTGGCACGAAGCGAGCAGTGCCCGGCCCAGCAGCGTGGCCTCTGTTCCTCAGCTGCTCAGGGAGGAGCTGCTCCCCTCCAGTCCCATCCATGCCACCACCCAGCCCTTCCCAAGGGCTCTCCCAACCCTCTCAGGGCCGGATTGTCACCCAGAGAGGTGGGCAGTGGCAGCTGGGCTGTCACCCTGGCAGTGCCAGTGTGTGAGGTGATGTGAGGTCAGGCACGGGATGGGCTGGGTCGGCGTGTGGAGCCAGCCTTGGGCTTTCCCAGGGCTCTTTAATCTGGATTAATCCTGCTTGTTGGACCAGCCGTGGGGGGATGGATGGGCCATCCCTTCCCACAGCCACTCGCAGGGAAGTTTAATTGCCTGCAAAAAGGAGAAGGGAGATTCCCCAGCCTTCCGTGGCAGCTCATTTGTTTCAGCACTTTAACAATTGCTCATTTAATGCTTTGTCCATTGGGGAAACCACTCACTCGTCCCACTCTCTCCACTGGGAAGGGGGAAGATCCTGCAGCCAGCTGAGGAATGGGCTGGTGCAGGAGGGCAGGAGTTTTGTCAATAAAATTTATGTTATTTGATCAATAAAAGTTATTTTATTTTATGTTATTTTATTGACAAAATTTCCTACTGACAGTGTCTTCCAGCAACCAGCAAGGGCTTACGTGGACAAACCTATCCCAATCCCAGCCCCACAGGTGAGGAAATGATATAAGACCTGTAAAGGAGAGAGAGAAAACCAACATTTTCTGCTTTACTCCACACTTATTCTTTGCTTTAAGATTTTCAGTGTGTGTGTTGATGCCCGGAGCAGTTGTATGGCGTGGAGGCTGCAGGGATGCTCAGGATACAGCAGCAGGAACTGCTGGAAACTGGGATGCACCCCTTGGTGGGCAGGGAAAAGGCAGGAGGGGCTGCCTGCCCCTGCTGCCTCCATCCTGACCTCATCCCTCCATGCCATCTTCCCATCCCTCCATCCCATCCTCTCCTCCTCCATCCCAGCCTCATCCCTCCATCCCAGCTTCTCATCTCTCCATCCCATCCTCTCCTCCCTCCATCCCAGCCTCTCCTCCCTCCATCCCAGCCTCTCCTCCCTCCATCCCAGCCTCATCCCTCCATCCCAGCCTCATCCCTCCATCCCAGCCTCTCCTCCCCAGTGCAGGCTGTGACCCGGCGATGGCAGCAGGGACAGCAGGGACGCAGCCTCGGAGCAGCATCCTCGGCTCTGCCGCTGCTCGGCTTGGCCGGGAACGCTCTGCTGAGGCTTAACACGTCGCGGGAGCCGGGCGGGGGGAGCGGGGGCTGCCTGCCTTTTCACATGCCTGGGGGTCATGGTGCCTCCTAAAATAAACCCGCTGAGCTTCACGCGGCCTTTGCGTGGCTCACGTGGGCCGGGGGAGCGCCGAGCACAGCCCAGGGGTCGGGCACGGGGGGCAGGGCAAGGGGGGGTGGGCAGGAAAAGGTGCGGGAGAGGATCCTGGCTACTTTGGGGGGGATGAACCGCGGGGCTGCATCCCCGGCCCCGTGGTTCCCGGCTCCGGTTGGGATCCTGCTCTCCCGTGGGGTGAGCGTTGATGCGTCCTTGGTGGGCAGGGAAAAGGCAGGAGGGGGAGCTTGCCCCTGCTGCCCCCATCCCAGCTTCTTCTTCCTCCATCTCAGCTTCTCATCCCTCCATTCCAACCTCTCCTCCCTCCATCCCGACCTCTCACCCCCATCCCAGCCTCTCCTCCCTCCATCCCAGCCTCATCCCTCCATTCCAGCCTCTCCTCCCTCCATCCCGACCTCTCAGCCCCATCCCAGCCTCTTCTCCCTCCATCCCAGTCTCTTCTCCCTCCATCCCAGCCTCTTCTCCCTCCATCCCAGTCTCTTCTCCTTCCATCCCAGTCTCTCCTTCCCCCATCCCAGCCTCTCCTCCCTCTATCCCAGCCTCTCCCTGCTCCATCCCAGCCTCTCCTCCCTCCATCCCAGCCTCTCCCTGCTCCATCCCAGCCCCGTGGCTCCCCGCTCCGGTTGGGATCCCGCTCCCCCCCGTAGGATGAGCCTTGAGGCTGGGCTTTCAGCAGCGAGGGCTCTGCTGGGGCCGTGCCTGCTCCCTGCTATCCCTTTCCTGGTGGGGGATTAGATCAGCTCGGGCTGATCCTCATCAGGTATGATCTCCTTCCAGAGCTGAAGCTGCTCCTGCCAATCCCCCCTCTCGCTGCTCCCGGGCTGGGCTGGGGATCTGATGGGAGCACCCCTCCCTGGAGCTGCTGGAGTCCCCTGGCTCCGGGGGCTGGAAGGCTGTGAGGATGTGTGTCCACGGCTGAGCTGCCTCTGCCTGTCTGCCTGTCTTCTCGGGAATGGACATTAGGAGTTTCCCAGAACCACCTGGCCCTGGCACAGGATTATGGGGGGGCTAGGGGCAGAAAGGAACCTCTTGGTGCAGCAGCCCCAGCCATGGCTTGATCCAACACTGATGATAATAATAATAATAATAATAATAATAATAATAATAATAATAATAATAATAATAATAATAATAATAATAATAATAATAATAATAATAATATCAGTTTCCCAGCACCCTCCTCTGTGTTTTCCTGGATGACCCATCCTCCCCTGCAAAACCAAACTGCAGCTCATCAGCTCCCACGGGATTTGGAGCGATAAATTCCCAGCCCGTGCCAAGTTTTTCCAGGAAGCCTCACCACAGGAGCCCCCTGCCTGCCGGGATGCCGCCAGGGCTGGGAGTCACACCTGCACAAGCTCGGGCTCATCCCTGCAGCGTGTCCTTGCTTGGAGCAGTGCACTGGGCATCCTGCAGTGCCCCTGAGACCGAGCACTCTGAAGGTTTTGTATCAAAATAGCCAAAAAAACCCCAAACCTGCAGAAAAATGGGAATTTTGTTTGCTCTAAACCTGACTGCTGCCAACGAGCTGCTCCTAGCATCCCCTTGTTCCCAAATGTGAGTGCAACCAGGAGAGGAGTTTTCTTTGGGATTCTGCTGCCAGGAAAACGGGAAATTTTTTTTCCCCCAAAACCAAGAAAATAGGAAAATTTGCCCAGGAAAACAGAGCTCGGGGAGAAAAATAAATGCATAGACATCTCCTGGTATTTATTCCACCGGTATAACAGTACCATGGCACGGGGACAGCACAGGAGGTGAGGGACACTCAACCGAGCACGGCACAACCACAGCACGACGAGCGGGAGGACGGGGAGATATTCCCTCATGGCTTTGTTCTTCTCCTGGAAGGAGCAAGGACAGAATCCCGTCCCAGGAGAGGGACGCCACTGCTCCGGGGAAGGGCTGCTGCGGGCTCAGCTCAGCACCAGGGAGGGCTTCTGCTCCTCTCTGGTGTCAATTCAGGCTTCAGCACCCCCCTTCCCACAGGGATCGTATGGCAGGTCCTTCCCGGCTGGCTCCTTCAGAGGGGCCCTCAAGGGCACGGGGGTTGGTGTTCCTGGCAGGGATGGGATGGTGTTTCACGGGTGATGGGGAGGGGACGCGGGGAGGGGGGTGCTCCACACCCTGCCTCGTCCTTGCGAGGCAAATCGGAGCCTCCCGCTCCTTCCTGGGAGGCCGAGTGGGAACGTGGAGGCAGAGCCGCAGCGTGGGGCCACCACTGCAAGGTCAGTCAGTCACACTGCAAGGTCAGTCAGTCACACTGCAAGGTCAGTCAGTCACTCTCCAAGGTCACTCTCCTTCCCTGCCACCTCCCCGGCTCTGGCTGCGGACACCCCCTGCCCGGGCACGCGGGGAGGCCTTGGGGTACGGGGGGGACATGCTGGCTCCTGGCTCTAACCTCAGCCCGGAGAACGAAACGAAAGCCACACATCAGGGACATCTGGGTCAGGAGGAGCCGAGTGACACACGGCAAGGGTGACAACGGGGCTGGGGTCCCCGCTGCAGGCAGCAGCCCCCGCCAGAGCCTGCGCCGCGTCCCCTCCCTGCTCAGCCCCGTCACATCACGGAGCACTTCTCCGCTGATTGCTTCAGGTCCTCTAGCGTGGCCGAGGCTTTGTCCTTCAAGGAATCAAGGTCCAGGTTCTGGATGTTGCTGAGCTGGCCGATCACCGAGTTCTTCTCCTCCTCCTCCTCGTTGTCCTGCTCGATCATCTTGGCCAGCTCCTTGGGCAGCTCCACGTCACCTCCCACTAGCTGGATCTGGTTGTCATCTGTCTCGTTCTGGAAGGGGCCGGGAGAGAGTCAGGAGGGGGATGGCACAGCGGGAAGGGGCTTCTGGAAGCATCACAGGAGGGGCTTTGGGCTCTCTTCCCACTTCAAGGACCATGTGGGAAGGTCCCTGGGGTGGGTGTGGGATGCTGATGCAGCCTGAGGAGAGCCTGGGCACCCCCAGCGAGAGGCGAGATGGAAACCCACGCGCAGCACCAGTACAAACTGGTTTCCAGCTCGCACTGCGGGGGGTTAGGCGCCTAATTAAGCTGGGTTTATGCTTAATGACTGCTCCCAGCGGCGGTCGGGATCAGCTCCGAGCCCGGAGCCACGGGGAGACTCGGGATGAGGCAGCCCGGCTGCCAAGTGGGATCAGTAATGAGCAGAAGAAACTTGTCAAAAGATGAGGAGGGACATCTCAAGCGCAAGAAGGCAGTGAAAGGATGGTGGGGCCAGATCCAAACAAATCCCAGTTTCCCCTGGAGAATTTAAAAAAATCTCCACCTCTTCTTTTTCTGCCTTTTCTGGCTTTTGGCAGGGGGTAAAAGAAATTCTCCAGCTGTTTATTTCCTGGATATAAAAGGGGGTGGGAAGCAGGGGGGTGAATCCAAGCTGGCTGAACAGCGCCAAACAATCAGAGCAATCTCACTTGGCTTAGCTGACCCTTCGGAACTAATATTAGCCCGGCTCCAATTTGGGGTATTCACCACTGAGCGACTCTTCCTGAATAAAGGGTGGGTTTGGAGGCAGAAGAGCTTGTGGCAATTCCAAGAAAGGCTGAATTATCCCTTGATTAAATTGTTTCCAGTGAATGGTTCACGGTGCAGAAATTCCAAAATCGGAGTTTAGCTGGGAGACGTTCGCCAGATAATCCGGGGAGAGGAGCTGAGCTGGCTAATCCAGCCAGGAAGGTGCAGCAACCCTGGCTGCACTCCCAGCTCCAGGGAGTCTGGGGTGAAGGTGGTTCCCCCTCACCCAGCTGGATTTAGCGGGTAAAAGCCAGGGAGAAGGGGATCAAGCAAGGCTGGGAGTCCCACTGTCTCGGGCTGGTGGGCTGTGGTGCTCGGGGGCAAGGAAAGGGGCCAAAGTTTGGGGAGAAGGATGGTTTTGAGGGGAATTTATTTGCCTTTGGGCTTTGAGGCTCAAAGCCCAGCCAGCCAAGGGGGGTCCTTGTCCCTTCCCCTCACTCCAGAGCTCCATCTGGAGCTGGGCTCCCCTCGTGGCCCCGCTCCAGCGCAGCCGTACCTTGGGCAGCCTGTACTTGTCTCGGAAGTGGGACCTGACCGTGGCTCTCTCCGCCTTGCGCTGGGCAAACTGGGCGTCTCTCTCCATCCTGCGAAGCACACGGGGCACTTACCAACTGCCCGCGCCCCCCATGCCGGGGTTTGCTCTCCCCCCCAACCTCAGCACCCCCCATTTTCTCCGAAAAGTCCCGTTTTCCCACAATTTCCTCCCCCCAGCGCAGCCTGGAAGGAGAAAACAATCCCATCTCCCGGGCGAGGAAGCGGATTAAGGGATTAGGGGGCTCATCAAACCCCCTCACGGTCCTGCTGTCCCCAGCGCCGGCTCCCCCCATCTCCCACGCACGGGATGTGGGGCTGCAGCGGGACCCTTCCCGCAGGGACCCCGGGCTCAGCCCGCGCCGGTGCCGGTGCCGCCCGCACTCACTTCTCCTCCACCAGCTGCCGCTGGTACTCCTCGTACTCCTCGCGGGTCATGCCCTGCGCCTCGGCCGGAGACTTCTCTCCCTCGCTCTTCTCCTCGCCGCCCAGGCCGCCCGTGAGGTTCTTCAGCTGCCCGCCCACCATGCTCTTCACCATGAACGCCATGGCCGCACCTTCGGGGGGCCCGGGGGCCGGGGGGCAGCGCGGCTCTGCAGCCGGGACAGCCGGGGTCACCGCGGGGCTCCGGGCACGGTGGGGGGTGGGATATGGGGAGCCCCCGAGGAACGCGGCTAAGGGTGAGCCGAGAAATGGTGGGTGCTGGGGTGCCGGGATAGGGAATCAGCGGGATGCTGCGGATGGGAGCTCCTGGAGAGCCCGAGTGCCGGATCAGGGAGCAGCTGGGGTCACCGGGATGAGCTCCGGGGCAGCTGGAGAACGGAGCCCGGAGAGCTGGGACACCGGGCGGTGGAAGAGCCGGGATGAGCGGAGCTGAGCTCCCGGGAAGCGCGGGCACCGAGTTAGGAGGAGGTGGGGACAGGGGAGACGAGCTCCCGGGGAGGAGCCGCGGTCAGCGGAGCCGAGTTCGCGGGGAGCGGGGATACGGGGTGATGGAGGATGCGGGATCACAGAGCCAAGCTCACACAGTACCGAATTCCTGAGGAGCCGGGATCAGCAGAGCTGAATTTCCCGGGAGGGGGAATACCGAGTGATGGGAAGCCGGGGTCAGCAGAGCTGAGTCCCCGGGGTCACTGGGGAGAGGGGCTCAGCGGGGGTGAATTCCCGGGATGACGGAGAGCGGAGTGCCCCGGGTGGTGAGTACCGAGCGGTGGAGGAGCCAGGGACGGGGAGATGGGTTCCTGGGGAGCTGGGGCACGGGGTTATGGAGGAGATGGGGTCAGCGGAGATGAATTCCCGGGATGACAGAGTACCGAATTCCCGAGGAGCCGGGATCAGCGGTCAGCGCAGCGGAGTTCCTGGCACGGTGGAGCACGGAGTTCCCGGGATGCCGGAGTGCTGAGAGACGGAGGAACCGGGCTCAACGGAGTACGGTGAGTTCCCGGGACGGCGGAGTCCGGAGCTCCAGGGGAGCCGGGGTCAGCAGAGCGGAGTTGCCGGGATGCTGGAGTGCCGAACTGCCGGGATGCCGGGAGTACCGGGATGCCGGAGTACCGGGGTGCTGGGGCGCCGGAGGACCGAGTTGCCGGGGTGTCGGAGTCCGGGATGCCGGGATGTCAGAGTGTGCGGGGTCAGCGGGGCCGCGCCTCCCGGCCGCCCATGGCGGGAGCTGCAGCACCGGTGCTCGCACAGCTCCGGTGTGTGTGTCCCTGCACGGCGGAGGCAGCACCGCCTCCCACCCGGCCCCGCCGCCTCCCCCCGGCCCCGCCGCCCTCCGCCGGGCGGAGCCGCCGCCGTCCCGACCCACCCCGGGGCACCGCGAGTGACGCCACCCCCGCGGGAAGAAGAAAGAGCCCCAGAGCTCCCCGGAGACACCGGGGTGGATGGAGGCACGGTGGGGGCTGCGGGGAGCCCCCCGAACACCCTTCCCTCCGTGATTCCCGGCTGCTCCATCCCACCGAGAAACAAACCCAGCCGGGCGCCCTTTCTCCCGCTCTATTCCCCATCCTCGGGGTCTGGCAGGAGGAAAAGCCGGGCTTGACACTCGAAACAAGCCGTGTGTACCAGCACCATTCACAACTGTTGTTTACTCATCCATCCGAGGGCTGGTGCCCAAAGTTCCCTCCCCTTTATCCTATTAATGATATCCCTGGAAATATTCCCATCTCTGGAAGTGTCCAAGGCCAGGCTGGCCAGGGCTTGGAGCAGCCTGGGGCAGTGGAAGGTGTCCCTGCCCATGGCAAGGGTTGGAGCTTGGAGGAGCTTTATGGTCCCTTCAGACTCCAGCCATTCTGAGATTCTGTGATCCCATGATTTTATGGTATTAATTAATACTGAAGCTGCTCTCAGCCCCCAGAACACAGGCACGAGGACGTTCATTGATCCCCTAAATGAGGAGGACGGAGCAGGCATTGATTGTGTTGCATCATTCCCTGGCTCCCTCCAGCCCCACTCCCACTCCTGCTCTTCCCTTTGACTGCAGCCTCATTCCAGGCCTTGGGGAGTGAGCAATTAATGGCATCAGCAACGCACCTCCCTTCCAGATGGCCAGCCTGGCTTTAACAGACATTTCTCCCTTTCTTCTTCTCTGCTCCTGAAAAAGGAGCGCGGATCCAAACCCCAATCCCGGCTTGCGGGAAATCATTTCATTCCCGAAATATAAAGACAATCTCTGCAGATTAAAATGATGGAACAGCTGTGAAGCGACAGAACAAAGTGACAGAGGGAGGGGGAATCGGCCCATCTCCTCCCATCCCCCCACCCACGGTAAAATTATGTCTGAAGAGGGAAACAGACTAAAAATTAACGCATTTTTCTGGGATAATAATCTGGCCAGCAGCTTGGCAGTGTGTTGCTCTTAGGGATTGGGACAGGCTCTTGGAGGTGACAGCGTGGGATTTGTCCTGGTGAGGGCTCTCCTAGCAGAGCAGAGCCCCCTGATTGATGCCAGCAGTTCCCTTGAGTCCACCCAAATGTGCAATCTGGGGCTGGGAAGAGGGAGGTCCCTCCCTTTGGCACAACTCCAGTGTCACCCACAGCATCCCCCACCACGCAGGTGCCCCATCTCCTGCTGCTCACCCCGAGCCGGCAGCCCAGGAGCCTCAACAGCTTTTTGAAGTGATGATTTTTGCTTTTCACACCAATCTGCAGGCCCTCCTAAGCGCTTTCCCTTGGAGAACCCATGGAAAATTAATTTTAACCCACAGTGAGCTGGCACAGCCTGCTGAGAAATAGTCTGGGAGCCCCGGGCACCCTGCAGATGTCCCATTGCCAGCAGCGTGGTCACGTTCTGGCTGTCAGTCTGGCTGGAAAGAGGGGCAGGGAGAAGGACCGGCACCCCTGGTCGTGTCCCTGGCTGCTGGCCCGTGCCTCGTGCGGGCTCAGAGTAGATTTCAGATGTGGCTGGTCCTGGGAGTGCCGCTCACTCCGGATTTCGCTGCGAGCATCCATTAACAATAAGAGACTGGAAGTCAGGACCGATTTTTTCCAGCTGGGTTAGATGGGTCAGCTCCCACGGAGCCTCCCTGTCTGAGGAACTAAGAGCAAACAGCTCCTGACGAGCAGAACCGCTGGGCCAAGGCAAGGAGGTGAAAACAAGCCGGGCAGCGCCTCGGATCCCGCCCCTCGTGGCGGGGATGCTCGCTCAGCTCGGGCTCTGCAGCCTCTTGCAGCCCGGGTTTTACAGGGATGGAGCAAAAGGCAAAGGAAAAAACCTCCAGAGAGGTTTTGCAGCTCTCTCATCCCCTCAGCTTTTCCTGGAGAGGCCGGTGTCCCACCTGGAGGCCGAGCCGGGGGGACAATCAGAGGGTGCAGCGAGCTGGGAAATGATGCTCCGAGGTGGTTGATTTCCCCATTTGCCTTTCCTCGGGCAGCTGAACCGTTCCTCATCCCTGAAATATATTCAAGTGAGGATGAGTCATCCTTCCTGCCAGGACTCTAACCTGCCGTAATGAGATGTAAATCCTTGCATGACCTATTATATTAGCTTATGCTATATCACACATCTCCACGGATTAGACGGCAGGGAGATGAGACGTCCCCCCGCCGCAGCCTCAGACAAGACGGTGGAAGTTAAGAGGATCCTCTCTCAGCGTTGACACCTGATTTAAATTGGAAGCAAGCAGCTCACTCTGCCATGCTGAGAGGGATCATTCCAGCTCTTCTTTCCAGGTAACTGGCTCCAAAGGCACAGTTACCGCAGCCCGGCCTCCAGAGGATGCTCCAGAGGTCCCCGAATGGCCTGGGAGAGGATGGTTCTGTGGATTGTAGAGGGGAGGGGAAGGCTCGGTGACCTCGAGCTGCAGGACCATGGCAATAAGGCCAGCAGAAGGCCTGATCTTCGTCAGCCTGAAATGCAGGGAACATGAGCGTTTTTAACCTTTGGAGACCCCACAGGAGTAGGTGAGGGAATCCTGGAAAGCCCCGTGTGTGCGGGCCGGAGCCGCCACGGGAGGGATGTGAGAAGGCGTTTCCAAAGCCAGCAGGCAGCCCGCTGCTGCTGCTGCCGCTGCTGCCGCTGCTGCTGTCGGGGAAGTCACGCCGGCACTTGGCAGCTGATTGTCACTTCTGCTGATGGGGACAGGCACCGCCACCTCAGGAACCGCCGCGCTCGGCTCTGACCCCGGGCGCAGGGCAGAGTCACCCTCGCTCTCGCCACCTGGGATGGGGACAGGGACACCCTGCTGTGCCCCTCGGGCACGGGGACATCAATCCAGAGAGTCCCGCTGCTCTTAGGGACCACCTGCTAGCAGAAGTTTGAGGGAAAATATCCTGAAGGTCTTGAGAAAAACATTCCTTCAGTGGGATCCCCTCTGGGAGATCCTTTAGAGGGATCGAAGTGCTGCCATGTCACTGACAGAGGGAATAAAGAAACTTTAGGATAAGGCTGTGGTAAATTACCTAATGAAATGATTTCTGGCGTTTACTCGAACTCCATAAAGCTGGAATTTGCCTTGGCTGAAGAAGAGGGACTGCAGCTCAGCTCGTCATGGAAGTGAAACCGAAGATTTCCCTGACCTAGGGAGGCATTCCCGTGGAAAGCCTCCCCACTCCTATAGAACCAAGCCTCTGAGATCCCAAAATCTGACATCATCTCCACAGGATGAAAAAATCATCCTTGCCCTGGGAGAGCCCCTGGGGGCTCCTGAGTGGTGCTGGGAAGGGAAACCAGTAGTGGGGATGCTGCTAGAGTGTCCCCCCAATTCCCTTGGAATTCCCTGTTCTCATCTTTGTGTCACTGAGCACGGGGCTACCCAGAGTCACCATTGTGGGGTTTGGGGTGGGAATGGTCCTGTCATCCAGAACAGCCATCCCCAAGGATTGGGATTGGGGTGGGAATGGTCCCGTCATCCAGAACAGCCATCCTAAAGGATGGGGATTGGGCTGGGAATGGTCCTGTCATCCAGAACAGCCATCCTAAAGGATGGGGATTGGGCTGGGAATGGTCCTGTCATCCAGAACAGCCATCCTAAAGGATGGGGATTGGGCTGGGAATGGTCCTGTCATCCAGAACAGCCATCCTAAAGGATGGGGATTGGGCTGGGAATGGTCTTGTCATCCAGAACAGCCATCCCCAAGGATGGGGATTGGGGTGGGAATGGTCCTGTCATCCAGAACAGCCATCCTAAAGGATGGGGATTGGGCTGGGAATGGTCCTGTCATCCAGAACAGCCATCCTAAAGGATGGGGATTGGGCTGGGAATGGTCCTGTCATCCAGAACAGCCATCCTAAAGGATGGGGATTGGGCTGGGAATGGTCCTGTCATCCAGAACAGCCATCCTAAAGGATGGGGATTGGGCTGGGAATGGTCTTGTCATCCAGAACAGCCATCCCCAAGGATGGGGATTGGGGTGGGAATGGTCCTGTCATCCAGAACAGCCATCCCAAAGGATGGGGATTGGGGTGGGAATGGTCCTGTCATCCAGAACAGCCATCCCAAGGGATGGGTATTGGGGTGGGAATGGTCCTGTCATCCAGAACAGCCATCCCCAAGGATGGGGATTGGGGTGGGAATGGTCCTGTCATCCAGAACAGCCATCCCAAGGGATGGGGATTGGGCTGGGAATGGTCCTGTCATCCAGAACAGCCATCCCAAAGGATGGTGATTGGGGTGGGAATGGTCCTGTCATCCAGAACAGCCATCCCAAAGGATGGGGATTGGGGTGGGAATGGTCCTGTCATCCAGAACAGCCATCCCAAGGGATGGGTATTGGGGTGGGAATGGTCCTGTCATCCAGAACAGCCATCCCCAGGGATGGGGATTGGGCTGGGAATGGTCCTGTCATCCAGAACAGCCATCCCCAGGGATGGGGATTGGGCTGGGAATGGTCTTGTCATCCAGAACAGCCATCCCCAAGGATGGGGATTGGGGTGGGAATGGTCTTGTCATCCAGAACAGCCATCCCCAGGGATGGGGATTGGGCTGGGAATGGTCCTGTCATCCAGAACAGCCATCCCCAAGGATGGGGATCGGGGTGGGAATGGTCCTGTCATCCAGAACAGCCATCCCAAAGGATGGGGATTGGGGTGGGAATGGTCCTGTCATCCAGAACAGCCATCCCCAGGGATGGGGGTGTTTGGGATGGGAATGGTCACACAGGACAAAGAGCCCTGGTCCCAAGGGATGGGGATTTGGGATGGGAATGGTCATAGTAGACAAAGAGACACCATCCCAAAGGATGGGGATCGAGGTGGGATTGATCACACAGGACACAAAGCCCTGGTCCCAAGGGATGGGGGTTTGGGATGGGAACTGTCCTGTCCCAGGGGACACACAGCCCCTCCCAGGGGACAGAGAAGTTTTGGGGTGCCTTGGCAGAGGAGGAAGGGAAGCAGCTCCCAGCAGCAGAGAGCCGGGCGGCTGCATTCCCGCCGGGAGGAGGGGGGCTCTGCGAGGTGAGGAAGAGGAGGGAGGTGCCGGGGGCGGCGGGGGGGGGCTCCCACGGCGGTCTGCACCCGAGCCGTGACACAAATGCGGCCGGACAGACATCCAGAGCATGTAAACAGGCACATGGGGAGAGCATGTGCTGCTCCGTGCCGCTGGTGGAGAGCGAGCCCCGAGCAAAGGCACTCGCCAGCCCCGGCGCACACACGCAGCATTCCCACGGGGGATCTTCCCAGCCTTGCCTTCATTTCCTGGAGTGCCCAGAAGAAAAAAACATTAAAAAAAAAAAAAAAAAAAAAGAGAGAGAGAGAGAGGTGAACGGCACGGAGCGGTGATGGGAATGGCTTTGTACATCAGGCTAAAAATAGTCCTTGTGATAAAGTCGATGGTGGAGGGGGAGGAGGCGCCGGCAGCGCACAGATGCCGGCGGCGAGGGATGCCAGGGGTTGGGAAGCCCAAGGATGGAGAGGAAGGGGCCGTAATTAGAGCTGCTAATTAGCCCCAGGCAGCACGGAGATAACCGAGTCGCTTGTGGGGGAGCTCATGGCACCCCCTCTGCTCGGGATGGAGGCTTTGCCACCCGGGGGAATGAGGAGCCAGCGGCTGCTGCAGCTGGAATCGGGGTCCTTCGAGGGGATTTTGGGTGTTCAGGGTGAGGAAGGCTCTCTGCAGCTGGAATCAGGGTCTTTTGAGGCGATTTTGGGTGTTTAGGGTGAGGAAGGCTCTCTGCAGCTGGAATTGAGGTCCCTAGAGGGGATTTTGGGTGTTTAGGGTGAGGAAGGCTCTCTGCAGCTGGAATCAGGGTCCTTTGAGGGGATTTTGGGTGTTTAGGGTGAGGAAGGCTCTCTGCAGCTGGAATTGGGGTCCTTCGAGGGGATTTTGGGTGTTTAGGGTGAGGAAGGCTCTCTGCAGCTGGAATTGGGGTCCTTTGAGGGGATTTTGGGTGTTTAGGGTGAGGAAGGCTCTCTGCAGCTGGAATCAGGGTCCTTTGAGGGGATTTTGGGTGTTTAGGGTGAGGAAGGCTCTCTGCAGCTGGAATTGGGGTCCCTAGAGGGGATTTTGGGTGTTTAGGGTGAGGAAGGCTCTCTGCAGCTGGAATTGGGGTTCTGTAAAGGTATTTTGGGTGTCTAGGGTGAGGAAGGCTCTGCAGCTCTGTGGGTAATGGGGAGAAGGCAGGCAGGGTGTGGGGACATGGGAAAGGGCCAAAGCTCGTGGAAGGAGCCCTGATTTATATATAAAAAAGTTTATTTTCCCTAATGGAGAAGAGAGAGGATCTGCAGGGAGAGGGGGGAGCCAGGGCTAGGGCTGGAAAGGACGATTTGGCTCAGGAGCCTGTGTGGGGTGCAGGTGATGGGCAGGGATGGAAAAGCAAAGGATGTGTGACTTTGGGGAAGGCCCAAACAAACCCCAGCTCTCCCCAGCCCTGTCCTGATCCAGCTGGGATCCCGAGCTGGGATCCTGCAGAGCGGTGTGGAGATTTTCCAGCTGGATTTTCCAGAGCTTTTTCCTGTTCCCTGCGCCGTGTTCTCTCCTGGCCCCGTGTGCCTGGGAATAACACCCTGCAAGATGATTCACGCCGGGAATTTGAGGCAGGATGGGAACTGGCACAGCCGGGCCCAGAGCCCGACTGGTTGCCCGAGGGAGGAGGAGGAGCGGGAGGAAGGGGACGTGACGTGAGCCAGCACTCAGAGCCCCGGGGTGTCACTCAGCCTGTCCCCTCTGCCCACGCTGCTGCTGATGGACAGAGCCCCAAAATCCCTCGGGACAAATCCCTGGAGGGATCCAGGATGAGCAGCTGCAGGCCCAGACTGAGAGAGACTCAGAGACTCCATGTGGGGAAACTGAGGCACGGTGGGGGCAGGACCCTGGCAAATCAGGGTTAAATTCCCTGATTTGTAGTGAAGAGCACCATTTCTTTTAGCAGATCTCTCAGCATCCTTCGACTACATCCCAGAGGATGCTGAGGCACCAAACACCACCCCTGAGACCAGGCACAGCCTCAAAAATGGGAATTGTGAAACCGTTCAGAGGAAAATCAAAAATCGAAATAATCTAAGATCTCAATAATTTTGGGATGAGTTTTCTCCCCTTTTTTGACAGCTGGCAGTAACCTAGGGCAAGGGGACAGGAGGGGACACAGTGGGGGACAGGGGCAGAGCCCTCCCTGCTGTCTCCCATCACGTGCAGGTTCTGGGTATTTCTCGCCATTCCCAAAGCCGTTTCTTGCAGGCTTTGCCTGTAAATGACTTTAATCTTTGTAAGCCCGAAAAGTAAAGCTGCTTATCCGGCAGGGCCCTGCTGGAGCACTGGCAGGAGCGGGGGGGATGTGGACAAGAGCAGGGGGGTCAGTCCAGGGGAGAGGAAACCCCACGGAGCTCCAGCACATCCCACAACCCTCATCCCCATCCCATCCCCTCCGGACATCCCGACACCCCGAGGCCTCAGGGAAGGGGGTCGGCAGCACACATCCCTGAGCTGTGCCCGTGTCCCACCACTCTTTTTTTCCCTTTAATTCCTCTCCAAGAGGAATCTCGGTCTCGATCGCGGCCCGAGGCAGGCGGAGAGCTCCCGCCCGGGGCTCGCCAAGCCGGCAGCCGGCAGAGCCCCGCTCGGCGCGGCGTTTAACGCTGAATAATTCCCTGCGGAGGAGCGGAACTATTCTAAACCTGCCAGACGCCACCTCCACCCGGCTCCCGCCAGGGATTCCAACTCTGGGGACGGGGCCCGGGACATCAGGGTCTCACCTGCACAGGTAGGATATGCAGGAATCAGCCTCCAACTGCTCCCCCAAACATCAGAAAGCAAAAAGCAAAGCCTGGTCTAAAGGGGAGCTTTGGCATCACTTCATCCCTGTCACAGCCTTGCCAGATCTCACAGGCAGGATGCAGCCAGGCTGCTCATCCTCCCTGATGTGGGGAGGAGATGGGGGGGTCCTCCTCCCCCACTTTTTCCCCTGCCAGGGGACCCCCAGCAACAGAGGGGGGCCGAGGCGGGGTGTGCCGCGTCCGTATGGAATGGTTTTTTATTACAGTTTTTAATCTCACAGTCGGTAGCATTACATGAGAATAAAGCACTGGACAGGACTGGAAAAAAAGGCCTCTGGAGACAGCATGCAAACATTGCAACGAGTTTAAAGCAAAACAACCCAAAAAAAAAAAAAGAAAAGCGTCTGGCGGGGACGCGGCTGCGCTCTCCCGACCGGGCAGCGAGTCCAGCGTCTCCCCCTCAACCATCACTTCTGTCGCTGGGGGTTTCCTTTTCATGTGTCCGTTTCATTGGTTTATTTATTATTATTCTCCTTTGAACAACCTTCTTCTCCTCTCTTTTTTTTTTTTCTTTTTTTTTTTTTTTCTTCTTTTAATTACATTAAAAAATAAGATTCGTACTTTAGTAAAACGCCCAACGCTCAGCTGGGCCCTTGCTCGAAATAATAAAAAAACGACGACAAAAAAAACCAAAAAAACAAACCCAAAACAAACCCAAAACAATAAACGCTCCCCCCGAAACTGAGAAAATAACAAAAATACCCCATGAAAATAAAAAAAAACTAAAAAAATAAAAACCAACCCAAACCTGGAAAATAAAAAAAACCCCAACAGATTTGGAAGTTTGGAAGCAACCGGGGGAATTGGAGGGGGGCACCACACCCCCGGGGCTCCCTCCTGGTGCCGTGGTGGGGCAGGGGGGGCTGAGCACACCCCGGTCCCCCCCCAGCGTGGGTCCCCTGCGGCTGTGGGGTGGCAGAGCCCCCCCCTCACAGGTAGAGCTCCTTCTCTTTGATATGCACTAGCTGTTCACGGAGCTGGTGGAAGGACGGCCGGTGGCTGGGGTCCAGCGTCCAGCACTTCTTCATCACCTCGTAGACGACGGCCGGACACCCGTCCGGAGCATCCATCTTGTAGCCCTTCTCCACGCGGGGCACCACGTCCTTCAGGGGCTGGGGGAAATTCCAGATGTCAGGGAGGGGCTGTCCCCAAAAACCTGGGCTCAGCTCCGCCCCAGAACCCAGCCCCTCACTCACAATTCTCGGATAAGGCACTCGCCCGAAGGAGTAGATTTCCCAGAGGAGGATCCCGAAGCTCCACACGTCCGACTTGGTGGAGAATTTCTGCAGGGAGAGAAGTAGGCTCAGGCAAGGGTGTGGGATCTACAGCTCCACAGAAGATTGGGGACTTTGGGTGTGAGAAGTGGTAATGCTGGAGAATTTTTTTGTTGGATAATAGTTTAAGAAAAACATGATGGAGCTCAATGGAAAGTTATGCTTCTGCTTTTTTGCTTTGCTTGCTTTTAGCCACTCAGATTTGCCAACCTAAAACAAATGTTTGGGTGACTTTAGCTCATGTTTCAGGTTTAGATACCATCTGTTTGTCCCCCAAGAAACCATTTTCCACCTGTTTGGTTGGTGTGCCAGTGGATGTTTGGCCAATCCCAAAAGATATTCAAACGGCTGTATCAGGCACATTTATGGGATCATCCCCAAATCATCTTTGGATGTGTGGGAAGAGTGGGCTCCCCACCTTCCCAAGGCATCTTCTGAACCTCAAGAATTAGAGATCCTTGGCTCTATGGACATGACCTATCGTGTCAAATTTAATGATACAAAAAAAGATGGATCTTTAGCTAGAGATGTTCCTCCCTTTCACAGCATATTTAAAAATCAGACCTCACGGTGCAACTATACTTCTTTAATTCAATCTGCATTTACTGTTTCCTTCCAACTACCTCGTGGAATGTTTTTCATTTGTGGAGACAGGGCTAGGCCTGCTATCCCAGCACACATCACAGGACCAAGGGTGGCACGGGATCGTCCCCACCCTCGGGGCAGCTGCTTTGGGGGTCAAAGCACCATCTCTGGCACAGCCTGCAATGCTCCCCCTTCCCGCAGCTCCCATCATACCCAAAGCCCCCTCTGCTCTGCTCACCCACCTTTTCTCTAAGTGCTTCTGGTGCTGTCCACTTGACAGGCAGCTTGCCCGTGTCCTGTGTGGAGGAGGCTTCCTTGGTGAGCCCGAAGTCGCTGACCTTGGCGATGTTGTCCTCCGAGACCAGCACGTTCCTCGCCGCCAGGTCCCGGTGCACAAAGTTGTTGGCTTCCAGGTACTCCATGGCTTCACAGACATCTCTGGGAGGGGTGGGTGGCACAAGGGGGTTGGCAGGGCAGCCCCAAAGCGCAGGTGGGGCAGGTCAGGGGGGTGGGCATGGCCTTGCCTGGTACTTACAAGGAGAACTTGAGCAGACAGTCTGCCCCGAGCACCGACCGCCCGCGTGACCGCAGGTAGTCTACTAGGCTGCCCTGGAGGCAGGGATGGACAGAGAGAGGGGGTCAGCAGGGCCAGCAGCCCACCTGCTGCCCCCTCCCCTGTGGGGCAGGACAAGGGGATGACAGCCCTCCCTTGTGGGACACGATCAGGGCAGATGTCCCTTTAAGATGGGGCAGGACCCAGGGATGACATCCCGCCCTTATAGGACAGGACCCAGGGAGGATGTCCCTCTCTTGTGAGAAAGAACCTGGGGATGCTGTCCCTCCCTCATGGGGCAGGATCTGGGGATGATGTCAGTTTAGGATGGGGCAGGACCAGGGGAGATGTCCCTCTGTTATGGGACAGGAGCCAGGGGAGATGTCCCTTCAAACAAGGGGCAGGACACAAGGATGATGCCCCCCCCTCAAGGGGCAGATCTGGGGATGCCAACACCCCCCCGGGATCCAACCATGGGACATGGGACACGCCAACTGCAGCCACCACCGTGTCCCCAGCGAGATGCAGCCCAAGCTGGCATGGCTCAGCCGTGCCAGGGCGAAGGCCCAGGAGCATGGGGGGGACAAGGGGACAGAGGGGGAGGGCAGGTGGCCAGGTGGGGGGGGTCTCACCTTGGCCATGTACTCGGTGACGATGTAAAGGCCACTCTTCTCCTCCACAATCACCCCCAGCAGCTGCACCAGGTTGCTGTGTCGGAGCTGCCTGCACGGCACAGCAGGGCTCAGGGCAGGGGTTTGGGGACAGCAGGGCTATCGGGGGCCACCCACCGCTGCTGACAGGGACAGAGGTGGCCCCTCCCTCACGCTGTCCCGCCAGTGAGGGTGACACTCACGTCATGACTGACGCCTCTGCCAGGAAGGCCTGCGCTGTGGCGTCGTTTTTAATGCACTTCACGGCGACTTTGTTCCCCCGGTAATCCCCCAGCATCACATCTGCAGGCCAGGAGAGATGGGCACAGGAGGCACTGGGAAGCATCCCAGCCTCCTGGGGCCCCAGAGCACCCCAGGGGGGCTACACAGGAGCCCCCCCACCATTCAGGGCCACCACGGGCTGGGGACAGCGGGCTCACCTCCGAATTCCCCTTTGCCAATGATCTGTAGCAACTTGAGGTCCTTCATGTTGAGGGCCCAGCCGCCTGCACGGGGTGAGAAGGGGGAGTGAGAGGGTGCTGGGGGGTGCCCGGGGGCAGGGGAGGGGGCACCACGGCCACTCACTGCGGGAGAACTCGTCCTGCGCTGCCACCGTGCCCTCCATCAGCTTGGGTTTGATGAGGCGGGTGCAGAGCCCGTCTGCGTCCGTGGTGTAATGCTGGGGGGACACCGCGGGGCGTGGGTGACACCTCGGCACGGGGTGGGTGACACCCAGCGGTGCCGGGCTCTCAGGTCCCACCAGGTGGCAGCACGAGGCCACGGACAGGCCTGGCGGCGGCCGGCCGAGAGCCTTTGTCCCTCCTCCTCCTCCCTCCGTCCCCAGAATCCCCACCCCAGCAGAGAAGGAGGAGCACCCACCGCCCCCCAGCCCTGCAACCCCACAAGCTCTGATGTCCCCGTAAGTCCCCACAGGGGATGCCAGCGGTGGCCTCACCTCCACCAGCTGCATGAGGTTCTCAAAGTAGACCTCCTCGTCGATGCTGAGCTTGCTGGAGGAGTAGATGATGCGGTAGTGCTCCACCTTGCCCTCGCAGCTGACGCACAGCGTGTAGTCCCCGGGGTAGTTGGTGCTCTCCCGCACCAGGAACAGCCCCGTCTCGGGGGGGTACAGCAGCCTCTCCGCCTGCTCCCGCGTGATCTTCCCGTGGAACCACCTGCGGGGCCGGGCAGGGTGGGCTGAGGGCTGCCTGCACCCCTAAGGGGCTGTGTTGGGGTGTGCAGCAGCTTTTGGCTCTGCCTGCGTGGGGATGGTGCTCCTCGCTGTCCTGGTGCTGCTCCTCACTGTCCCCACCCACCCCTGGGGGTGTGACACAGCTCCTTCCACAGCATCCTGCTCCCCTCCTCCTGCTCCCAGCTGGGATTCTGCCCCTCTGCACGCTCCCAGGAGGTTCCTCCTCCAGCCTGGGAGTCACTGTCAGCTCTGGGATGCAGCAGGAACATCAAACCCATCCCTCCTGTACAGAGCCCATTCTAACCCTCCCTGTTCCTCCCAGCAGCCTTTACCTAACCCTAGGTTAGCCTAACCGAACCCTAGGTTAGTTTAACCCTAACCCTAGGTTAGCCTAACCCTAACCCCAGCCTTGGGTAAAAAAAAAAAACAATTTAAAACACAACCCAACCATCGAATCCCCTCCCCAGCCATGCAGGCAGCTCCCATAGCACTCAGAGCCCTCCCCAGCAGCAGATCCCGATCCCAAACCCACGCTGTGCCCTGTGAGGAATGTCCCTCTGCTGGGACACAGCTCTGGGCACAGGGATGCTCCAGCCCCAGAGCCCTGGCTGGGTACTCACGGCATGAGGCTGAGCTTGATGCCAGCTTTGACCCCTTCCCGCTTCTGCACGTAGTTAGCAGGAATGATGCCCTCCCTGCCCACCTTGTTCTTCGCCTTGTACCAGTTGGGATCCTGTGGGGACAGCGGGATGTCACAACGAGCCCGTGGCCCCCGCATCCCACCCGAGGAGCCTCTGGGGGTTCCCCAAGCACCCCGGAACCCCCTTGCTGGCTGCAGGAAGGATGGGATGAGCAGGGCACTGGGGCGGGTGCTGACACCACCAAAGCCCAGTGCTGGTGGCCCTACAGGGCTCACTGCGATGCCCCTCCTGACCTGCCAGGCCTCCCAGAGCCCCCCAAACCCAGAGCCCCTCTTTTCCTTCCCCAGAGAGGAGCCCAGCACCGCTGCCTCTCCCATCCCTCCTCCACCTCCCGGGAGGCGCTGCCTTTCCGAGAAACCTTAACTAACGAGGCCACGAATTAATTAACCAAGCTCCTGGCCAGATTGATGCCCAGAGGGACTGGCGGGACTAGGGGCTGCCGCTGGCAGGTGTCAGGGGGTGCAGGGACGGGGAAAGGGGACAGCTGACCTTGGTGACAGCAACGATGGTGAGGACGTCTCCTTTGCTGAAGGGCAGGTCCTGCTCGGCGGTACCGTGGAAGTTGTACTTGGCGATACATTCTGTACCGGACGGCCACACGGCCTGGCAGGAGCAGGGAGTGCCATCAGAGCCCTGCCCGAGCGTGCCACTCATCCCTGGCACCCCCTTCCCCCTCCCAGATGGGAATCCAAAGGGGGTTTGAGGAGGCGTCCCCACGTCCCTCCCCAGCCACCTCTGGATGGCTCCATGCCCTCCTCTCCTCACCCAGAGCTTACCTGCATCCCTGACATCTTCTCAGGAAGTTGGGGGAGTGACTCTCACAGGGGGGACACGTCACTTGGTACCATGAGACCTGCACGGGTGGGAAAGGATGGCTGAGAACGGGGCAGGGCGGGAACGAGGCACAGCTGAGAACAGGGCGTGGCAGGAACGAGGTGAGAGGAGGACGCAGCACCCCCCAAAGGATGCTCTCAGGCCAGGTGAGCATCTCTTCACCCTCCAAGAACAGGCCATGCGTCCAAAATATCCCCAAACCGAGGTGGAAATGGGAGCTCCGGGCTTGCTCAGCCCCTGCAGTCAGGGTGGGAGCAGCTGCTCACCCGGATTAGGAGGCATTTGCATGGATCCAGCTTCTTAAGAACTGAGTTTTTGAGTGCGGCATCTGCACCAAGGAAAAGTCCAGCATGACGTGTAGATGCCCAGAGAAGGGAAGGGAACAGAGATGACCTCCAGGAGGTCCATCCCACTCCTCTCCCAGGCTACACAGCCAGAGCCCTGCACTCCCTGGTGACACACAGATGGAAACATCCAGCCCTGAGAGCTTCCCAGGCCTGGGATCCAAAAGAAATAAACCAAAACTGCTCCCTGCAGCATGAAAAGCACTGGGACTCTGGAACACGCAGCTCCTGAAGCCCGGGGGGATGTGCTGCCCGGGGGTGTGGTGCTCTGGGACGGGTGTGTGGGAGGGAGGGGAACAAACCCGGCTTTATTCCTGCCGCTCCAGCCCCCGGCACGGGATGAAGTCACCGGCCCCACAATCAAACCAGGCTTTCTTGGGCTGGGGCACCGGGGTCGTGCCAGGCTGGGGGGCACAAGGGGGGACACAGACAGAGCAAGCCCCAAATCCCACCCAAATATCGCTGAATTGGTCCCCTCCATCGGGGTCACCGCCGGCAGCCCTGCCCTGTGGCGTCAGTCAGGGCTGGGAGTATTTTGGGAAGGAGGAAGTGAAACGAGGGGCAAGGAGGAGGAAGGAGATAAGGGGCAGAGCTGCGGGAGGAAGAGCGCGGTGAGAACGTGGCCCTGTTTCCACCACGTGCCCGCAGCTTTCCGGAAAAGGCGTCACGCTGCCCCCCCAGCACCTTTGTCACCTTCCCCAGCGTGGGGACACGGCGCTCTGCTTTTGGCAGAAATCAAGGCTGGGGTGTTCACCCCAAAAACGGAGTCTGGGGACCTGAGGGGTTTCCATCACCACGGTGTTGGGTGGGTTTCTTTGCCAGCCAGCCCTGGGAAAGCTGGAGATGGCACCCCAACCCAGCCTGGTGGCACCCTGGGGACACTGCTGGGAGTGCCAGGATCCAGGGCAGGGCAGAGCCCGGCAATTCCGGGCTGGGGAGCACCAGCTGGGATCCACAGTGGATCCACAGCCCCCCAGCTCCAATCCCCTGCTGTTCCAAGCCGATTTCTGTTTAAATTTTGGATTTACAGAAGAAAATTTCAGCTGGGGTCTGGATCCCACCGGTCTGAACAGTAGCACCAGAAAATCAGGGAATAAACTCAGCTCTCCAGGCTGTGGAGGGATTTAGCTGAAGCCTGGAAGGAGGTTTGAGGAGGGGATTTCCCATGGCTGGGGCTTTCAGCCCTGTTCCCCATGCAGCAGCGTCCCATGGGACAGCAAGCTCAGGCTGTTGCTCAAGGAGAGCTCCAGCCCAAAGCCCTGAGTCAGCGCTTCCCACCGGCCAGGCCTTAACTCCAAACAGCCCAAAATCAGCAGGATGGAGGCTTCACCCAAGGGGTCACCAGCTGGAAAACCCTGGAGCCAGTGCAAGGGATGCCCAAAGGTTCACCCCACATTTCCCAGCCCGTGCAGGAGCTGAATCCTCCCAGTCCCAAAAGCCGCTTGTTTGGGCTTTCAGCTCACGGATGTCACCAGCATTTATATTTGATAAATGCAGCGAGGATACAAAATTCATAGCCTGCCTTCATACTGAGAATTTTTTTTTCCCTGCTAAAGAGGAAACTGCCTGAGCAAACCCCACCAAGAACATGCTGCAGCCAGCCCAGGCTTTTTTATCTTCCCAGATCGTGGATATTCACGGCACAGGACCGTGGCATTGTTATAATTGCACACAATAAATCTGCCTTTCAGTTTTAAAGAGGGAGGTGGCTCCAACACCAGGGGCTGCCCCTCAGCCCCACGCAGGCCTTCCTCCACCCAGCCTCATTTTCTTTTTAATCGCCGCCGAATTTCTGCCTCAAAGCCGAGACTTTCCGAGGAAGAGGAGGAGGAAACCACACGGGGCAGCTGCCAAAGCAGCCCCCCGAAGGCCCCGTGTGACAGCCAGCGGTTCCTGCCCGCGTCACCCGGGCCAGCCCCGGCCCCGCGCCCGCATCCGCCCGCCCCGCACATCCCTCGGGATGCTGGGCTGGGAGAAGGACGGGGAGATGCTGCCCGAGGGGATCCACCAGCTTAAAAGCAGCATCCTGTGCCTGCCGGGAAAACACGGGCATCGCCCCTGCTCTCCTCCAGGAGGATGTGCAGCAGCACATGAAAGAAATTAATAATAATTAAAAAAATTAGCCAGGGAGCAGCGGGGCAGATTGGGCAGAGCCGAGTGCTGGGTTTGGCTGTTCCCAGCCCTGCCAGGCCAGGGTTTGCTCCTTCTGCAAGCTCCCCACTCCCCAGCTGGGGCTCAGGGTGTGCTCAGGTGAACCAAAACCCAGCTCCCCGGTTTGCCCAGCAGAGCACCCTCGGTGCAGGAGCCCCAGGATGGATCTCATCCCCCAGCTCCATCCCCCACGGCCCTGATCCCGCAATTCCCCGTGGGAAGGCCGGCCTGGCAGCCAGGAGCCAGAGCCAACACCTCTGAGAATCCAAAGGGCACCGGGAAATGAGCTGGGGACAGCGTTCCTCTCATGAATCAAAATAAAATCCAGTCGTGCCAGGTGGGCTGGGAGAAGAGTTTGGGATCTCCAGGGGAGCACCATCACCACGGGGTGGGCTGGGTGAAAGATGCTGCATCTCAGTTCCAAACCCAAGCAGGGGCAGGGGCAGCACCTGCCTAGCACCAGGATGGTGACTCTGCTGAAATGGAGTTTGGTTGTTGATGGCACAGAAGCCTCATTCCCAACGGGAACAGGTGTGTGGGCACCACCCACACCCACCCCTTCCCGTGCATCCACCTCCCAATGAAGTCCTTTAAACTTCAAAAAACAACCCAAAAAAATAAAAAAAAAAAATCCCAAAGCCACCCCAAACCAGACAACATCCTCCCTGCCACTGAAAGATGTTATCTGCTGTTATTACAACGAACACCTACGATTACTCTAATCGAAAGAAAAATGTTCCTCCTTCATCTCGCCCGCCAGCTCGCAGCGTTTCAGAGCTGCTCCCCCAAACCAGCCCTGGCCGGGTGCCCCGCTGCAAAAAAGGGGGCAAGGAGCTTCTTTTTCAGGGGTTTTGAAATTCTTTTAGAAGAGAAAGAGAGGATGCTGCTGGTCAGAGAGCTGGAGGCACCTGGGGGACAGGTGGAGGCCTGGAGAGGAGCTGCTCCAGGCCCCACATTGCAAAGAGGATTTCCTGGTCCTCTTTCACCCTACAAAAACCTCACCAGGGTGACTTCCCACCACAACTCACCCCAGCGTCCCCTTCCCAGGTGCTATCACCTGGGCATGGGGACAGGACGTGGAGTGGGGCACAGAAGGGATTTTTTGATGAACACCCGCTCAAAACCGAAAAGCTGGGGGCAGGCAGCGGTCAAAGGGCAAAGAGGCACCCCAAAACTCCACAAAACTCCCTGGCTTTGCAAAGAGGCACCCCAAAACTCCCCAAAACTCCCTGGCTTTTCAGGGGTTACCCTACGGCTCCATCACTCCCACCAAGCAGGATGGGGATGCTCCCAAAACCTCCCGCATCCCTCCAGGGAGCGCTTCGGACACTCCCTGGCTTGCCCGTGCTCCTCCGTGGGTCCAGCGGGAACAAACCCCTGTCCCGGGAGGAAGGCTGCCATCCTCCTCCTCCTCCCTCTCCCCAGCCCTCACACCTCCCATTTGCCTTCTTTTTTTTTTTTTTTTTTTGGGGGGACTTTTTGATTTTTCGGGGGGACTTTTTTTTTTTTTTCCGCCCGGTGGCACAACCCCTTTCGCTCTGCTAAACCAACGAGCAACAGCCGCGGCTATAAATAACCCGCCGCCGCCTTATTGCCCAAAAAAAAAAAAAAAAAAAAAACCCAACAACCAAAAAAATTAAAAAAAAAAGAAAACCCAACAAAAAACAACAACAACAAAAAAAGAGCCCCAAATTTTAAACCATTCAACCCAACAACCCCTCCGAGCAGCCGGGATGTCCCCGCAGCTCCCGTTCCCGCGGGCCTTTGTACGGGATGGGGATGCAGCGGCAGGGGGAGGTGGTACCCCCGGCGGGGCTCGGGCGCGGCGGGACCCCCGCAGCATCCCTCGCTGTGCCGGGGGTCGCCCTCCTCCCCCCCGCAGGACGGGAAGGGGGCGCGGGGTCCCCGGGGACTGCGGCGGGGCGGGAGCGGCCGTGCCGGGGTCACCGGGGGTCAGGCGGGGCCGGACCCGCGCCCCCCCCGCCCCATTGTCCGCGCCCCGCCGGCTCCCCGCGCCCGGCGCCGCCGTCACTCACCTCCCTCCGGGCAGGGGCTCAGCCCGCCGCCGGCTGCTCCATGCGGCGCCGCCGGGGCCTCCGGGCTCGGCTGGGCCGGCGGGGGGGCGCGGGGGGGCGGAAGGGGCGGGGGAAGCCGGAGCCGCCGCCGCCGCCGGAGCGCGGCGGGGCCCAGCGCGGCGCGGGAGGCGCGGGGGGCGCGGGGCGGGCGGGGCGCGGGGGGTCCCGGGACGGCGGGGCCGGAGGGACGGAGCGAGGGAGGGAGGGAAGGAGGGACGGAGGGAGCGGCGCCCGGAACCGGAGCGCCCCGAGCGCAGCGCGCATGCGCCGCGAGCACGGCGCCGGCGGCGGGGCGGGGGCAGCGGGAGGCGCACGGCGCCACCTGGCGGCCACCGCCGGCAGCGCCACAAACCGGCGACGGCGGGGACAGAGGGGCGGACAGTGGGGACAGAGGGATCGAGAGCGCAACGGCGGGGACAGAGGGACCGACTGCGGGGACAGGGGGACCAACAGCGGGGACAGAGAGACCGGCAGCGGGGACAGGGGGACTGACAGCGGGGACAGAGAGACCGGCAGCGGGGACAGGGGGACTGACAGCGGGGACAGAGATACCGGCAGCGGGGACAGAGGGACCCACAGTGGGGACACAGGGACCGGCAGCGGGGACAGAGGGACCGACAGCGGAACGGCGGGGACAGAGGGAACGACAGCGGGGACAGAGGGACCGATAGCGGAGTGGCAGGGACAGCGGAGACAGCGGGGGCAGCGGGGACAGAGAGACCGACAGCGGGGACAGAGGGACCGACAGCGGAGCGGCGGGGACAGAGGGAACGACAGCGGGGACAGAGGGACCGATAGCGGAGCGGCAGGGACAGCGGGACCCGCACAGCGGATGGGACAGGCACCGGGAGCGGGACCCGCACCGGGAACGGCAGCGGCAGCAGCACTGGGGCCCGCACCGGTACTGGCATCCCCACAGGCACCGGGACCCGCATCGGGTAGTGGGCAATGGGAACGGCACAGGGAAGGGGAACGGGAGCGGGACCCGCACCGGGAACAGAAACGGGAGCGGCAGCGGGAGCCGGACCCGCCCCGCCGCCGGGAATGGAACAGGTAGCGGCAACAGGAGCCGCACCGACAATGGGAGCGGGAGCTGCACCGGCAACGGGGCTGCCACAGGCGCCCACATGGGGACCGGTAAAGGGACCCGCACGTGCACCGGAACGACGCCGGCACCGGGATCCGCGCTGGGAACGGGACGGGGACCCGCACCAGGAGCAGTACGGGGACCGGGACCTACCCCCCGGTTCCCGGCCGGTGTGCTCAGATGGGTGCAAAGTAGTACTGAAATGATGCTAAAATGCCAATAAAAGAATAAAAAGCGTTACTAAGCCTACAATAAATACCGTTAAAATGGTCAAATGACAATGAAAGAATATAACATAACATAACATGAATAGAATAGAATAGAATAGAATAGAATAGAATAGAATAGAATAGAATAGAATAGAATAGAATAGAATAATTTCTTTAAGGTACCTTCCAACCCAACCCATTCCCTGATTCCATAGGGACAAAGGGACCGCAGGGGACAGGGAAAGCCGGGGTGCAGCACCAGGAGGGTTCCAGCAGCCTCGGGAGCGGGATGCAAAGCCCAGCCCATCCTTAGGAAGCACATCCTTGCTCCGACAGCGCGCAGGAGACATCCAGGGACGTGTTACTGGGGTCAGCCCTGAGTTCCCCGTGGCGTCTGGAATGTTCCTCTGGCCTCGGGGAGGTGTGGAAGGGGCTCCATCCTCTCCCAGGCTCCTTCTGGGAGGAACTGAAAGCAGCTGAATGTGCACCAGAAATGCACCCGCGGTCACCGAGCCACGAATCACTCATCCGGGTCTGCCCTGCCTTGCACTCACCCGGCTCTGCCCTGCACTCACCCGGCTCTGCCCTGCACGGTCTCGGCCTGTTTGGGATGTCTGAGAACCGGAATTCCACAAAACTCTTCATCACGGCACCGCCGGAGCCTGGAGCCCCCTCCCCGGTGGGGGAAAAGCCGGGCACGAACCCAGCTCGGTGGGGAACGGTGCCCAGCCCCGGGTGTTCCCGGTCCGTCCGACCGAGGAACAGGGAAATGAATACTCTGCCGTGGGGTTTCTTCTTTCTGAGCCCCAAGAGCCTCAGCATCCCCAGGGCTGGTGAGGGGGTCGGGCTGAGGCAGGTCCGTGTGGGGAGACACGGAGGGTGCTGGTCCCACCTGGCTCCTCCACCGAGGAGCTGCCACCACCGTGGTGGCCACAGGGGTCCCAGCTGGGTGCTGGTCCCACCGGGCTCCTCCACAGAGCAAATGCCACCACGGTGGTGGCCACAGGGATGCCAGCTGGGTGCTGGTCCCACCGGGCTCCTTCACACAAGAGATGTCACCACCGTGGTGGCCACAGGGGTCCCAGCTGGGTGCTGGTCCCACCGGGCTCCTCCACACAAGAGATGCCACCACCGTGGTGGCCACAGGGGTCCCAGCTGGGTGCTGGTCCCACCGGGCTCCTCCACAGAGCAAATGCCACCACGGTGGTGGCCACAGGGATGCCAGCTGGGTGCTGGTCCCACCGGGCTCCTCCACAGCCCAGATTCCGGGTGCAGACAATGCATGGAGCAGACAAAGCTCCTCTTCTTCCCCGAGGCTGGGGCCACCTCAGACGGGCTCAGTCCCCTCCAGAGCCCTTGGGGATTCCAGTCCCGGCTGGAATTTTTCCCTTGGAAGGGTCTTGGTTTGAGGGTGGGTGATGCCCGGGCTGGAAGGGAAGGATGGATTCACGGGCAGCGAGACTGGGGTGGACATCTCCATCTCCAGGAGAGGGGGCCCTTCAGCCGGCTGGGATCGACAGGGAAACAGAAAATGAAGAAATCGGGGGGGGAAAATGCAGCAGAGGAGGAGCTGAGGGTGAAATCCCGGCGGGGTGTAGGATGAAAAATCGCCTGCCCCTCGCTCTGCACCCCTGGCTGGTTGGATGGGCTCCTTGTGGAGCTCGGAGAGTCCGAGGGATCCCGGCAGCGCGGGCGGGATGAGAGGGGCGGGCAGCGAAAGGGAAGCGATCCTGCCGGGGATGTACGAGACAGCGCAGGCGGTGGCTGCGAACAGCCGAGCAAAGCCAGCGTGACAGCTCCCGGCTCATTCCAGCCTGCAGAATCCACCTCGCAGCTGGAAAAGCCCAGAAGGGAGCCGGGTTTGGCCGGTTCTGCGGCTCCCAGCGCTCCCGGGGCTCTGGGGGATGCGGGATGCTCTGCAGGGAGGGTCCATCTCCCACAGATCCCTCTCCCCAAATGTCCCACCCCGCAAAAAATGTCCCGTGAGCGGTGAAGCCCGGCGCTGCTCGGTGCCACTGGCGGAGCTGTGTCGCAGGTGCCACCGGAGGGCGTTCAGGGACAGCAGTGCTTCAGTGAGTTAGGATCCTGCTCCCTCCATCCCCGTCCTGCCTCTCGGGGTGCCTCTTCCCCCATGCCGACCCCAAACCCCCCTCGGGTGTGGAGGACAGCCTCATTTCAGGGCTCTCCCTCGTTCCCCTGGTTCCGGGAAGTTTTTAATTAAAGGAGAGCAGGGTGAGGATGCTGCCTTCCATCTCAGGGGTGGGACACCCCCCCTCTGCCTGTGTCCCCCACCCTGCCCGGCTCTACCCACCCTGCTGGGGTTCAAGGAGATGATTTTAGGGGTGTGAGAGTGGGGCAGACAACTGGGAGGTCTTGTTCTGGGGGGCCACATGAGAGCCTGTCCCTCTGTGTGACCCCACCTTCCACTGCTACACTGCCTCCAGGGCCAGCCTTGGGGACACCCAGGGGACACCCGAGTACATCCCAACTCTCCAGACCACATCCTGCAGAATTTGGGGAGCATCCACCATCCCAGAGGCTTTTGGCTCACACTGCCAGTGCTTGTGGGATCTGGTGGCCCCTGGTGCTTCAATTTCTCACCCCATGGAAAATCCTGCCAGGGTGGGTGTTCAGCCAGCTTTGGGGGAATTTCTGGGATCCCGGAGCTTTTCCTGAGCAGGGCTTTGCCTGCAGGGAGGAGCTATCTCTGCAACTCTGCTGTTCCCTTCTCAGCCTGGGGACAAACTCCATGCTTGCCCTCTGATTCACAGGTGCCTTGTGAATCACCCTTGTGAATGGCACGGGGTGATCGATCAGCCCAAAGTCAGCCTCCTTCCCCCCGGGAGGAGGGAGGGCAGGGTGGCAGGAGGGAAAAGGGCTCAGGCTGATTTGGGAGCACTGCTGGAGCAGAGCCACCTGCCCGGTTTAATGTGCCCAGCTCCTTTGGATCCAGCTCTGTTGCTCCCACAGTCCCAACCCGCATGGACTGGAGAGCCAGCAGCTTCCTCACCCACCAGCTCCAGCAGCCCAGAAGCTGCTCACGGAGGCTGAGCAGAGATTTTTATTCCCCCCAAAAGGCAGAAACCAGTGTGGAGTTCTGTGCCTGTGGAGATGCAAAGACAAAGACGGTGTTGGGGGGGTTTTCCTCTGTCACTAGTGCAGGGGACAAACAGCAAAAGTGAGACACAGAATCATTAATTCCTGTGGGGACGTGGCTGCTGATAACAGATCCCAAACAGACAAAGGACAGAAATTAGAGGTGCAGGGTTCACTTTTAATCAGAAGGGCTATTGGGTGTTAGAGCAACTCCTCTCTTCCACCCAGGAGAGTCACAAGTGGTTGTTCTGGCCTGTTTTGGGGCCAGGGACTGATTTCCCCAGGGAGGAGGTGCCACCAGCCCGAGTGCTGGCATCAGGCAGGGGCTTCAGCCAGAGGGAGAAGCCTGTGTCTGCCCAGAGCTTTTCCTGCAGGAATGAGGGTGCTGAGAGCATTTGGAAGTGGAGCTGGAGCCCTGCTGCTGTGGCTGGACTCATGACTCATTTTAAAACCAACCATAAAAGCAATTTTCCATGGAGTGATCGAAGCTTCCCTGGCTTATCACTGCCCCGGTTCCAGTCACGAAACCGTGGTGCTCACAGGCTGCCCGGGCAGTAATTGGAGGGCTTAATTGAGGAAGGTCATTAGGGACAGGCAAAGATAGGGCAGCTGGAGCCTCTCACCTGCTGTGGGTTGCTGAGGCTTTCACAGCAGCCGTGGGGAAAAGGGGAGGTTCAGGCTGGATACCAGGAAAAGGCTCCTCACCCAGAGGGGCACGGCCCCAAGAGCTCCAGGAGCATTGGACAGCACTCTGAGGCACAGGCTGGGATTGTTGGGGTGTCTGCACTGATGACCCTTCCAGCTCAGGAGATTCCATGCTGTGATTTTATGGAGCCCAGCAGGAAAAATGGGGCCTGTCCTGGGGTCTGGCCTGTTGGATGGGATGTCCAAGGAGTGGTGAGCATGTAGGGGTTTCAGACCAAGGTCTCAGGGGTCCCTCCTGCCTTTGCAGAATGCCTGGAATGGTCTTCTACAGCTCCGTGGGATGGTTCCATCAGCATCAGGAGAGGGAGAGGTGCTAAATGTAGGTAGGGAGTTAAAAAGTGTCTGCTTTGCCTCCCGCCCCATGAAGAGAAGGGAAAGATAATTTGTCTGCCCATTCCTCTCCTCTCCTGCCTCTTCCCTCCCCCTGCTCCATCCTGACACAGAGGTGACTTCTCCAGCCCTCCAGGAATGGATCTTGGGGAGCCCTCCCACCAGCAAGAGGCTGTTCCACACCACTGTTGTTAATATTAAGCTGCTTATCTGCCCCAGGGCTATAAAACTCTCATCTGCAACGGAGGAACACAAATTTCCCTCCGTTCTTTCTATCTGCTCCTGCTTATTGCAGCCTTATCAGCACAGCCAGGCAGCCTTTGGGGCACGGGATTCATGCAATGGCTGCAGCAAATGAGGCCTCTGGTCCCAGCACCGCGTGTCCCCATGGGGCCAAGTCCACCCCATGGGGATAGCATGGCACTGATGAGTCCCCAGCAATCTCACTGCTCTTCTGAGTCACCAGGCTAGGCCCTGAGCTGCACCTCCAGCAGATGATATCACCTCGCCTGCAGCAGGGGAATGCTGGCTTTGGGGTGTCCCCTGTGGGAAGTGGGTTTGGGACTTTGGGGCATTGACCTGGGGGATGTCCCCTGTGGGAAGTGGGCTTGGGACTCTGGTGCCTTCACCTGTGAGATGTCACCTGTGGAAGTGGGTTTGGGACTCTGGGGCATTGACCTGGGGGATGTCCTTTGTGAAGTGGGTTTGGGTTTTTGGTGCATTGACCTGGGTCCTCGTCATAGTTGGTGGAGCTGTTAATTGGCTGGTGAACCTCATGGGTTGTCCTAAAGCATCCTTCCACGTTTTTCCCAATGCCTTTGGTAGCCCACAGCAGGTTTGGACCTTTCCCTCCAGTGCTTTCCCTACGAAATTGGGATCATGACATTAAGTGGGGAAGACAAAGCTGGTGTGACGCCAACAGCTGCTTGTGCTGGCTCAGAGAATTCGGGTGGCTCTGAGGCTGTGTCACCTCAGTGTTCCACCACAAACTGGTGACCAAGAAGGGCCTGGACACACAGAGTCACTGCTTTTCCCCCAGGCTGGCTCAGCAGGTCTGGACAAGCCAGGATCTCCCCGAAGCCTTGAGCAATCGGCTTCCCCGTTCCCTTCCCCACCACGCTTTCATCTCTGCCTCTTCTGGGAAGCTTTTGTGCAATGCCTGATGAGTGATTGGCATTTGGACATGGCAGGAGCTCTGGCTGGAGCCCCACTGCTCAGGGTCTGGGGCTGTGGAGGCAGAACCCTCCCCTGGGATGGCTGCAGGGCAGAGCGTGCTGCACCAGGGTGGTGCTTGTCCCCGTGTCATCGCTGCCAGGTGCTGGGCTTGGCTGGGGTGGCTTTGCGTGCAAAGCTGGGGAAAAGGAGGCATCTGGCTCTGCTGGCACGGGCTGACTGGCAGCCAATGTAAACTCTTGGGTTTGAGCTGGAGCAATTCCTGGGTGTCGTTATTTTCCTGCCGTGAAAACACCTTTGTTCCAGCCAGGAACAGCAGCAGTTCGGCTTTCCCAGCAGCCAGGGCTGAAGGTGTCTTTCCTTGTGTCCTTCCTTCTGTCCTTCTTTGTGTCCTTCCTTGTGACCTCATGTTCTTTTTGTCTCTTCCTTTGTGTGCTCCCTTGTGTCCTCCAGGGCCACCACCGACCATGGTGGAGGAGGTGGATGAAGGCTCAAGTTGCCCCAGGGGAGGTTTAGACATTGGGAAAATTTCTTCCCCATGAGGTTGGTCAGTGGTGGAGTCACCATCCCTGGGGGTGTTAAAACATGTGACACTTGGGGGCACATGGGGACACATGGGGTTAGTGGTGGCCTTGGCACTGCTGGGCCTGATGAGGATAAAGTCTTTTCCAACCTAAACAATTCCATAATTCTGTAATTCTGATGGGGGCTGTGGGGTTATGGCATGGGTTGGCTGTCCTGCATCCATCGGAGAGCGACTCCCAAAGGATACGGTCCAGGACTAGAATAGCCAACATTTAATGGAATACCCAACACTAGAAACACCAGGAAACAAAGCAGGCAACGATTGCTACAAAACCAATCCAATAAAGCAGAAGTCCCGACGGTTTCAGTTTATCCCATCACCCCACAAAGTCCTTCCAGACCCAGCCCTGCTGGCAGGACCCCCTGGAGATGTCTGCTCCCAGCGCTCAGCTCCTGCCCTTGGTGGGGAAGCGCTGCCTGACCTGGAAGTGCTCCCACCTCTTGTGCTTCAGGGACAGTCGTAGAGCGGGGTCACATCCACCCTGCCGCCCTCGCCGACGCTGAACTCCAGCTGCTGCAGCAGCGTGGCCAGGAAGAGGAACACCTGCCAGTGGGCAATGTTCTCCCCAGTGCACCTCCTCTTCCCCAGGCCAAACACCAGCCCCTTCTCCCCGTCCTCTTTGCTCACTTTGGTTCCATCAGCACTGAGGAAACGCTCAGGGTTGAAGGTCTCTGGGTCCTTCCAAAGCTTCCTGGAAGGGAGAACATGGGGTGTTGAGATGGTTTCTCCTGGTCATGGGTGTCAGGGGGACGCTGGGAGGGGGGAACTGTCGGGAAGAACATCCCTGATGGTTTGGACCACAGGAGGGGTCCTGTTTGTCGCTGCAGGAGGGGACCTGTTTGCCAGCCCAGGAAAGGACCTGTTTGCCAGCCCAGGAGGGTTTGTGCCTCACGGTACTCACTCGTCGTGGTTCACTTGCCACTGGTTGACAAACATGCAGTGATCCTTTGGGATGAAGTGGCCGTTCAACACCGTGTCCTTGGTGGTGCTGGGCAGAGAACAGGTGGAGAGCTGGGCAAGCCCAAAAGCTCTTCTCGTCCTCAGGGAACTGTCAGGCAATGTGACAGGGTTCACAGGGGTCCCAGGATGAGGGAAGAGACAAGAATCTTGACTCCATGTTCAGAAGGCTTGGTTTATTATTTTATGATATATATTATATTAAAAACTTTACTAAAAGAACAGAAGAAAGGATTTCAGCAGAAGGCTGGCTAAGAATACAAAAGGAATGAATAACAAAGGTTTGTCTCTGACTGAGACAGTCTGGACAGCTGGACTGGGATTGGCCATTAATGAGAAACAACCAGATGAGACCAATCACAGATCCACCTGGTGCACTCCACAGCAGCAGAGAATCTTTGTTTACATTTTGTTCCTGAGGCCTCTCAGCTTCTCAGGAGGAAAAATATCCTAAGGAAAGGATTTTTCATAGAACATGTTGGTGACAAGGCTGCTCCTGAAGGGTGTGACACAAAGGGGTGGTTTTGTGGGGACAGTTGTGTCCTCCATGAGCCATAACACGGTGCCTCAAGGCCACCTTGTCCCTGGAGCAGCTCTGCCAGCCCACCACCATTCAGCACTGTCACTTTTGTTGTGCTGAAGGGAAGAGAGGAGTTAGACGAGACCCACAGCTCCTGACAAGTCAAAGCCCAGCAAACCCTGCAGGAGTTTCATCTTCAAAGCCCAATTTGTGCCCTTAGGACTGGCTAGGAAATACCCCAGATTGTATTTGGGACGTTTAAGAGTCTTGCTTTCACTTTCCTCCAGCAGAAAAATTCCAGTTCCACTTCACAGCTCATTCCAGAGGAGTTGTGATGAAAAATATAAACCCAGGGGTGTTGGGGGTGAAACTACCCTCAAAACAAAGGATTCCACCCCAGAAGGGCAACGAGCTGGAATATTTCCCCCTGCCAGGGATCCAAAACCCCAAAGGAGGCGTCAGCCGCTCCATCCCGTACCTGTGTGGGATGGTGAAGGGCAGGAAGGAGGAATGCCTGAACATCTCCAGGATGAAGGCTTCCGTGTAGGGCAGCGTGCCCCGGTCCGACAGCCGCGGCCGCCTCTCCCGCCCGATGGTCCGGTCTGGGGAGGTGGGTCAGGAGAGGGTCAGCACCAGGCTGAGCACAGAGGGGCTGGCCCAGAGGGATGTGGGTCATGGACTCACCCAGCTCCTCGTGGATCCTTCTCTGCATGCTGGGGTTTGTCACAAGGCACACGAGGCTCCAGGTCAGGGCTGTGGTTACGGTGTCGAAGCCTGGGCAAAGAGGATGGGGTGTGGGTGAGCTCAGCACAGCACCTGTCGGGACCCAGAACATTCCTCTGGCTGCCCTGGGTGATTCCAGACCCTGGCAGGGGGCTCAGAGACCTTGGCACAGAGTCAAAACCACCCCTGCCTTGGATTTTAACCCATGGAAACAATTACCAACTTTGTGTGAAGAGTTACAAGCCACAAGAGTTTGAGCAGAATAATAGTTAATTGGTCACAGGGTGAAAAAGTAGAATTTTAGGGGTTTTAGAATGGAGGTTCTAGAGGCAAGATGGAGGAATCTGGGCATGTCATGTCCTTCTTCTCCTTCTTCTTGTCCTCCATCTTCGGCTGTCATGGTGATACTTTTAGATTGGTTTAGACCAGAGACAGACTGTCTAACACAGGTGATAGGTGTTGGAAAATTATTGTAAGTAAAGTACAGGTAGTTCTTAGTATAAAAATCTAACACCACCCCAAGGGCAGGGGCTGTGCCACAACCAACCTGCTGGACAGACCTCAGCAGGTCCGAAAAAGAATGTATCAGATAAGAGAAAATAAACAACCTTGAAAACCAGAGACAAGGAATCCTGACTTCTTCTCCAAGAGCGCAGGGCTGGGAAAAAAGGCTTTTAATACCTCGAGCAGCACCCACCCTGGCCTGAGGGCTGACTATCACAAGGGGCAGTCTGGGCTGGCTGAGGAGGCAGGGGACATCCTGGCCACGCAGCAGGGCTTGGGGCTTTATTCTGCCATAACCAACCTTGATAAAATATCCTGTTCTCTCAGCCTGTCCCGCTCCTGGGTTGTGTCAGGTTTGTACAGCTTCTCCAGAATTGGGGGAATTTCCACAGCAAGGTGAATCAGCCCACAGACATCTCCCTCAGCTAGGAAAAACCACTCTAGATTGTTAGCTGAGCTAGATAACCCATGCCCTTCACTTTTCCAGAGCCAATATCCCAGACTGGTCTCTAGAGGTACCCCTGGAAGGTCCAGTGAGCAGGAGGGAGAGTGCTTCGACCCAAACCAGCTGCCTGCTGTTGAACAGGAGGAGCTGGAAAAGACCTGTGAGCATCTGCCAGAGCTGAGGAAAGGTGGGAGGATACCTGCTCCAAAGAGGTCGTTCACGAGGTTGACAATCTTCTCCTTGGGGATCTGCGTGGCCGTGTTGGCTCCCAGTTTTTTGTCCAGGCACTGCTCAGTGAGGGAGTCTGTGATGTCCCGGATGTTGTTCTGAGAGGAAGAGGAGGCAAGGTCATGGAGCAGGACTGCAGAGGGGTGGGTGCTCCTGGGCAGACCCACAGAGTGCTGGGGGAGCATCATCCCTCAGCTCCTGTGGTCCCTGTGGAAACAAGGAGAGGGCTCTCCCAGAAACGCGAGGTTTAACCACCAGACTGGCCACATCACACAGGGAATGGAGGAGATGCTGAGAGGCTCATGAAGCTGAATCTGGGGAGGTTCAGCTGGGACATCAGGACATTCCTCCCCCAGAGGGTGGTGGGGCTCTGACCAGGCTCCCCGAGGAATGGCCATGGCCCCAAGGCTGCCAGAGCTCCAGGGGAGTTTGGACAACGCTCTCAGGGATGCTCAAGGTGGGATTGTTGGGGTTGTTGGGATGTGTGCGCAGGGCCAGGAGCTGGATTGGATGATCCACGTGTGAGCCAGCTCAGGATATTCCACAATTCTACGGTACTCTGTGATTCCATGAGAAGGAGGACTGGGGAGAGACAGTGGCCATTGTTGCTTGGCTGCCAGAACACAAACACCTCGCTGATGGAGAGGGGAGGAGAGCAGGTGAGGATCCTGCCAGCTCTTACCTCGTCGTAGGTCTCGTAGTGCTCCTTGACCCTCTTCTACAGGAAGCTGAAACCTGTTGAAATCAATGAACAGCTTCATGCTGCGGCTGGGCAGGTAGCGGAGCGCGGGGATGAAGTCGGTGGGGTTGCCATCAGCAGTGACAGCAGTGAACTCCTCCATGGAATTCACCAGGCTGAGCAGCTCCTGGTCGTCGTGCTCGTAGCGCTTGCCGAAGCACATGGCACAGATGACGTTGGCCACTGACACCACCAGGTACTGGTTGAGGTCAAACCTCTTCTCCTTCTCCATCACCTGCAGGAACTTGGTGACCAGGTACTCGGCCTCCTTGGAGACGTGCTCCTCCAGCAGGCAGCTGCAGGACGAGGTGGGGCTGGGCGCGACGGAGAAGCTCTTCAGGGCGCTCTGGGCCAGCTTCCTGCGCGCTTTCCACACCTCCCCGGAGTCGGGGCTGAACGCCAGGCTCTGCCCGTTGGAGATGTAGTGGAAGCTGGGCAGGTCGGGGCGCCCCATGAAGTCGTCTCCCTGCTTGACCAGGGCTCGGCGGATGGTGTCCAGCCCGCTGAGCACCAGCACGGGCCGTGTCCCGATGCGCACCTCCATCACGTCCCCGTAGCGCCGGCTCAGCCGCGTCAGCGCCAGGTGCGTGTCCCTGCGCAGCTCCAGCACGTTCCCCAGCACGGGATAGCCCCGCGGGCCCGGCGGCCGCCGCAGCCCCGCGGGCACGGCCGGCCGCAGCCGCTGCACCAGCAGGAACACCAGGCAGAAGGCGGCGGCCGCCAGCAGCACCTCGCTGGCCGACAGCGCCACGGGCCACATGGCAGCCTTCGGGGTCACCGCCGGCAGCCCTAAAGGAGGGAGCGGGGTGAGGGCGAGAGCCGCCAGCAGCGAGGGGCTGAGCGCTGCAGGGGGGGGGACAGGGACAACGAGTGACAGCCCTTGAGCAGCTCAGGGGATGGAGCTGCCCCTGCAGCACCGCGGGTTTCCAGCGGCACACGCGGGAGAACTGTGAAGGCTCCAAAGGCACCCACCCATCCCTTAAGGGAGTCCTCAACCCGTCAGAGACTTTGTGGCACCCCTTTCCCTGCAGCAGACCCTTAGACTGGCGTGCAGAACCCTCAGGAATGAACCAAAAATGCATCATGAGCTGGGGCTGGTCTCTGGGCTGAGACACCTGGACGTGTTCCTGACAGGGACAGGGACAGCCCTTGAGCAGCTCGGGGGATGGAGCTGCCCCTGCAGCACTGCGGGTTTCCAGCAGCACACGCTGGAGAACTGTGAAGGCTCCAAAGGCACCCACCCATCCCTTAAGGGGGTCCTCAACCCGTCAGAGACTTTGTGGCACCCCTTTCCTCTCTGAAAACCCAAACCCCCACTGCCACAGCTGTGGCTCCTGCCCAGGGAAGCCTGTCCTGTAAAACAAGGCATGGAAAACTGCAGCTCAGCAAATCCCAGGGAAGCAGGAGCAGAGGAACAGCAGCTCCTCCACCAATGTGCTTCCAGGACCACCAAACCCACCAGGAGTCACAGCCAGGAGGATGGACCTGCTGCCCACAGTATTGGGGGACTTGGGCATGCCACAGAGCTGCTCTGTGACAACACACAGCTTACTGGGTGAGCAGGGGCACCCAAATGTGACCTTCCTGCTCCTATATCCACCTTCTACCCCTCCCAAAACACCCAAGCTGCCTCTTACCTGGTTGGGTTTAGGCTCCCAGCAGGGATTGGCACCAGGAGCAGGGGGGAATCCTCCTCTGTCTCCTCAACCTTCTTCTCAGGTCACCTTGTTCTACTCTGCCTGGTCCTTCTTCTCCTGCCACCAGGGAGTCCACAGCTGTCTAATCTCTCCACTCACTGGGTGTTTATCTTCCTCTCCCTCTACAAAGCCCTTGGCAGTAGCTACCCGTTAACAAATGGGGCTGACCCTGGCTGGAGCGTGTCCAAGAAGCCAGGGAAGAGCCTTTCTCCCCTCCAACAGGCTCTGGGCTATCAAGGGTGACTTCTCCTCCTGGTCCAGGGCCCTGGAGCCTGCTGTGGGGAGGCAGAAGGGGGTCCCCAGGACAGGGAGGAAGGAGGAGGTCCCTAAGCCCTGCCTTGGGGAGGATGTAGGACCTGTTGTCAGCATTGCTTGCCTACGGAATGTGGGTGTCAGCATCTCCCCCAAAAAGCTTTTCTGGGCTGGCCAGGCTGTTCCCAGCAGCCAGAGAGGGCTGTCACTTCCACGGCCACTCTGGAGGTGTTGGGAGCTGCAGGCTGTGAGCGAGGGGACACGTTTGTGACAAGGCACCCACAGCCCTCCCCGTCCATCCCTGGGGAACGATCCGGCAGGTCCCCTGTCCCGGGAGCGGTGGCTGCAGGATCCTCCGGGCCAGGGGCAGAGCCAGGCTCAGGTTAACGATTGGCCAGGTTTGCGTGAGAAGGCGGCTGGCTCGCTTCCCCCGGCTCCTCCGGGGCAAACAGGCAGCGAGGAGGAGGAGGAGGAGGAGTGGCGGGGCAGAGAGGAGGAGGTGAGCCCGGCAGATAGGAGAGGTGAAGGGGCAGAAGGGGGCAAGGCTGGGGCAGTTCATTCTCCCAAAGCACCGGGTGACACCCGACAGGGAAATGCTCGGGCCAGCGGGGCTGTTTCTCCGGGCGGGGCAAAATTCAGGGGAGTTTGGGAAGTGCAGCTGGGATGAGCAGGAATGAGCCAGAACTTGGGAGTTTGGCCCGACGTTTCCTTCAGTCTTCGAAAATTCCAAGGGGGATTTGGCCCAGGTAAAAGCTGAGCTAATATTTAATAAAGGCTTTCAACATCTGGTCTAATCGGGCTCGTTAATAGCAATGACGCCGTTCATTAATGTTTGGTAAGAGCCATTACAAAACTCCGGCTGCTGGTATTCCTGCTGATAATTCCCGGGAATGCCGCAGCTCTCCCGGCCCCGGCAGGACCCTTGGGAACGCTTTTGGGGAGGCAGGCTGCAGGAGCAGGTCTTGTCGGGCGGGCTGGATCCTCCCATCCCCGTGGATCTACCCGGACCCATAGCGTGGGGTCGGGCTGGGGCTGAGCGACCCCCCCCGCCCTCCCCAGCAGCATTTCAGACTTTGTGCTGATGCTGAACTCACCCACTCCTCATCCATCACATCCCAAAGCTCTGGAGAAGCTGGGGAGGGTCCCGGAGATGTTTCCCAGGACCCTCTTCCAGCCCGTCCCAGCTCTCCCCGGTGGCTGCCAAGCCCTGCTAGGGCAGGGTGCCTCCTGATGAGAACAGCGTTAAGAGCCGCTGCCTTGCGTGCCAGGCAGCCTCACACCCCACAAACACCCCAAAAACACCCCAAAAACACCCTCAAAACACCCTCAGCCCCCGCCGCCCCTCGCGGAGCCCGTGGATCCCCGGAGCTGCCTGGGGCAGCCGTGGGGACGCTGCCAGCCCCCTGTCCCTGCTGGGTGCCGCCGTCCCCTCCGGGGGTCAGCACCCCGCGGGACAGGGCTGTGCGTGCGGGGACAGGCGGGAGCGGCAGGGTGACGGTTCCCGCAGGCACGTGTGGCACGGCATGGGTGGCACCCGCACGTGCCCACGCCCGAGGGACACGGAGCTATGCGGGACATGGAGGGGTTCGCAGCCCTGAGCCTGTCCCCGCGCACGGATGAGTGCAGGGCGCGTCTGCGGCGTGTCCGTGAGGGGACACACCTGCGCAGGTGTGCGGGGGCACGGCTTGGGCACACTCAAGGGGGGGACGCGGGGACACTCGGACAGACAGACCGAGCGTTGTGCCCGGTGTTGTGCGAGGTGCCAGAGCCATGCCCGGCCGGGCTTTATGGACGCCCTGACGAGTGTCCCCAGCGGTGGGGCACCTTTGTGACATTTGTGGCCAGCAGCCTCGCAGCGCGGGGCACCGCTCGGTGTCGCCTGGCGCTAAGAGGGGACATTTCAGGTGGCACTGCCCTCTCTCCCTCTCCTCGTGGCTGGAAAGGGCTGGGATGACCGTGTCCTCTCGAGGGGACGCAAATCACAGGGCACTGCCGTCCCCTCGCAGGTGATGCAGCCTCCTGCGGCAGAGGGCACCCCTGTTGACACCGACGATTGTCCCCAGTGTTGGAGACCCCCCACAAGCTCCCCAGCCCGCAGCCAGCCGTGGCGGGAGCTGATCCTGAGCTGCTCCGGCGCCGCCCTGACCCCGGGCCAGGCTCCTGGACGGGAGGCCACCGCCCTGGTCCTTTAAAAACCATTTCCCCCCCCACCCACCCGTAGCGTGACTGCGAGTGACCAGGACGGCCCTCCCGGGTCTGGCCGGAGCCCTTTCGCACGCGATGTCCCTAATGCCACCTCCGGGACCCCCCGGAGGGGCGGGACCCCCCTGGCCTATCTCCCACCTCGTGGCGGCTGGGCTGGGAACAGGGATTGCGGGCGGACGGGGGACAGATTTTGGGAGCGGGCTGGTCCCCCTTGTCCTCTCTGCAGGGCAGGACCTGGCCTGTCACACCTCGGGGAGCGGGGCTGGGGGCTCCAAACTCTGCCCGAGCCCCCCTTTGGACCCCGAGCATCCGCCCCGGCGTGCCCGCCTCCCTCCGGCTGCACCCTGTGCCCCATGCCAGCCCCACCTCGCCCCTCGGGTCGCCCTGTCCCCAGGGGACAGAGGTGACACAGGGCACGGCGGCTTCTCACGCGAACCTGGACAATCTTTAACCGGGCCGGGGCAGCCAGGGCCGTGACCCCGGGGGTCCCTGCGGAGCTGTGGGGTGGTCCCGCAGCGCGAGGTGGGGGGACACGCACGGAGCCGGTGGCCGCCGCTCGGCTCTACCGGGCACAGCGGCGGCAGGACGGGCACGGCCCCGCGGAGGTGCGCGATGGCTGAAGCCCCGCGGCGAGCGGTCCGAGCTCATCCCCGCGTGTTCGCGGAGCCCCGCGGGGGTCGAATCCGCCAGTCCCCCCCTCCCGGCCCTCACTGCGCTGCCCGGGGCGGTTTTCCCACGCTCCCGCTGTCCCCGCGGCTCCGAACACCGAGGATGTGCCGGGGCTGCGGGCGCCGGGGCGGGGGGCGCGCCCGTGGCTGTACGGAACCCTCTGGGTCTGGGGGCGAGCAGGGCAGCCGGGCCGGCCCCCGGGGGGGTCCTGGGGAGCAGCGGGGCGCGGGACCGGCGCCTTTAAGATCCTGCCGGTAGCGTGACTGGAGTGACCGGGGCTGTGCGGGTTTGCCCAAACATCCCGCCCTCTTCGCACGCGATGCCCGCCCCGGGCTGGAACCCACGGGCGGCACCGACACCGACACCCCCCCCACACCCCACGCCCCACGCCCCACGCCACGACTCCCCCCCCTCCCTTCCCTAACCCTCCCCCCAGCCTGCCTCGCAGCCTCGCCCCCGGGGATGCGCGGGGAGCGGAGGTCCCGCACCCCACGCTTGGGGGGAGCCGAGGGGAAGGGAAGGGGCAGAGGGTGGGGGGGGTGTGGGGGGGTCCGGGGAGTTCTTGGGGAGTTGGGGGTCACGTGACGGGAGGCGGCCTGGCCAATCAGCGCGCGGGGCGATGCATATAAAGCAGGAGCCGCGGGCAACGGGCACCCGGCACCTGCCGCGGGATCGGGCCCCTCCCGGCACTCCGCACCGCTCCCGCCGAGGTGAGTACCGGAGAGCCCGGACCGCCGTGGAGGGGGCTGGGGGGGTTCTTCCAGCACTCCTGGGTGATGGGCAGCCCTGCCGTGGGCTGTCCTAGCTTTCCGACCCCCGCAGCATCCTCCCCCCACCTGCTAGAAGGTGGTTTTGGGGGGTCCTGGGGTAATGCTCCCCACGCGTGTCTTGCCACTGCTGAGGGCTGGGAGGGGGTCCCGGCTGGGCTGCACCCGCTGCCTTAAAAAGTCCCTAGAGCGCCCCCGAAATCTTCCCCTCAGGTGTCCCGTGGGTGACAGCGGCACCCTGCCAAACCCAAGGGAAAGGGGGATTTAACAGCCAACCTCCTCCCAGCCCTGCTCGGGGTTTTCGGGTGGATTTCTTCCCGTGAGGAGCTGGGAGCTGGGCTCGGTGATCCTTAGGAGTCCCTTCCAGCTGGAGGGACTGTGATTCTGACAGAGGGATGGTTTCTGACAGAGCTGGGAGTGGGGTGCACCCATCCCGCTGGCCCCGCTGCAGGCAGGGTTATTTTCCATGCCATGGATCGCTCAGGGACCATCCCTAGCACTGCTGTGTTTCCTGGGCTGGTGAGTGCTGGCTCGGTGACTCAATCAGGATCAGCTCTCCTCTAGCCGAGTGCTCTGGAAAAAACTTTGATGAGGAAAGAAAGATCCTGTGGTTAAGAGAGCACCTTTGCTTCCCTAGCAAGTAGACAAAAAGTTAGGGGACCCTTTCCTTTTGCTCCTGGCTAGCAAAACCCTGCTTTTCAGTGTGAGGAGTTTCCTAAAGTGTGACAATTGTGGATCACCAGTGAAGCTCAGCTCTGCTCCTGTCCTGTCCTGCACTGTCACAGCTCCAAGGGTCTCTGCCCAGAGACCAGCCCCAGCTATAAATGCATTTTTGGTTTATTCCTGAGGGTATGCTGCTGGGAGAGGGAGGCCACAAAGTCTCTGACGGGTTGAGGTCAGCTTGGGTGTTTTGGGAGGGGTAGAAGGTGGATATAGGAGCAGGAAGGTCACATTTGGGTGCCCCTGCTCACCCAGTAAGCTGTGTGTTGTCACAGAGCAGCTCTGTGGCATGCCCAAGTCCCCCAATACTGTGGGCAGCAGGTCCATCCTCCTGGCTGTGACTCCTGGTGGGTTTGGTGGTACTGGAAGCACATTGGTGGTGGAGCTGCTGTTCCTCTGCTCCTGCTTCCCTGGGATTTGCTGAGCTGCAGTTTTCCATGCCTTGTTTTACAGGACAGGCTTCCCTGGGCGGGAGCCACAGCTGTGGCAGTGGGGGTTTGGGTTTTCAGAGAGGAAAGGGGTGCCACAAAGTCTCTGACGGGTTGAGGACCCCCTTAAGGGATGGGTGGGTGCCTTTGGAGCCTTCACAGGTCTCCCGCGTGTGCCGCTGGAAACCCGCAGTGCTGCAGGGGCAGCTCCATCCCCTGAGCTGCTCAAGGGCTGTCCCTGTCCCTGTCAGGAACACGTCCAGGTGTCTCAGCCCAGAGACCAGTCCCAGCTCATAATGCATTTTTGGTTCATTCCTGAGGGTTCTGCACGCCAGTCTAAGGGTCTGCTGCAGGGAAAGGGGTGCCACGAAGTCTCTGACGGGTTGAGGACCCCCTTAAGGGATGGGTGGGTGTCTTTGGAGCCTTCACAGGTCTCCAGCGTGTGCTGCTGGAAACCCGCAGCGCTGCAGGGGCAGCTCCATCCCCTGAGCCGCTCAAGGGCTGTCACTCGTTGTCCCTGTCCCCCCCCCGGCAGCGCTCAGCCCCTCGCTGCTGGCGGCTCTCGCCCTCAGCCCGCTCCCTCCTTTAGGGCTGCCGGCGGTGACCCCGAAGGCTGCCATGTGGCCCGTGGCGCTGTCGGCCAGCGAGGTGCTGCTGGCGGCCGCCGCCTTCTGCCTGGTGTTCCTGCTGGTGCAGCGGCTGCGGCCGGCCGTGCCCGCGGGGCTGCGGCGGCCGCCGGGCCCGCGGGGCTATCCCGTGCTGGGGAACGTGCTGGAGCTGCGCAGGGACGCGCACCTGGCGCTGACGCGGCTGAGCCGGCGCTACGGGGACGTGATGGAGGTGCGCATCGGGACACGGCCCGTGCTGGTGCTCAGCGGGCTGGACACCATCCGCCAAGCCCTGGTCAAGCAGGGAGACGACTTCATGGGCCGCCCCGACCTGCCCAGCTTCCACTACATCTCCAACGGGCAGAGCCTGGCGTTCAGCCCCGACTCCGGGGAGGTGTGGAAAGCGCGCAGGAAGCTGGCCCAGAGCGCCCTGAAGAGCTTCTCCGTCGCGCCCAGCCCCACCTCGTCCTGCAGCTGCCTGCTGGAGGAGCACGTCTCCAAGGAGGCCGAGTACCTGGTCACCAAGTTCCTGCAGCTGATGGAGAAGGAGAAGAGGTTTGACCTCAACCAGTACCTGGTGGTGTCGGTGGCCAACGTCATCTGTGCCATGTGCTTCGGCAAGCGCTACGAGCACGACGACCAGGAGCTGCTCAGCCTGGTGAACATGGGCAACGAGTTTGGGGAGGTGGCTGCGAGTGGCCACCCCACCGACTTCATCCCCGCGCTCCGCTACCTGCCCAGCCGCACCATGGAGGTCTTCAAGGACATCAACCGGCGCTTCAACGCCTTCGTGCAGAGAATTGTGCAGGAGCATTACAGCACCTTCGATAAGGTAAGGGCTCCAATGCTCTTGGGTGTGGGTGGAGATGCCTGCAAGTGTCCCTTGCTGCTGGGCTTTTGGCTTCCTTTTTCTGCCTCTGTCGAGGCTGGGGTTGAAGGCACTTGAGGTGATGGTTCACCTTCAGGCTCGGGTGTTTATTATTTATTATCTATGTTACAGTCTCGCAGCAGTGGGTTCTGCAGTCTTTCCTTAACGAGACACAAAATTATTAACTATCTCTTGTTATAAGGTCTTTTAAGGCTAAACTATCCAATTAAGAAATGACAGCTAATTACAAAATTCCCAATTACAAAATACCACCTGAACCCATGAAGGAGGTGAAGAAGAGCAACGAGCCTCCACCCTAAATCCTCCACCTTGCTCTGTATCTATTACTATATTCTAAAACCCCAAACTCTGAGTTTTCCACCCTGTGACATTGCACACTTCTATCAACTACACACTCATAGTCCCAGTGCTATCAATGAATTTTGGAAGCCTTCTCCACAGCCTCAGGTCGAATGTAGTGCTCTCCTGGGACTCAGAGTCTGTCAGCACAGAAAGTCTGAAAATTCTCAGCATCCAGAGCTCCCTGCCTCACCCAGTAAAGCCCCTTGGAGGCCTCTGAGCTGCAGTGATTCCCTCCCCAAGCCATTCGAGGCAGGTTTCCCCATCCCTGTGTGTCCGTGGTGTCCCTGAGCCACTTCTCCAGGCAGCACCGACAGACCCAGAGGACACAGCCTCAAGCTGCACCAAGGGAAATTTAGGTTGGATATCAGGAAAAAGTTTTTGACAGAGAGGGTGATAAAATTCTGGAATGGCTGCCCAGGGAGGTGGTACAGTCCCCATCCCTGGGTGTGTGTAACACAGCCTGGATGCGGCACTGAGTGCCAGGGTTTAGGTGAGGTGTTGGGGCTGGGTTGGACTCGATGGTCTTGAAGGTCTCTTCCAAGCTGGTCATTCTGGAATTCTGTGGATTGTTCCCCAGGAGCACATCCGGGACATCACGGACTCGCTGATCGGGCACTGCCAGGAGAACAGCACTGGGGAGGATGCCCGGGTGCAGCTCTCCAATGAGAAGATCATCCACATCGTCAACGACCTCTTTGGGGCAGGTGGGAACATTCCTGAGGGCACCATTGGACCTTTGGGATGAGGCTGGGTCGGGACATGCAGCGGCTGTTGGGCCACCTTTGAGTATGTGGAGTTGCTGTTGGGTGCCTTCCTGAGCACTTTTTGGGGGAACAAACACCTGGAGTGGTGGAATCTGAAACACCCACTCACCTGTCCTCTTGTGGTCACTAAATGCCTCCTCCATGCCCATCCAGGCTTTGACACTGTGGCAACTGCCCTGTCCTGGAGCCTCATGTACGTTGCCTTGTACCCTGATGTCCAGAAGAAGATCCACGAGGAGCTGGGTGAGTCCATGACCCACATCCCTCTGGGCCAGCCCCTCTGTGCTCAGCCTGGTGCTGACCCTCTCCTGACCCACCTCCCCAGACCGGACCATCGGGCGGGAGAGGCGGCCGCGGCTGTCGGACCGGGGCACGCTGCCCTACACGGAAGCCTTCATCCTGGAGATGTTCAGGCATTCCTCCTTCCTGCCCTTCACCATCCCACACAGGTACGGGATGGAGCGGCTGACGCCTCCTTTGGGGTTTTGGATCCCTGGCAGGGGGAAATATTCCAGCTCGTTGCCCTTCTGGGGTGGAATCCTTTGTTTTGAGGGTTGTTTCACCCCCAACACACCTGGGTTTATATTTTTCATCACAACTCATCTGGAATGAGCTGTGAAGTGGAACTGGAATTTTTCTGCTGGAGGAAAGTGAAAGCAAGACTCTTAAACGTCCCAAATACAATCTGGGGTATTTCCTAGCCAGTCCTAAGGGCACAAATTGGGTTTTGAAGATGAAACTCCTGCAGGATTCACTGGGCTTTGACTTGTCAGGAGCTGTGGGTCTCGTCTAACTTCTCTCTTCCCTTCAGCACAACAAAAGCAACAGTCTTGAATGGCTACTACATCCCCAAGGACACCTGTGTGTTCATCAACCAGTGGCAAGTGAACCACGATGAGTGAGTATGCCAAACCCCCCCACTCATCCAGGCTGCTGTGGCTGCTCTGGGCATACAGATCATGCCTATCCTTGTGCCAAAAAAATCTGGATCATGTATGAAAGGGCAGATTGGACCAAAACTGATGTGGGTTTGGTGCTGAGCCCAGCCTTGGCTCTGCTGGGCATGGAGCTGGCCCAGCTTGACTTGGTCCCTGATTCAGCAGCTCCCCAGCACTGGGGATTACCTAATTTATGTCAGGAATCAGCAAATCCTGCTGCCAAGCAGATCCTGTGATCCGAGCTCTGGATGTGCTCAATGGGAATCGCTTGCTCCCCTTTATAAGGGAGAAAAATGTGGTGATGTGACCCTGTTTCAGTCAATGGGCTCATGTTGTGGTGGCTGATAACCAGCTTGGGGAATGATGGGGGGGCTGGGAAGCAGAGCCCCATCCTGCCCCTCCACTGCTTCCCAGCAGAGAAACTCCAGCAGGGAGTCAGCTAAGGATGGATACAGGAGGGGGTTCCCAGATGGGGTGTTCTGGATCAAACTCAAGATGGCTGTATCCAAACACCCCACCCAAGAGGCCAGAAACCTTCTGATATCCCTCCTGCTCCTGCCTGAGCTGGAATGGGAGTGCTGCCCTTAGGGCAGAGAGGATTCTATGGATCCCAGCAGAAATTCCCAGCTGAGACACTGTTAAATGATGCATTGTTCACAGGGGTCCCAGGATGAGGGAAGAGACAAGAAAGTTGACTCCATGTTCAGAAGGCTTGGTTTATTATTTTATTATATATATTATATTAAAAACTATACTAAAAGAACAGAAGAAAGGATTTCATCAGAAGGCTGGCTAAGAATACAAAAGGAATGAATAACAAAGGTTTGTGTCTGACTTAGACAGTCTGGACAGCTGGACTGGGATTGGCCATTAATGAGAAACAACCACAGAGACCAATCACAGATCCACCTGGTGCACTCCACAACAGCAGATAAGAATTGTTTGCAGTTTGTTCCTGAGGCCTCTCAGCTTCTCAGGAGGAAAAAAATACTAAGGAAAGGATTTTTCATAGAACATGTTGGTGACAGTTAAATCCCACCTGGCACCTCCCAGCAGCTGCACTGGACAGATTGGGAAGTTCTGGTGAGAGGATTCAACCCAGGAAACCCTCCTGGTCCCCATTTTCCCTGTTTGAAGAGCTGCTGGATGATCCCAGTGCTGAAGCTGCAGGTTCCCTGGCTGCTGGGATTAAATGGATGGAATTAAATCCACCTCTGGTGTCTGCCTGGGCACACCCAGCCCCAGGCTGGAGCAGGGCTTTCAGCAGGCTGAGCTGATGGAGTCTGAGATGAGTTGGTGCTGTAGATGAGGCCCAGAGCTTGCCAAGGGTGGTGGAGCCAGGCAGGGCTGCCAAGCTCCTCTCTGCAAGGAGGGGTTTTGTTCTCTGACCCCATTGCAGGGGCTCAGAACCATCCCAGTGCCCAAGGGACCCTCTGCTCTGGGGCTGGGATCTGGGACACCTCAGAGCCCTGCCAGGGCCTGAAGGGGCTCCAGGAGAGCTGGAGAGGGACTGGGGACACGGGATGGAGGGACAGGACACAGGGAATGGCTCCCACTGCCAGAGGGCAGGGATGGATGGGATATGGGAAGGAATTCCTCCCTGGAAGGGTGGGGAGGCCCTGGCACGGGAGAAGCTGTGGCTGCCCCTGGATCCTGGAAGTGTCCAAGGCCAGGCTGGATGATAAATGGTCTCTTCCAGCCAGGTCTCATAAACTCTTGGAGATCTATTTCACACCCAAGGTAGCTCAGCTACCTTAGAAGGCATAAAATCAGTAGGATGGCTTCTGTGGTGGTGTTGGAAACAGAAAAGTTTTAATAAAAGGCAAAATAGAAAAACTCTTCACAGAGAAAACCCGAGCCAGGTGCAAGAGGTTCTTGCTCCTGGTAAAACACCTCACAAAAGCCATTTGTTTCTTTGCTCTCTTCTTTTTCTAGTAAATTGCTCAGACAGGACTTTTTGGCTCCTGTCTGTCACCATGGTATTTTCTGAAAAATCCCTTCACCAGGACTTTTCTCCTGAGAAACCTCAGGAAATAAATGTGGGCAGCAATTATCTGATTGCTTGGAATGTGGTCTGGAGGTTGCTTACCAACAGGTGCAGCTTGGATCGGTTCCATGTGAATTGTTTTTAATTAATGACCAATCCCAGTCCAGCTGTGTCAGGACTCTGGTCAGTCAGGGGTTTTTGTTATTCGTTCCTTTCTAGTTTTCTGATGGGTCCTCTCTCTTTCTTTAGCATAGCTTTAGTACGTCATTTTAATAGAAAAATGGAGGGATGGAGAAATGGAGGAATAGAGGAATAGAAAAATAGAGGAATAGAAAAATAGAGGAATAGAAAGAGGAAAAGAGGAATAGAAAAATAGAGGAATAGAAAGAGGAAAAGAGGAATAGAAAAAAAAAATGGAAAAAAATGGAAAAAAATTGGAAAAAATTGGAAAAAATTGGAAAAAAATTGGAAAAAAATTGGAAAAAAATTGGAAAAAAATTGGAAAAAAATTGGAAAAAAATTGGAAAAAAATTGGAAAAAAATTGGAAAAAACGGAAAAAAATTGGAAAAAAAAGAAAAGGGGGGGGGGGAAAGAGGGGGGGGAAAGTAAAATAGATAATATCAATCTTCTGAGAACTTGGAGGCAAATTCTCATCCCTCACCTTGTCCTGGGGACCACCACAACACCTGTCCAATTGGCTATCCTTGAGTTTGAGGGGAAGTCTCCCAGGTCCTATGAGGTGTCTTCTTTGCTAATTGAGGCAAGAAACTTCTGGGCTTTTTTCCTCTTTAAGGAGCCCAAGGATAGTTTGGTCACTCCATCAATGAGGGCACATTGCTGTAGCTGGACAGGGCTTGGAGCACGCTGGGATGGTGGAAGGTGTCCCTGGACAAGATGTTGTGTGACCCTGTTATAAATGAATATTTCAATTTCATAATGAAGGAAATGGATTAAATAATCAAAGAATAAATGTGGAAAAAGCTGCAATTTGACTCTGAGCCAGGTGATCCAAGTCAGGGATAGCCAGGATTTGGCTTCTATGCACCCAAGTCCCCGTGGGTCTCCAAATGTCATTTCTAAGGGATTTGTTTTATACTTTTACATGTTTTTCTACAGAGTCTTTTGGGCTCTGGAAGGGGCCTTTCTTCAGCATATTTTAGTATATTATTTAGCAGTTTTTTGTTGCTTGCTGCCACCTTTCCCAGAACTGGTGGATAATTGCTGGAATCCTGCCAGGTGGAAATCTTCTGAGATAAACTCCTGGTGTCTGGATAATTCTGAATAATAAGAATATTATCTCATTGATGATGCCCATCAGATGCCTCCTGCTGGGGTCGTGTCAGATGAAAACAATCCCTTGAAATGTCCATCTCTGGACACAGTGTCCTGCTGGTGTTTAAATCTCCATCCTTATTACACAGCCATTACTGCTGGCTGCCCCACACTGGCTGTAGGACACAAAATGCTGCGGTTTTCATTTCCTTTAGCACAAATTATTTTATAATATTTTATATTTTAGGCATCATTTATTTTATATTTTAGGCATAATAGATTATATTTTAGGCATAATGTATTTCAGGCACAATATGTTATGTTTTAGGCATGATATGTTTTAGGCAGAATTTATATTATATTTTAGGCACAATGTGTTATATTTTAGGCATACTGTATTTAAGGCATAATACAATACATTTTAGGCATAATGTAGTTTACATTTTAGGCATAATGTAGTTTACATTTTAGGCATAATGTAGTTTACATTTTAGGCATAATGTAGTTAATATTTTAGGCATAATGTAGTTTACATTTTAGGCATAATGTAGTTTACATTTTAGGCATAATGTAGTTTACATTTTAGGCATAATGCAGTTTACATTTTAGGCATAATGTAGTTTACATTTTAGGCATAATGTAGTTTACATTTTAGGCTTAATGTAGTTTACATTTTAGGCTTAATGTAGTTTACATTTTAGGCTTAATGTAGTTTACATTTTAGGCTTAATGTAGTTTACATTTTAGGCTTAATGTAGTTAACATTTTTAGGCTTAATGTAGTTAATTTTTTAGGCACAATTTATTTTTTTAGGCACAATTTTTTTTTAGGCACAATTTGTTTTAGCCATAGGTTTTTTTTATATTTTAACCATAGTTTTTTTTTATATTTTAGGCACAATAAATTTTAGGCATAATGTATTTTATATTTTAGGCATAAGGTATTTTATTTTTTAGCCATAATTTTTCTTCGTATTTTAGCCATAATTTTCTTTGTATTTTAGACATTTATTATATATGATATATTATAGATATTATACGTATTTTACAAGTATATAGATATAAAATAATGTCTATTCTGATGCTGTCTCTGGCATGTCCCAGGGCGCTGTGGAAGGACCCCTCGTCCTTCAGGCCCGAGCGGTTCCTGAGCGCGGCGGGCACGGAGCTGAGCCGCGCCGAGGGCGACAAGGTTCTGTCCTTCGGCCTGGGCCGGCGCCGCTGCCTGGGCGAGACCATCGGCCGCTGGGAGATCTTCCTCTTCCTCACCACGCTGCTGCAGCAGCTGCACTTCGGCCTGCGGCCCGGCGAGCCGGTGGACATCACCCCCCAGTACGGACTGACCATGAAGTACAAGAAGTGCGAGGCCTTCCAGATCCGGCAGCGCTTCCCCGCCGGGAGCTCTCCGTGAGCTGGCAGGGTGGTTCCTCTTCCCAGCCCCATCAGCCCTTCCCATGTGGATGATGATTCCCAGAGGTGTCTTGGAGAGGTCCAGCCTCTGGTGGGGAGGGGGATGCTGGAGGTGGGATGTCCTCTGCCTGCCATGAGCAGCTCCCTCCATCCAAACAGCAATAAACCTCCCTGGGGATCCTGCCCAGCCTTATCCCGTGGAGTGAAATCCTTTTTGCCCAGTATGGACTGACCATGAAGTACAAGAAGTGCAAGGCCTTCCAGATCCGGGAGCTCTCCGTGAGCTGGCAGGCTCAGCCCTCCTCTGCATGATGGTTCTTCTCCTGGTGGGGCTCTTCCCAGCCCCATCAGCCCTTCCCACGTGGATGATGATCCCCAGAGGTGTCTTGGAGAGACAGCCACTGATGGGAAGGGGGATGCTGGAGGTGGGATGTCCTCCGCCTGCCACGAGCAGCTCCCTCCATCCAAACAGCAATAAACCTCCCTGGGGATCCTGCCCAGCCTTATCCCACTGAAATCCTCTTTCCCAGCTCATTATCCCACTGGCAACAGATCCTTTCCGAAGGTTCCGGAGCCTTCAGCAGAGCCCACCTCGAGGGGACCCATCCTGGGTGCACCCACGCATCCGAATTCCTTGAATGTAAACTCATGGAGTGAATTCCTGAGTAGGAATTAACTGATTTAAAAAAAAAAAAAAATCCACCAGCAAATCTGCTCACAAACTGAGGTTTTAAATCAATCCCTACCATGAAGCCTCCAGGAAAATCTCAAAGGATTGGGGAAAAGGGAACTGCAGGACACTCCTGGCTTTCAGACTAACTCTGCACTTGCTGCCTTTTTTAATATCAGGGTTTTTTTTTTCTTTATCAAGCAATAGATTTCTATATCCAAGCTGAGGGGCTTTCAGGACTGCAGGAGGTGCCTTTTGCTGCCTTCAGCTTTGGCCAGTGGGAAGGTGAAGCCTCGTGGCAAAGGGAGCAGCAATTCCTGCCTTTTTGTGCCTGTTTGGGGTGCAGCTGTGTGCTGGGGTGGAAACCACACCATATTTCTAACCCAATAAATTCTTACACGAACCTCTCTTAAGTCTCTTTCTGATCTTATTCCTCTTGGAAATGTTTTTTTTTTTTGGGGGGGGAAGCACCCTAAGCAGCTCTATCATCCCAAAAACTGTGAGTTGGTGTGTTGGATTGGGGTTTTTCCAGTGGGAAATGAGTGGGCTGTGACTCCAGTGGCACTGGGGGCAGTTTTTAATCCCAAAGGGAACTGGTTCTGGTCTTTCTCCTGTGTAAAGGCAGAAAGGTGATGCCAAGCTCTGCATCAGTTCAGGGCTTCACTAAAAATCGGGAGTAGCTTTCTATCCCTGAAAAAATGGGATCAGTAGGTCAAACCCAGCCTTTCAGGGAGCCATCCCTGGGGAGAGGTTTCATCCCCTTCTCAGAGCACCATTAAATCCAAAGCTTTGCACAACTTCCCCTAAAAAACAAACGAAAAAAGGCAATAAACCTGAATTTCCTGTAGGAATCAGAGGGGACCCTGTGGAAAGTTGGGGTCTGTTCATCCCCAAGGGCGGTCCCTGCAGGGATCAGCCCTCCAGGGCTCCCAGCCCCCGTGGGGCACGGAGCTTTTGGGGATTTGGGTGTGGTGGGGGGGAAAGGAGAGCAGCCTTGGGAGGGGATGGAAGGGAATGGGAGGGATGAAAAGGTGACAGAGGTGGTAGAGGTGTGATGGAGATGGGATGGTGTGGTGGAAATGATGGAAGGGATGGAGAGGATGATGCCATGAAGGGCTGGTGTGATGGAGGGGATGGTGTGATGGAGATAATGGAGGGATGGAGATGATGGAGAGGATGATGTCATGAAGGGATGGTATGCTGGAGATGATGGAAGGGATGGAGGGGATGGTGTGATGGAAATGATGGAAGGGGTGGTGTGATGGAGATGATGGAGAGGATAATGTCATTAAGGGATGGTGTGATGGAGATGATGGAGGGGATGGAGATGATGGAGGATTGGAGAGATGAAAATGATGGAAGGGATGGAGATGATGGAAGGGATGGTGTGGTGGAATTAATGGTGTGGTGGAGAGGATGGAGGGGATGATGTCATGAAGAGATGGTGTGATGGAGATGAAGGTGTGGTGGAGAGGGTGGAGGGGAGGGTGTGATGGAGATGATGGTGTGGTGGAGAGGATGGAGGGGATGATGTCATGAAGAGATGGTGTGATGGAGATGATGGTGTGGTGGAGAGGATGGAGGGGATGATGTCATGAAGGGATGATGTGATGGAGGGATGGAAGGTGTGGTGTGATGGAGATGATGGAGAGGATGATGTCATGAAGGGATGGTGTGATGGAGGGATGGAAGGGATGCAGGGATGGAGGGACAGAGGTGACAGGCAGATGTGTGACACAGGTGTGTGACTGCCGGAGGGCTCCTGCCGCGAGCACTGCGCATGCGCACAGCGCCGCTCCCACGCCGTCTCTATGGCCCCGCCGGCGGCCGGAGCGCCGCGCCGGGGGCGGGGCCGGAAGTGGCGTCACGCGAGCGTCCGTGAGGCGGAGGGGCCGCGGTGAGGCGGGAGCGGCGGCGGCGGGTGAGGGGCACGTCGGGCACGGCCCGGCGGTTCGAAGGGGCGGGCTGGGCTGCCGTGCTGCTTTCTCGGGGCTCTGGGGCTCTGCTGGACTGCCGTGAGGCGCGGTGGCGGCGCCAGGCCCTGCCCGGCCTGAGCGGGCCGTGGTGGGGAGGTGGGGCCGGGGGAGGCACGGGGCGGGAGGCCTGTGGGGGGGGTGTGGTTAACAAGGGGTTAAAGTGTGTTTGAGTCCCGTGCTTGCCTGGGAGTTGTTGTGTTTACTTGTGAGGGGGCCATGTTTGCCTGTGGGGGGACCCTGTTTATATATGAGGCTCTCTGTGTTTACCCAAGGGGGGCCCTGTGTGTACCTATGGAGATGCCCTGTGTTTATCTGTGTGGGGGGCTGTGTTTGCTTATGGGGGGGGTCTTGGGGAGCCCTGTGTTTACTTTTTGGGGGGGTTTATCCTTGGAAATCTCTGCATTTATTTTTTGGGGGGCTCCCCCTGTGTTTATCCATGAGGGCATTCCCTGTGTTTATCCATGAGGGGATTCCCTGTGTTTATTTTTGGGGGTTCCCTGTGTTTATCCATGGAAGGAGTCTGTATTTATTTTTGGGGATTCCTGGTGTTTATCCCTGGGATATCCCTGTGTTTGTTTTTGGGGGGTTCCCTGTGTTTGTTTATGGGGGGTTCCCTGTGTTTGTTTTTGGGGGATTCCCTGTGATTTTTTTGGGGGGTATCCCTGTGTTTATTTATGGGGTTCCCTGTGTTTATCTCTGAGGTTTCCTGTGTTTATCTCTGAGGTTTCCTGTGTTTATCTCTGAGGTTTCCTGTGTTTATTTTTGGGGGTTCCCCTGTGATTATCCATGGGAGGGGTCTGTATTTATTTTGGGGGGAGAGTTCCCCGTGTTTATCCATGGAGGGGTTTCCCTGTGTTTATCCATGGTGGGGTTCCCTGTATTTATCCATGATGGGGTTCCCTGTATTTATCTCTGGGGGTTCCCTGTATTTATTTTTGGGGGTTCGCCTGTGATTATCCATGGGAGGGGTCTGTGTTTATTTTGGGGGGAGAGTTCCCCGTGTTTATCCATGGAGGGGTTTCCCTGTGTTTATCCATGGTGGGGTTCCCTGTATTTATCCATGATGGGGTTCCCTGTATTTATCTCTGGGGGTTCCCTGTATTTATTTTTGGGGGTTCGCCTGTGATTATCCATGGGAGGGGTCTGTGTTTATTTTGGGGGGAGAGTTGCCCGTGTTTATCCATGGTGGGGTTCCCTGTGTTTATCCATGGTGGGGTTCCCTGTATTTATTTTTGGGGGTTCCCTGTGTTTATCCATGGTGGGGTTCCCTGTGTTTATCCATGGGGTGTTTCCTGTGTTTATCCATGGGGTATCCCCCTTTTCACCTTGGGGGTTCCCCTTTTTACCTTGTGGGGCCCCTGTGTTTACCTGTGGGTCTGGTTGGGTTTACCTGTGGTTGGTAAACCACTTGTTTACAATGTTTATAAGATTTAGGATCCCTGTGTTTTCCTACAGGGATACAGCCACCCCCCCAGTCCATAAATAGTTTAATTTATACTTGCACTCAAACACAGATTTATTGTTGGGCAGTTTTTTGCTAAAAGGAGGCTCTTGTTTTTCCAAAGGATCCCTTTGAGGTGATGATGTGTGCTGAGCTCCTTCCCATATTTCCTAAGGGAGATTAAAAAGAAAACAGGAAATGGAATGAAGTTTTAGCTTTCCTGTGGATGCCCAGGGATGTGTTATCTGTGTTTTGAGAGTGCTTTTACCAGCCATCTCCTTGGAATGCAGGCATTCTCACTGAGGGTTAATATCAACACACAGCCACAGGAAGGAGAGGAGCCTGCTCCTCAGGAATTTATGGCTTTGTGACCAAATTTAATTGAAGCATCCCCTGTTTTCAGCCTGTGAAACTTGAGGGAAGTGAGATATTTTTTTTTTTTCCTTATCCAGGTTTTTTTTTTTCCTCCCCTTGCATCTTTTTCCACGAGGCTCAGCTTGCAGAGAATCCAGCTGCCTCTCTCAGCAATGTGATTTTTACATGGAAATTGATCTCCCTGGGCTGTCTCCCGTGTTTCTTTGTGCTGCTCACAGTAAATATCAAACATTCTCCCCCTTTGATTGCAGCATGAAAGGCAAATCTACACATTTAGGAGCTTGTCATGTCTCTTGTTCTCCGTGATGCTCGTGAGCCTGTCACTGGGAAATCTGGGATCAAAGGAGCTCTTTAGCTGCTTCCAGCAGTGTTGGAAACATCTGTCTAAACAAATTGGAGTTTTTTCTCCCTGCTTCTGACAGGATTCGAGTGCTGGGAAGGAGAGCAACCATTTTTAAATTCATTTATCTAATTGTGGCAGTGATGCTGAGGCTGCTTTTGCCCTGCATTCCAGTTTTTGGGTGTTTTTCTCCCCTCTTTTGTGCTTCTCTCTTGGTTGGGGTTCCCCTCCTGCTCTGTATCTCTGTTCCCTGAAAGATTTTGCTTTTCATTTGCACATGCAGAGATCAATCCTGAATATTCACAGGAGCTGCTCTGCCCCAGTGTCCATCTGCCAAAACCAGGGAAATGAAGAGAAATTCCCAGTTTGAAATCACAGGGAGTGTTGCCTTTTTCCCCAGCCTGGAAATGAAATGAAGAGAAATTCCCAGTTTGAAATCACAGGGAGTGTTGCCTTTTTCCCAGCCTGGAAATGAAATGAAGAGAAATTCCCAGTTTGAAATCACAGGGAATGTTGCCTTTTTCCCCAGCCTGGAAATGAAATGAGGGAAATGAAGAGAAATTCCCAGTTTGAAATCACAGGGAGTGTTGCCTTTTTCCCAGCCTGGAAATGAAACTTGAGATAATTTTAGTTAGGAGGTGATATAAGAGCAGATCTTTATTTGAAGGCCTTCAGGGGCCTTTGTGAACTTCTTTTTTCTATCACCTCCTTACTAAAATTATCTTGAGTTTCATTTCCAGGCTGGGGAAAAGGCAACAGCAGAATGTCCACAGGCAGGACAAAACACTGAATATTCCTTTTGGATTTTGAATTCACCCAGTCAAACAAAGATCTGCAGATCCTTATTTGAAGGCCTTCAGGTACTTTCATGAGCATCTTATATCACTTGCTTACTAAAATTATCTTGAGTTTCATTTACAGCTTGGAAAGAGAGTATCCACAGGCAGGACAAAACACTGAATATTTCTTTGGGATTTTGAATTCACTCAGTCAAACAGAGATCTGCAGAACTTTATTTGAGGCCTTCAGGGGCTTTTCAGGTCATCTTTCTTAGATCAGCTCCTTACTAAAATTATCTTGTGTTTCATTTCCAGGCTGGGGAAAAGACAACAGGAGAATATGCACAGGCAGGACAAAACACTGAATATTCCTTTTGGATTTTGAATTCACCCAGTCAAACAAAGATCTGCAGATCCTTATTTGAAGGCCTTCAGGGGCTTTCATGAACATCTTCTATCACCTCCTTACTAAAGTTATCTTGAGTTTCGTTTCCAGGCAGGGGAAAAGGCAACAAGCAGGACAAAACACTGACTATTTCTTTTTGGATTTTGAATTCAACCGGTCAAACAAAGATCTGCCATACAATGGGGAAGGCAAAGCCCCAAGATATATGTTTATATTTTATTGTAAATTATTTTTTATTATCCAGGGCTGTACACTCTGCCTGGGATGGTTGGGCTGTCGTTTCCTCCCCACCAAGGAGAGAGGAGCCAGCAGAGCTGGGAGGGCTCCAGGGCCATGGGTGCTGATTCAGACTGTGGCTTTGTGCATCTCGTTGCAGCATCTCCGTGCCACAGCCATGGCCACAGACTGGCTGGGCAGCATCGTGTCCATTAACTGTGGGGAGAGCTTGGGAGTGTACCAGGGCAGGGTGTCTGCTGTGGATCAGGTCAGCCAGACCATCTCCCTGACACGGCCCTTCCACAACGGTGTCAAATGCCTCGTGCCAGAGGTCACCTTCAGGTGAGTGCCTGCCTTGCCCCCAGCGCAGGTCTGGGTGTGAAAAGTGTGCTGAGGAAGGCAGGAGCCTCCCCTGGGATGGAAAATGTAACCCCTCTCCCTCTGAATTGTTATCATTTTGAAATTAAGGGGCTCTCAGGCAGAGATAGGGGGGTAGGAATAGCAGTTCTTTTTAGGGGGGAAAAAAAAAGCAGTGATACAAACCTGATGTCTCTGGTGTCGAGATGACCCTGAAGTGTTAGAAAGTCTCTTTTTCCCAGTCCCAAGACCAAAGAAGAAGACAGGATTCCTTTTTCTCTCGTTCTCAAGGTTGTTTTCTTGCTCTTACCTCATACATTGTCTGTCTGACCCGCTGGGGTCTGTCCAGCAGGTCGGGGTGAGGCACACTGACTGCCCTCAGGGTGGTGTAATCTTTCTATACTAAGAACTACCTGTACTTTATTTACAATAATTTTCCAACACCTATCACCTGTGTTAGACAGTCTGTCTCTGGTCTAAACCAATCCAAAAGTGTCACCATGACAGCCGAACATGGAGGACAAGAAGAAGGAGAAGAAGGACATGACATGCCCAGATTCCTCCATCTTGCCTCTAGAACCTCCATTCTAAAACCCCTAAAATTCTACTTTTTCACCCTGTGACAAATTAACTATTATTCTGCTCAAACTCTTGTGGTTTGTAACTCTTCACACAAAGTTGGTAATTGTTTCCATGAGTTAAAATCCAAGGGAGGGGTGGTTTTGACTCTGTGCCAAGGTCTCTGAGCCCCCTGCCAGGGTCTGGAATCACCCAGGGCAGCCAGAGGAGTGTCCTGGGTTCTGACACAAACTGCCAGAGTGAGAGGAAGAGCTGACCCCCTGTGTGTCAGGGTGGTGGCACAGTCCCATCCCAGGGTGGCTCAGGGTGGTGGCACAGTCCCATCCCAGGGTGGCTCAGGGTGGTGGCACAGTCCCATTCCAGGGGGGCTCAGGGAGGTGGCACAATCCCATCCCAGGGGGGCTCAGGGTGGTGGCACAGCTCCATCCCAGGGTGGCTCAGGGTGGTGGCACAGCTCCATCCCAGGGGGGCTCAGGGTGGTGGCACAGTCCCATCCCAGGGTGGCTCAGGGTGGTGGCACAGTCCCATCCCAGGGGGGCTCAGGGTGGTGGCACAGTCCCATCCCAGGGTGGCTCAGGGTGGTGGCACAGTCCCATCCCAGGGTGGCTCAGGGTGGTGGCACAGTCCCATCCCAGGGGGGCTCAGGGTGGTGGCACAATCCCATCCCAGGGGGGCTCAGGGTGGTGGCACAGTCCCATCCCAGGGGGGCTCAGGGTGGTGGCACAGTCCCATCCCAGGGGGGCTCAGCCCTCCTGCAGTGCCAGCTGTGGCTCTGTTGGAGCAGGGATCCTGCACAAGGCAGGAGTTTTCCTCTGCAGCTCCAGGGCTGCTGGAGATGGGCCTGCTCTCCCTCTGGGAATGCAGGGCAGGAGAAAGCTGCTCCTCTGGGAATGCAGTGGGCAAAGGCTGCTGGGCTGTTCCCAGCTCAGATTGGATCCAGGTAGGAATGCTTGGCTCCTCCCCTGGGCAGAGCATCTCCCCCTGGGATGGTGGGATTTGATCAGCCATGCAGGGACACTCTCTAGCCCATTAACAGAAGATAATTAATAATTAGTGGCCCATGAACAGAAGAGAACTGCTCCACAGATAGGAATAGAATACACAGCTCCATTTCCAACCTAGGACAGCCTGGCTGTTGGATTATATTTTTTATTTTGTTGTGAAGATGGGGTAACAGAGGTGCTTAAAAACTTTTATGAGAAGGGTAAGATAATATAGATATTTTAATTTAAACTTTTTCTTTATTGGTGTCATAGTTTTGCATGAGAGACATTTAGGGAAGTGACGCAAAGCACTGACCAGCACAAAAAATTAACCCTTTTCTTTACACCTTGGAAGGTTTTGAGGCTGCTTTATCTTTCTGCTAATGCTGTCACCCAGCAGGGAGTGAGACAGGGCATGGGCCAGCAGTGAACCCAGCTTAGAGCATTCACTGGGGACATCCCAAACTGGGGACATCCCAAACTGGGGACATCCCAAACTGGGGACATCCCAAACTGGAGAACCAAAACCTCAACAGCTGTAAAGCATTGAAACTGGTTTGGGGTTTATTCTTTTTTTTGTTCTACTGTGTTCTAGATGTTTTCAAGCTAATAATTTAAAATAACTCTTTGTAAGTCTTACTGTAATAATATATTTTTATCATATATATTACTATAAAATAATATTATGTATAAATACATTTATATATTTATAATTTAATATAAATGTTTTCTGCTATATTTTACTATATTATACTATAACATATTTTACTATATCTTTTATAATTATTTTTTCTAAAATAATTTTATAAATGTAACATAAAATATAATAGTTGTAATATAAAATATTTTTAAAACATATTTTACTATATTATACTATATTTTTAAAAATTCTCTTTGTCTAAAATATTTAATTTTCTTTATAAATTTAATTTTTTTAATGAAACTGATTATATTTATGAAACTAAAATTACTCTTTGTAAGTCTTACTATATTTTTTATAGTTCTGTTTTTTAATATTTAATTTTATTTATAAAACTAATTTAAAATGACTTTGTAAATCTTGCTGTAATATATTTTTATCATTCTATTTTTCTGAAATATTTAATTTTATTTCTAAAACTATCTTTTAAAACTTTTTTAGCTCTATTTCTCTCTTTTAGAATATTTTACATTCTATTCCTGTCTTAACAATATCTCTCTTACTCTATAGTATTTCTAAATCAACATTTCTTACCTTAAAATTTATATATAACTCAAAAATAATTAATATTTATTATATATATCAATCTATATTATATATAAATATAAGAAATATTTAAAATAAAATATATCAAACATATTTATTTATATGAAATGTGAATATATAAAATGTATGTGTTTTATGTATTTATATATAAATATATAAAATATAAATAAATATATAAATAATATAAATATGTAATATATCTATATATAAAATAAATATAATATATAAATATAATATATATTCTATCTATATATGTTATAATTTTATATTATATATAAAAATATATAAAACATTTATGTTATATATTTATATAAGATATAAATATATATTTTATATGTATAATTTTATTATTTTATTTATATATTATATATCATGTAAGTTTAAAATAATGGATATATAATATATTAATATATAACATACATTACATTAAATTATAATAAATAATTTATAATTTTATTAATTTTATTTCTATATTATATATAACCCAATTTAAAAATAAATAATTATGCAATCTATAATCTATTAAAATATATCTCAATAATATATATTTATTATATATATATTATTAAAATAATTAATATATTTAATCTATAAAAGTCTATTATATATCTAAATAATATATATTTATTATATGTACATATGTAATAAATATAATTTTTATTTATAATTTTATGTCTATATTTTATAAAATGTAATTCTAAAATTATTAATATATATACAATATCAATCTATATGTATAAACCTATAATATATACAAATATATAAAATATATTTATTGTATCTACCTGTATACTGAATACCTGTAATTTTTATTTATAAATTGAATTGATATATATATTTATGTAGTTATACTTTCATCATCTTTATTTCTATTCCCTTCTGCTGTGGCAGAGGGGGCTGAGGTGCTTTTTCAAAGCTTTCCCTTCAGCCCCTGCTAACACTGTGCTGAAAAATCCCCCTGGGAGTCACTCCTCAGTGCCCCTTTTCCTTTCCCTGCACTGCTGTGCCTGAGGCTCTGAGTCACTCCTTTTCCATAACACTGACTCCACTCAGTCAATACTCTTATTTTTTTTTTTTTTACCTCTGAATTTCTTTTTTTCCCCTTGGATTTTGAGGAGAGGCACTGGGGGAAGGCAGCAGGGGCTGTGTGGGGTCTCCCTGCTTTCACATCCCCTTGGACAAATGCTGAGTTAAAGCTGAAGAGCCTCGCTGCTGACTTCTTCCTTGCAGTCAGTGCAAGTGCAGGGCTTTATAATCACTCCTTTGTTCCATTTTGGCTTCTGCCCACTGCCAGATTAGTGTTCTTTAGCTTTTTTTTCTTTGGAAATGGGAAGTATCCTCCTTGTCTGAGCGTGAACTGCTGTGATCTGAGGGCAGCTTTCTGCAGAAATGGATTAAAAGTAATAGTAGCCTCAAGGCTGCGAGCAATTAATTAGCTGGGAACTGTTAAATTAATGCAGATTTCTGCAAAGCTCTGGGCCAGTTGCTTCCATTTTTTGCTTGACTGATTCCTGTTTCAGCTGCAGAACCTTTCAAGCAACATCTAGGTGCAGTGCAGGCATAGTGAAGTGGTTATTTTGAAGATTTGCCATTTCACTTGAACATTTTGATATCTGTGTTTGAGCATTCAAATCCTTTTATTCCCTTGTTCCTATTGATCATGGCATCAGAACAATCCTGTTGGACAAGGATGTTTTTCCTCAGGAGGTTTTTTCCTGCCGGGGTGTGGTGGTGTTCACAGGGGTCCCAGGATGAGGGAAGAGGTGAGAAAGTTGACTCCATGTTCAGAAGGCTTGGTTTATTATTTTATGCTATATATTATGTTAAAACTATACTAAAAAAACAGAAGAAAGGATTTCATCAGAAGGCTTAGCTAAGAATAGAAAAGGAATGAATAACAAAGGTTTGTCTCTGACCAAGACTCTCTGGACAGCTGGGCTGGGATTGGCCATTAATGAGAAACAACCACATGAGACCAATCCCAGATCCACCTGGTGCATCCCACAGCAACAGATAAGAATTGTTTGCAGTTTGTTCCTGAGGCCTCTCAGCTTCTCAGGAGGAAAAATATCCTAAGGAAAGGATTTTTCATAGAACATGTCAGTGACACTGGGGTGTGTGCTAAATTCCTGCTGTTCTGGTGCTGTTTTTAGGGCAGGTGACATCACCGAGCTGAAGATCCTGGAGATCCCAGGGCCAGGGGACAGCAGGCAATGCGGGGACTCGCAGCACATGGACACGGCCATGCCAGGGGTGGGCTGCCAGGTGGGGCCCAGCCAGAATGGCACTGGCAAGGTGCTGAAGAAGCCCATGTCCAGCAGTGCCCCACAGAACATCCCCAGGAGGACAGACATGAAGAGCCAGGACATTGTCATCTCCCCACAGCAGCAGTGCTCCAAGAGCTACATGGATCGACACATGGAAACGCTGAGCCAGTCCAAAGGCTTCCGGAGGAGGCACAACTCCTGTGAGTGTGGGGCTCTCCTGCTCCAGCACCTTCCCTTTGCCACCAGACTTTGCTGGGAACTTCCCCTGGCCCACCTGTGGGTTATTTTGAAATGGAGTATATTTCTGACCCCACCAGAAAGGTGCTTGTCGTCAGGTGAGGGTTGTCTTGGTTTGGAAAGACAGGTGTCTGCTAAGGAAGGCAGGAGCCTCCCCTGAAATGGAAAATGCAAACCCCCTCCCTCCAAATTGCTATAAAATTTAAATGAAGGGGCTCTCAGGCAAAAAATATGGGAGCAGGAATAACAGTTCTTTACTAGGGAAGAAAATAAAATGATAAAATAAACAATGCAGTAATCTAGAATAGCACTGACAGAGCCAGAACTCAGCCTGATACCCTGCTGCTAGCAGTCCAATTGGAATTGTGGCTGCAGCCCTCCTGCAGTGCCAGGGGTGGTTCTGCTGGAGCAGAGATCCTGGAGAAAGGTGCAGTCTTCCTCTGAAGATCCAGGGGAAGAGGCAGCTGCTGCTCCTCTGGGAAATCCAGTGGAGAAGCTGTGCAGTTATTCCAGACTCTCCAGATTCTATCCGGGTAGGCATGCTTGGCTCCTCCCTCTGGGCTCACATCTCCCAGTGGGATGCTGTAGTTCTTATCAGCCATGCAGGGACATTCAATGGCCTCTTATCAGCAGGTGTCTACCCAGAGGGAGGAGTGGATGTGGAAGAGATAAGGAAAACTGCCCACTGAACAGAAGACAGCTGCCATACAGGTGGCAAATAGAACACAATTTCCTTGGCAGTCCAGGACAGGGTTGGTGTCTTGTTCCTGACAGAATGAGAGGACACAGACTCTAATTTAGGTTGGGTGTTAGGAAAAGGGTTTTTACTGATAGAGGGATAAAGTACTGGATTTGTCTGCCTGGGGAGGTGGTGGAGTCACCACCCCTGCTTGTGTTTAGAAAAAGATTGGATGTGGCCCTCAGTGCTGTGATCTCGTTGAGGTGGTGTTAGGGCATGGCTTGGACTCAATGATCTTAGAGGTCTCTTCCATCTTAGTGATTCTGTCTATGTAGAAAATGTCTAATGCCAGTTCCAAGGATTTCCTCATTTTGCTATCTTTCCTGTTTGAAGATTGCCCAGCTTCCAGCCTTTTCCTCTAAAAGGAGCTGCTCCAAGCTGCAACATGATCCTGGAGTGGGAGGAAAACACGGTGGGTTGTAGCAGCTCAGTGTTGTGTTTGCAGGGATCCTGGAGGAAAAGTGAAAGACACATGCAGTGAGACTTTCCCCCACGTTTTGTCTTTCATGATTCTAGGACTTCCTGAGGCAGCAGTGAGAGTTCAGGATTAATGGATTTTTTCCCCTGCTTAATTTAACCTCTTGCTTTTTAAATCTCCCCAAGCTTTTCTATTTAAGTCTTCTATACCCATAACCTATTACAACATCACCCCATACTTAATTACAAAAGGGGTTTGGCTGTGTTGTTAAAAATAGAAATTAATGAGGGTGATGTAAAATCAGAGCATCCCGAAGTCACACATCCCTTATTTTTATTTCTCTTGATAAAATCTTCAAAATTGGGCCAAAACTGGCTTTGTTCTCTTTTTTCCTCAAAGCCTCCTGAAGTGTCTTCCTTTCCAGACCCTCATAATCCAATTCCTGAAATTTCAATGTACATCCAGCATATTTCCACGAGTTAATTGTTGAAGCCTTGGTATGCATCCAGAGTAATTCCATGATTTCATTTTCTCACAAAAGAAACAAACCAAGGTGGGCCAGGCCAGTGAAACGGGTGTAAGGTTGTGTTTTTGAGGAGAAATTCCTAGACCTCTGGAAGTCTTTCTCCTTCACCAACAACTGGGATATTTTTACCCCTTCCAGGATGTCTGCTAGATTTGGGGTGAGAATAGAGTCCTTCAGCCCACAGACAACTCATGTTAGGTTTACATGAGCACAACAGGTGACTTTTACAGACTTTGAGGCAGGTTGAGTGAGGTCCTAGGTGTAGATTGTTGGATTGGGTTCATTTTGGAGTACAGGAGGTACACAAGGGATGTCTTACCCTGTAAAATGTGCATTTGGAGAGTAGGGTGAGTGAGGTGTGAGTTTGGGGAGGGGGATGCAATTGGGCCTGGCTTTGTAGGGAAGTATGGGCTGAGATGTCATCCAGAGCTTGTGTCCTCCAGCTGAAAGGTGACCTCTTGCTGGCCTCTAGCGTGCCAAGTGAGGGCCAGAATTCCCTTTTGGAGCCCTGGTGTGACAGGAATCAATAAACCCCAAACACCAGTGCAGGTTTCCCAACAATGGTCCTGCTGCCGTGCTGGCACCGGGCTCGTGGTGCCAGGGCTGGCAGCAAAGCCTCCCACAGGGATCTCTCAGGAAGGCAGCCAGCTTGCTGGAGACTTTGTTTGCTTGTGTGCTGTACATGAAAGGGTTGTTATTCCTCAGGAACAAAAAAAGCCCGGGAAGGATTGTTTATCTTGTGAGGGAGGTGCTTTTCTGTGTGCCAGCTTGGAGTGGAGCTCTCCTCATGCAGGGCAGAGCACTGGAAGCTGTGATCCAAAAGCAGCTGGAATAGGAGATCTGCCTTTCTGCAGCCTGACTTTGCTTTCCCCCCTTGCCCTTTTTTTACCTCTTTTCTTTTCCCTGAGCAGAACCAGCTGTCATTTTTTCCTGCCTAGAAGGCAATGCTTGAAGAAGAGCAGCTCCTAACTTTGCTCCCAGCTCCTTGGAGGCCTGTGCCACGTTCTAGGGGACTATGGGGCAGCCAGGGCAGAGCTGGGTGGGTCAGCAGCATTGCAGAGCTCAGCATGGCTCAGAGAGCTGCCCACCACGTTTTGATGAGGAGGCTCCTGGCTCCTATTTTCTGTGGCTGCAGGGAGCTTTGCAGCTATTGTTCTCCAGCTTTATTCCATCAGCATTCCATGCTCACATCAGCTGCTCCCGTCCCACTGGACACCCAGTCTGAGTTTGGGGCAGCTGAGGGGAGTGTGGAGCTGTTTGCAGAGGAGTGTGACAGGAACAGCCTGAGCAGGCTGGCTTTGCCTTTGCCTCCAGCTTGTCCACCTGAACCCTGAGAGTCCCTTGGCTTCTGCTTGAGCTGCAGTTCCTGAATGCTGGGAGAGCTTGAGCCTGTTGTGTTTGCATTCCTCATCTTCCTCCTTCAGAGCAGCAGCTGTGGCTGTGATTCCAGCAGTGGCAGTTCAGTTCCACACCAAACCCTGTCCAACTTTGTGTCACCTTTGGTTTGGGAGCTCTTTATCTGGGACAGACTGCCAACTGGTACCAAAAGCTTTCAAAACCATGCACATAAATGAGTGGTTGCAGTGTGCTTACTGAAACTCTCCTTTCCTCTCTCCTAAATCCTGTTTTGTCACCACAGTGCTGGAATTCTGCTGTCTGTCCTTCCAAGACAAAAGGTGCATTATCATTTGAGAAGGTGTTTGTGTTGTTTTTTTTTCTTAATGGGGGAATGGTTATTCTGCAAGGCCTGGCAGATTTAGGATCTTGCTGTGGTGAGTGGGAAAGCTTTCAGGTTAGTTATTAACCAATTCTTGAGAACAACCAAGCCCCACAATGTCTGAAATAAATCCTTGCTGTGAGGCAATGCATCTCTGACTGGAAATAAACCAGGTACTCATCCTCAGCAAATCCCATTTCAGCATGACTGGAGTTAGACATGCTCAAACTGGACTTGTCAGGGGACAGGAAGGGTGCTGGTGGAGTTTGTGCCTGCTGCAAATCTTTTGGGATGTTTGAAATTCTCTTTAGATGGCTTGAAATTCATTGTTTGTGTGTTATGAAACTGATTCTCTCCAACTCATTTGTATAAATCCCTCACCAATGGGATTATCTTAAACAACAGGAAATGGTTTAGTAGAGCAAGAGCTCTGGCTTGATAACTTACTCCATCTGTTGGACACTGTAGGTGATTCCTGTAACTGCAGGAATTGGCCTGAAATATTTTCTAGTAATTGCAAATGTGACACTGGCAAGGACAAACAGAATAATATTGTCTGGACCCGAAGGACAAAGGAAGAAATGAGCAAGTAAAGGATATGTTGAGCTCATAAATGTATATTTGCATCAGTTCTTCATCTCCAGCCCTAAGGAGGAGACTTTCATCAGTCTCACTCCAGAGAATTTGGGCTTTCCTGGTGACTTGTGGTTGGAAAGAAGTGTATTCCAAAATACAAGGTAATGGCTAAGGAGGAGAGTGAAACAGGAATGAGGCACTGGACTGTGTATCATGTCACAGAAATTACATCAAGGTCGAGCAAAAAGAGATTCCATTCAGGGTTTGAAGTTCTCCCTTAAAGATCACTGATAGGGAAGGGAGCACCTGCAGTGGTTTTTGAAATTTAGGGGAATTCCAGAGAAGGGCCTGGGTCACACACCTGCCTGAACATGGGAAAACTCCTATGTCACAGCTGATTACCTTGCCACTATGTGGCCCTGGGATTAAATAAAACCTGGAGAAACCACCTACTCTGGGCAAGCTTGTTTTTGTAACCTGGCTGCTGGAGGGAAGTCCCTGAAAGTCTCTTTGCTGATGCTCTAGTTTCTATTTTCTGTTTGATGTTCTATTTCCTGCTGGCTTAGCTGAGCCTGAGTGCTGCCAGCTCCAGGGCTGAGCTCCATGGTGAGGGGGCTGTAAGCAGGAGCTCCCCTCTGCCACAAAATGCCTTTTTCCCTTTCAGGACACATTCCCACCTTGCTTTTCTTTTGGCTTAGGGTCATCCAGCAGCCGCCACCCCAACCAGGTGACCCCGAAAAAGAGCGGCCTGAAGAACGGCCAGATGAAGAGCAAGGATGACGAATGCTTTGGGGATGACATTGATGAAATCCCAGACACTGATTTCGATTTTGAGGGCAACCTGGCCCTTTTTGACAAGGCAGCTGTGTTTGAAGAGATCGAAACTTACGAGAGGAGGAGCGGCACCCGCTCCCGAGGGACCCCCAACGAGAAACCCGCCCGCTACCGGCACGACGAGAACATCCTGGAGTCAGAGCCCATCGTCTACAGGAGGATTGTGGTACCCCAGAACCCCCACAAGGAGTTCTGCACGGGTATGTTCCTGAGAAGGACCCCAAGTGCTGCTTTTGGGGCCACACAAGGTGGATTTTTTGCTGCGAGGGGGTCCAAGCAAGGTTGGATTTGTGTGTCCACACACAGCCTTTCTTTGCAGTGTTTCTGAGAGAAATACTCAGCCAAGTAAGTGTTGCTCCAGCAGGGAGCAAAGCTGGTGGTTGGGAACTGAGTAAGAGGTGTTTGAGTCTTTGCTTTGATTTCAGTAGCCTGGGGAAGCCATGTGGACTCTGGGAGGGACAGAGGGGTGGGCTCAGGATTTGTGCTTTCATGGTTTCAGGAGATTTCCTGCACTCCTTGGTTTGTAGTTCTCCATTTCTGTGTGGGTTTAAATATAGTTCATGCAGAAAGGATTTATGGCACATGCAGTCCAAATTCCAGGTAACTTCAGTCTCCTTGGGATATCTTGCCTTTGATTTTAAGCACTTGTGGGAGTGAAGGAAATTTGGCATTCCAGGAGTGTTTCTTTTCCACATCAGAATAAAATCAGATGTCCGCTCTTCTTGCAGGGTCTCAAACCAACTGATATTCTGGTAGCCTGAGCAGAAGTGTGAGCAGCTCCTTGTGCTGTCATTCGTCCTCTGCCTCAAAGTTCCATCTGGAGTGTGAAACACTTCAGGGGAGGAAGCTGATGGATTTGTAATGATTTGCTGCTTTTCAGTTTTGAAAAGTCTCCTTTTTTGATGGTTCTGGTGTATAGCAGTGTCCTAGTTCTCCATTTCTGTCATTCCTCTTCCTAGTGTCCCACTCTGCTCTCGGGTGAGAGGAAAACACAGTGGGTTGTAGCAGCTCAGTGTTGTGTTTGCAGGGATCCTCCAGGAAAAGTGAAACAAACATGCAGTGAGACTTTCCCCCACTGCTTTGTCTTTCATGATTTTAAGATTTCCTGAGGCAGCAGTGAGAGTTCAGGATTAATGGCTTTTTTTCCCTGCTTAATTTAACCTCTTGCTTTTTAAATCTCCCCAAGCTTTCAGCATCTCTCTGTGGAAGAAGCCACACTGATTACCCTTGTGCTGTGTGAATAAGCACCTCTTCATTTTCTGTGGTTTCCTGTCTATCCTGTGTTTTTTTTTCAAAGTTCATACTTGTCAATCCATCTTCCAGCTGGCTTGTTTGAGAGGAGACAGGGCCTCTGTGGATGTCTAGTCTGAAACAAAAGCTAAGCCACTGTTGGCAGCCAATCTGAGCAGGATGGCTGACAGGGGATTCTAGCAGCAGAATTCCTGGGAGGAAAACCACCATGCACTGAGCAGCAGTGAGTAAATCCAGGGATGGAAACCCAATCCTGTTTGCTGCACTCCCAATCCCTTTGTCTAGCAGCTGGAAGGAGGATGCTGAGCTGTAGGCAGCCTGCCTCTCAGTGGCTCAAAGAGCAGCTGGTATGATTAAATGAGTGCCAAGAGCTCCAAAAGCCTTTTTGGTTTTGGATGTGTCTGTGGCAGGATTCTCCCTGCAGAGTTTTTCTGGATTCCTTGCAAAAAGCACTTCCTAGTTATGACAAAGCACTTCTTTCTGCTGGTTTGTTTTTGTTCACCCTGGGCCAGTCTGAGAGATGATTGTGTTAATACAGACAGTGAGACAGTGATTCTGACTGAGACACTGATTCTCTGTCTGCTGCAACAGCACAAAACTGATGCTGGAGATTGGCAGGGAGTTCATATCCAGCTCTTGGCACTGTGGGCTCCCTGTCTCGATCCCTGCCTGCTTTTTGATGGTACAGGGGTAAAACCAAACTGCTGATGTCAGTTTGGAGTCAGTCTTGAGTTCCCCAAAAGACTCATCTGCAGGACTTCTAGCCTGGGATTTTATTGCTGACTGAAAGAATTTGGTGTGTGTAGGATAAACACTTCAGTCCACTGGGATGCTTTTCTGAGAGCTGGTTTTGTGGAGCTAGGCTGTCAAGGAAAACACTTCTAAAACAACCCTGTGTTTTAGAAGTGAGCAGGGAAGGAGGAAGGTGGGAATCTGTTCTGAGCAAAAGTGAAAACCTTGAGCTAAGAGAATTTACCAGGTGATTGTGGCTGAGCTAAGTCCATCCCTGAGACTCCACACTCCTAAACACATCATCACTCTTCACTGGTTTGGGCTAGCTGCTGTCTCTTTATTTACTGGGAAATGCAAATGTTTAGCAAAAACTGCCTCCCTGGAAAGGCTGATCCTTGCATAAGGTGTGAGCTGCCTTTTTCTACTTCCAGAGAATTTAAATGTGGTTTGGCTCAGGCCTGTCTCTGTTTCTGCTGTTGGCACTAAAACTCCGTGTTTGAACATCTCTCTGTTTTGGGAACAGGTTCCTCAGCAGAACCAACATTGTGCAGGAGTGCTGGAGCTCAGAGGAGCTTGCAGGAGGGTCTGTTCTTCAAACAAGCCTTTCCTTCCCAATGAGGAGGTGCAGGAGCAGGCAGAGCTTTGTGCCAGGATCAGAGGCTGGGTGTGCCCTCGGGGTGATGCCCACAGTGTGGCTTTTCCTCTGGAGTGCCCTGTCCTTGACTGACTTTCCTCCTCTTTTAGCTCCTCCATGGCTGGATGTGAATATTGAATATGTGAAGTGTTCTGGGCTGCTTTGAGGAGAGAGAAAACTTTCACTCTCCTCAATTTTGCCTCAGGAACAAACAGTGGGCCTGGGGCAGAGTCCCTTTGTCCCTCTGACAGTTTTTTTTTGCTCAGCTGGAGGGAATTGTGCACTAATGCTGGGAGAGGCTCACACTGGAAGGTCAGCCAGAACTCTGGTGGGATTTGCTGTAATTAAAAACAATGATGATTAAGAAAAGCAGCCCTTAAGGTTGGGTTGTTTGAGGGGCAGTAAATGTGCTTGGCTGAGTCTGCAGGCAGGTGGTTCCAGCTTTACCACCAGCAGAAGGCAGCAGGGAATGCCTCCTGTGCCTGGTGTGGACAAGAGCTCCACACTGTCACACTGTGAGGCTCTGGACCTGGAATTGGGACTTGGGATTATTCATTGCCAAAGGAAAGAGCTGATGATGTCAGGACAGCTTGCAGGAGGTGCTGAGCCCAGTTCTGCCTGAGCCATTGCCTGGATTTATTTTAGCAGAGAACTGGAACTAGAGAGCTGCTGAAATGGCCAAGGGAAAAGATGGGATCCAACCTCTGAGTTCCTCTAACATCAACCCACTCCATTTTCCCTGCAAGCTTGGGAGGCATTTGGGCATCCCAGCAGCATTACAGGCCTTGTTTGGGGAAAAACTCATAATTCTTTATATTCTGGAAGATTAACTCCCTCTTCTGCTGGCTTGGGATGTTTATATCCACCCAGTGTCACTCTGCATGTCACAAAACCATTCAGTCTATATCTGCCTTGTGGGTTGTTTTGTTTTTTTTCCCAGGCAGCTGTAAAATACATTTATTTAATATTAAAAGGCCTGGGCTAATTTATTTTATTGCCTTCATTAGCAAACAATAAAGATGCCCTGTCCAACCCAAACATAATTAAAGTTGGCAGAGCTTCAGTTTTGTGGCAGTGGTGTTATTGTTAGTGGGTTTACTCTGCCAGAGTTTATTTAGCTCCCTGGGCCTGCTTTTGATGAGCCAGTGTGACTGGTTGGACCTTGCGTGAGGGCAGAGAAGGGAAGTTCTCCTGGCATCTCAGCTGCTCCTGAGAGGGAGCAATTAGGACAGGCTGGCATGCTAAATGCCACTCCACCAGTGCCTCACATTAACCCACTGCTGGCAGCCAGCCCAGGGTAAAGGAAGTTTTCCTGAAGCTGCTGGCCGAGGGGAGGATGTGGAGGGGACACAAGATCTGAGCTGGGTTGGGTGCACACAGAGTGGAGATTGTCTGGTTTGTCCTTCTGCTTCAGGGGCTTGGTACAGCATTTAAGCAGGGGATTTGTGGGTGCTTCAGGTGGAGCAAAACCAGAGTTTGGGATCTCCCTCTTTTGGGGTCAGCAGATGGTGTGGGAGAGACCCCAGCCTCGGGTCACTCACTGCAAATCATCCCTGGAGCTTGGAAAACAACAGCAGAGGCAGAGCTGTGACTGACAGCGTGACAGAGCTGGGCTTGTGTGGCATGGGGCAGGTGGGTGACCATGACAGCTGTGGGCACGGGGCAGGGCGTGGCACGGGGCAGGTGGTGACCTCTGTGGGCACGGGGCAGGTGGGTGACCCATGGGGCAGGCGGTGACCATTGTGGGCACAGGGCAGGTGGGTGGCACAGGGCAGGTGGGTGGCACAGGGCAGGTGGGTGGCACAGGGCAGGTGGGTGGCACAGGGCAGGTGGGTGGCACAGCGCAGGTGGGTGGCACAGCGCAGGTGGGTGGCACAGCGCAGGTGGGTGGCACAGCGCAGGTGGGTGGCACAGAGCAGGTGGGTGACCGCAACTGCTGCGGGCATGGGGCAGGTGGGGGACCCACAGGGCAGGTGGTGACTGCTGCAGGCACTGGTCAGTTGGGTGACCCATAGGGCAAGTGGGTGACCCACAGGGCAGGTGGGTGACCTCTGTGGGCTCGGGGCAGGTGGGTGACCCACAGGGCAGGTGGTGACCTCTGCAGGCACAGGGCACGTGGGTGACCTTGACCACTGCTGGCACAGACCCAGGGCTATTCCTGCAGGGCTCAGGCTCTTATCAGCACTCAGGCATGGCTGCTAACAGCCTGCTGGCCTGGCCTGGCAGCCAGGTGCCCTCTGGGGCAGTGGTGGCACACGTGGAGCCCTCTCTGTGTGCAAGGCCTGGCTGCTGAGGCCAGGGATGAGCTTCAGGAGGGCTCAGCAGTGTCCCCTCTGCTGCTTTTGCTGTCCCCTTGCAGGGACACCTCTGGGCTCACCTCTGCTGGAAAGGCTGACTTTGGTTTTGTTTTGTGGGGATTTTTCTGTTGTTGGTTTTTTTGGAGGTTTTTTTGGGGAATGGGTTTGTTTTGGGGAGTTTGTTTTTTTTGTTGTTTGGGGTTTTTTTTGTTTGTTTGGGTTTTTTTTGTGTGTGTGGGTTTTGGAGTGTTTTGGTTTGGTTGTGTTAATTATTAATTTTTATCTATATTACACTCTTGCAAGCTATGAGTTCTACAGCATTTCATTAACAAGTCAGAAAATGGCTCAGAATCTACCTCTAAAGGTATTTTAAGGAAAAACTATCTAATTAAGAAATGACACTTAAATTATTTTTACTTTTAACTAGTGACTAATTACTTGAGTCTTGTAATGTGGACTTTTTAATTGTACCATACCACTTAAACTCATGAAGAAGAAGGTGAGGAAGAAGGATTAATCACTGCCTTAAACTTCCATCTTAGCTTTATATTAATATATTTTAAAATATATTACTATATATTAAAACTAATATAGTACTATGTATTAAAAGTTTAAACTCTAAGCTTTTTATTATGTGATATTACACACTCATAATTGTATCCAGGTAGGAATGCTTGGCTCCTCCCCTGGGCAGAGCATCTCCCCATGGGATGGTGGAATTTTATCAGCCATGCAGGGACACTCCCTGGCCCATGAACAGAAGATAATAAATAATTAATGGCCCATGAACAGAAGACAATTAATAGCTAATGGCCCATGAACAGAAGAGATCTCCTGGTGGGAGGATTGGCTGTGAAAGAGATAAAGAAAACTGCCCAAAGAACAGAAGAGAACTGCCCCACTAACAGTTGATAATAGAATACACACCCCAGCCACATCTCCCAGCCCAGGACACTGGGGCACCCTGGGGGAATACAGCAGCACAAATAATTCCTCACAGCTCAAATCCACCCTGCTCGTTTGGCCCTTGGCTGTGAGAGCTGGCTCTTGTGTTTGCTGTGTGCAGAGGAGCCCAGCCCATGAGGCATGGCTGGCTTTGCTCCTGGGGTGGATGCATGAGCACTGCCTGTGCCCCTCAGAGTGTTTCCAGCAGCCCTGTCACATTCCCACAGCTCTTTCCCAGCAGCACAGGCAGCCCCAGCCCTGCTGGGCTACCAGGAGCTCCCAGGGGGCCACTGTCACCCCAGTGCAGAGGGGCCAGGGGCAGTGTGAGGGTGACCCAGGGCTGCTGAGCACTGGAAGCTGGGAGGAGAGATGCTGATGGGAGGACTGAGCTCACACTTTCTGACCTGATGTTTCCTCTAGCAGACATTGATTCAATCCTCAGCCTTTTTGCTCCATGGTGCACCTCCTGTGCCTGTCTCAGAGTGGGAGCTGCCTGCTCCACTCAGCTAGCATTCCTGGGAAAAGAAGGAGCTGAGAGCTGCTCGTGCTCCAGCTCTGTGGCCATCCCATAAGGGGATGGCACAGGTTGTCCAGGGAAGCTGTGACTACCCCTGGAAGTGTCCTAGGCCAGGCTGGACAGTTCTCAGCACTTCACAAAACCTCTCTTGTTTCTTTTCTCTTGATCCAAATGCTGGAGCATTTCCCAACTCGCTAGCCCAGGCTCTCCAGAACACCTGGGATGTGTTTTTGTGCAGAGTTTATCCTTTGAGCATTTCCCTGCTGCCTCTGTGTGCTGTGATCCAGCTGTTGGGTCTGGAGCAGCCCTTCTGGCATGGGAACACCTACCAGCAAATGTGGGATGGCTTGTTTTGCTGTGATCTTGGGATTATGGGGACCAGTGTCAGGAAGCATAAAACATCCAGGCTTTTTTTGGCACTTGACAGCTGCTCTTCTGACTTTCACAGTGCTCAGGAGCACTTTATGGTGGGTTAAAGCTCTGTTGGCCTGGAGACCATGAAGAAGAACCTTAATATTCCATTTGTAAGTCCCAAAGGCCTTTTCAGCCCTCGTGTTACTAAAATCTCCCACAGAACTTTTGTGGAAGTGTTATTTTAAGCCAGCAGTTCTGTTTGGCTGTCTCTGCTTCACTGAGAATATTTGGATTCATTTGGTGCCTTGGGAAGGAGCGTGGGTGAGCAGTTAACAGTTAAGGATGAGCCTTTTCACTGTTTTGAGGTGTCTGACTGTCCCCATCTGTGCCTCCCTCCCCTGTTTAGACTCGGGGCTGGTGGTCCCCAGCGTGTCCTACGAGCTGCACAAGAAGCTGCTGGCGGTGGCCGAGAAGCACGGGCTGACCCTGGAGAGGAGGCTGGAGATGACAGGGGTGTGTGCCAGCCAGATGGCCCTGAGCCTCCTGGGGGGGCCCAACAGGTACAGCTGGGGCCTCTGGGGGGAGGGAAGGGGCTGGCAAGGTCCTCTCAGCTCTCTGCTGCCACTTTTGGCTCTTCACTCACAGACAAAGCACAGCTGAGGTTTCCCTTCCCCCTCACTGGGAGTTGTTTGGGGAGCTGAGCTTTGCACAGGTGCTGCCTGAGGTGGATGGAGCCATGCAGAATGGGTGATGAGCTCCTTTCTGCACAGAAAGGAACCTTCCCTTTGCTGATTTGGCACATTACAATTTCACAGTGTCAATAAAAGCAGAAGGCAGCCCGTGAAAACAGCACTGCGTGGATCTTGGTGAGGCTAACTCAGCTTTTCAGACATCTGCAGCTCACCTGAGCACATCCTGCTCTTTGCAGCAGCTTTGGAGTGCACCCAGTGCCTTTTGCTGACTCCTGAAGAGCTCTGCTCCCTGCCTCTGCTTCTGTGGCTGTTGGCTGTGGGCAGGAACTGCACCTGTGTTTTTGTGCTGTTGATAGCTGCTCCAGATTAATTGCTCTCAAAAACAAAAGTAACCCTTCAGTCTCCATCTGCTTATCCAGGAGCTTTTTAGCAGGACCTGCTCACTTATCCAGGAGCTGTTTACCAGCTCCTGCTCACTTATTCAGGAGCTCTTTACCAGCCCCTGCTCACTTACCCAGGAGCTCTTTACCAGCCCCTGCTCACTTATCCAGGAGCTCTTCACCAGCACCTGATTACTTGGTGGAGAGCACTGAGTTATGGCACACAGGCAGCTGAAATTCCTGCTGCAAGCCCTGCTGGCTTCCAGGCCAAATTAACTTTATTGTGCAATTAATGAAGCTTAGGGAGTAGAGATTAATTTTATTCTTTTTTAATCGTGACTCCTCTGATGGGGAAGCTCACCTCAATATTTTAGCTGCCTTGTACAATCCTTGGGACCTTGTGCTCTCGGCTGTGGGTGCAGGAAATCCTGAAGGGAAGGGGAAAAGAAGTCTGGAGCAACCTTTGAGTATCTGAAGGGCCCTGTAAGGAAGCCAGAGAGGGCCTCTTCATCAGGAACCTAAAGAGGGGAAATTTAGGTGAAATATGTGGAAGAAATTCTTCCCTGTGAGGATGCTGAGGCCCTGGCACAGCTGTGGCTGCCCCATCCCTGGCAGTGTCCAAAGCCAGGTTGGACAGAACTTGGAGCAGCCTGGGATAGTACAAGGTGTCCCTGCTCACATGGGTGACCTTTAGGGTCCCTTCCACCCATACAAGTCTGAGCTTCTCTGACCTGCAGAGCAGGTTCAGCACCACAAAAGGATGTGGGCTGCTCTGGAGAGCGGTGGCAGCTTTGCAGAACACCTGGCAATTTGCATCTTACTGGGTGGTTTTTTTAATTTTTTTTTCTCATGCAGGAAGAAGATAAGAGACTCTGGGGTTTGCTCACAGTCCCTTTTTCTTGCCTGTGTTTCAGACTGAACCCCAAGAACGTGCACCAGCGGCCCACGGTGGCGCTGCTCTGCGGCCCCCACGTGAAGGGGGCGCAGGGCATCAGCTGCGGGCGGCACCTCTCCAACCACGACGTCCACGTCATCCTCTTCCTCCCCAACTTCGTCAAGATGCTGGAGTCCATCACCAACGAGCTCAACCTCTTCAGCAAGACACAGGGCCAGCAGGTGTCCAGTGTCAAAGGTCAGTGGCCGAGCACGGCTGGCTCCTCCAGGGGGGATAGCAGGGCTGGCTCCTCCAGGGGGGTAGCAGGGCTGGCTCTTCCAGGGCGGGTAGCAGGGCTGGCTCCTCCAGGGGGATAGCAGGGCTGGCTCCTCCGGGGGGGTAGCAGGGCTGGCTCCTCCAGGGGGGGTAGCAGGGCTGGCTCCTCCAGGGGGGGTAGCAGGGCTGGCTCCTCCAGGGGGATAGCAGGGCTGGCTCCTCCAGGGGGAGCAAGGCTGCCTTCTGCAGAGAGAGCAAGGCTGCCTTCTGCAGGTTTAGCTGGGCTGGCTTGTCCAGGTTTATCTGGGCTGGCTTTTGCAGGGAGAGCAGGGCCAGCTTCTGCAGGGCCAGCTTCTGCAGGGAGAGCAAGGCTGGCTTCTCTGGGCGGAAGAGCAGGGCTGGCTTCTTGTGGGAGAGTAGGGCTGGCTTCTCCAGGGGGAGCAGTGCCAGCTTCTCCAGGGCTGGCTTCTCCAGGGGGAGCAGAGCCAGCTCCTCCAGGGAGCAGAGCTGGCTTCTGCCCGCTGCCCTGGCACCATCTAGTGGCACTGCCACGCCTGGGTGACTGCCCAGAGGCTGCAGGGACAGCAGGCACTCAGAGCCTCGACAGAGGAGCACTTGTGCTGCCACAGATGTTTCCAGTGGGAAGAGATCAGGAAGAGCTGCTGTATGGAGCTGTGCTGGTAGGATGAGGGGCTGCCTTGTTCAGCATGTTGGAGCTGGGAGGGAATGAGTGTCCAGCTGCTGCTGCAAAGCAGGAGCCAGCTCTGCTGAGCCACTTGCAGCAGCTGTCAGGATTCCCATCTCGGTATTCCCTAGAATAAACAGCTCCTGGGAGAGTGCTTTCTGCTGCTTGGCACTTCACCAGTCGTTTTCCAAGCTGCTTGATTTGAACTTCTGGGTAGAAACAAAGCTGGGAGTTGGGGCTGTGCTGTGCTGACAGAGCTACTTGCCTATGTGAAAATACTGTAAAAGGTTGGAACAGATTTTTCAGAGCAGCTGTGGCTGCCCCTGGATCCTTGGAAGTGCCCCAGGCCAGGCTGGATGGGGCTTGAAGCACCCTGAGATAGTGGAAGGTCCCTGCCCATGGCAGGGGGTGGGATGAGATGAATTCTAGGGTCCCTTCTAACCCAAACCATTCCACGGTTTTGCACGGAGGACTTTGTGTTCCATCAGGTGAGGAGGATACAGAGCAGGAGTGGGGAATGCAGCAGGTGAGGGAATGCAGCAGGAGTGGTGCAGCACAGGTGAGAGAATGCAACAGGTGAGGGAATGCAGCAGCTGAGAGCAACAGAGGCAGGAGGGGCAGGCAGCAGTGCAGCACAGCTGGTGTGTTCCGAAAACCAGCCTTATTTTCACCTTGTGGAATAAAAAATGGTCCTTTCTGGTGGGCAGAGAGCCCCACTGCTCCCCTGGGCTGCCTGCGCTGTGACTCGGTGGCACTGGGGCTGCTCACGAGCTGGTCACTGGGTGGGGTTTTGTACCTGCCAGGCCGGGGATGTCCCCAGAGTGCTGGAGAGCTGTTCAGGATGGGTCTGTGTGGAGGAAGGATGGCAGTACCAGCAGGTGAGGCCAGGCTGTGCAGCGAGAGTGGAAGCCAAACCCCAAATTTGCGGCTGGTGCCGCTGGTTCTCAGCCGTGTCCGTGTTTCTTGCAGACCTCCCAGACACCCCGGTTGACTTAGTCATCAACTGCCTGGATTGTCACGAGAATGCCTTTCTGAGAGACCAGCCTTGGTACAAAGCAGTGGTGGACTGGGCCAACCAGAACCGTGCCCCCGTGCTGAGCATAGATCCCCCCATCAGCGAGATGGAGCTGGGCATCGACGCCAAGTGGTCGCTGGCCCTGGGGCTGCCGCTGCCGCTGGGCGAGCGCGCCGGCCGCGTCTACCTCTGTGACATTGGCATCCCCCAGAAGGTCTTCCAGGAGGTGGGCATCAACTACCACTCCCCCTTTGGCTGCAAATTTGTCATCCCCCTGCACTCCACTTAGAGCCCGTGCAGCCCCCCCTGGCTCTGAAGGGAGAGAGGAGGAGCTCTGTGAAAGCCGAGCTGTGCTGCGCTGGATCTCGGCTGGGCGACTCTGGTGGCGCCTTAAAGAAAAAAAAAAAACAAAAGGATGTGAAGTTCTGGAAGGTTTGCCTTCGTGTATTTAAAAAGAAAAAAATGGAATAATCGTAAAATGAAATGAAAAAAAAAAACCCCACAAACAAAAAAAAAGGAGGAGGAGGAGGAGGAGGAAGCAAATTGTTCCTGCAAAGCTGTTTTCGTTCTCTCCTGCCGTGGGATGAAGGAGCGTGCAGGACCATGGTGTCTGTCCCCTGCTACTGCCAAGCCCTGGCTGGCACATGGTACAAATAAGGCTGGTTTGGAGCTTTGAGATGTGTTTCGGGTCCTTCTGGTTGACTATTCCCAGCAAGGACATCCTGGTGGGAACAGCACCCCTTGATTGTGTAGAAATCCCTTATGTGGAGGGAAAATCTCGTTTGGTTCCCATGTTTTTTCAGACTGCCCCATCCTTGTTTTGTGTTCTGGAAGGCAATTGTAGCTCCCTCTCCTTCCCAGCCCGTCCAGCCTCTCACAGAGAGGGCTTTTCCCTGTTTGGAGAGCTTGTGTCAGGAGCCAGAGGCTCCCACATGCTCTGGGAGCACTGATGTCCTTCCTCAGCTAAGCCTTACTGCTTCTGTACTGTTGGCTTTTCTTTGTTCCCTTTGTGGCCGAAGCCCAGCTCCGTGGGGTGGAGGCCTGGTATGGAAAAGAACTTTTCCAGCATCCTCGGGGGGTTTGGGGTTGTTTTCTTTGGTTCTTTCTCTGTGCTAGCCTGGCAAGTGGCTGCTCCAGGGCTGGGGGAGTGGAGCAGGGCAGGGCAGGGTTGCTCTGGGCTTGCTGGGTGCTGTGTGCTGCAGGTGAGCTTCGGGGTAAGCTCCCCTGTCCTTCCACCATCCCTGGTACATTTGGTATGGTTTGGGAAGTAGCTCATGGGTCTCTTCATCTGTTGGAATCAAAGCCTGTGTATGGGGTGGCCTTGGCCTGAGGAGGGGTCTGGCTCCTGTCTGCTGGCAGGAGAGAGCGTGCTGGGAGCTGCTGTGCTCCTGGATTCCCTGGGTGGGATTCCCCTCAGAAATCTGCTCTGCTGTTCCATGTCTGGCCAGAAATGTTGACTTATCCTTTCCTGTGTTCCTTTTGTTGGCCTGGGTGCAGGGACAAGCTGAGGAGCCACCAGCTCGCTGGCTTTGGCAATCAACTTGGGCACCCACCCACCCTGCTGGCTCTGTGTGCCCCCAGAGCCCAGCCAGGGAGCTGGAGCTGGGAGTGTGGGCAGTGCTGGGAGCTCTGCTGCTCCTCTCACACTTCACCCATCCCCAGGGCTCCTGCAGGCTCCTCCAGCTCGCCCAGCTCTGCTCTGGCACTGGGGAGAGCTCTGTGTGCTGCCTCTGTGCAGGGGAGCCGCATCCCTTTTGAGGCTGAAGCACAGGGACCAGTCTGGAGTGGGACCAGTCCCGTTCACCAGCCCCACAGACCCGCGTGTGCCCCGAGCTGGGGCTTTAGTCTGGCACTCATCTTTCCTTCCCTCTGTTAGAACCCAGGCCAGGGCTGCCAGAGGAGGAGGGAAGAGCCCTCCCTGCTCGGAAGGAAGCGATTACTGGGTCTAGCCTGGGAGTGTGGAGGGCCCAGGAGGCTGCTGAGCCCTGGGCTCACCCTGTGGTCTGGCCCCTGCACATTGCCATATCTACCTCAGCAGGACCAGGGGCTGTGCCCTGACTGGCTGCAGCCCTGGTTCCCCTCAGCTGCTCTCAGACACTGCTGGCCTGGGGGGCTCTGCCCTCCATCCTGGGCACAGGGCCACGTGTGCCCCACGCTTCAGCCCCAGCTGCGGTGGCACCGACCAGGCTGTGCTTCTGACTGGGACAGGACAGCAGTGTGGTGGGTACTCACAACACAAACACAAGGTTTCCCTCTGCCTTTTTTGGTTTTTTGGCTGTTTCCTCGGGTCTTCGCCCAGGAGCAGCAGCAGGTTGAAAAGGTTGTTGCTGTAGTCAGTGTTAGCTTTAGTCCCCTTCCTTTCACTCTCTTTACTCAAGACACTCAGTAGGAGACTTGCTGTTTCAATTTCTGCTTTCTGCAGGTTTTTCCTGCTCTTTCTGGGTTTGGCTGTTGAACTGTGGCTTGTACACACAGAGCAGGAGCAGGGCAGGGATAGTCCAGGGTGCAGCTGCCCTGCCTTGAAGGCACTGGGGCAGATGATGGTGTTTCTGCAGGGATGGAGCTCTGGGAAGCACCAAGGCCCTGGTTCTTGCCAGCCTTGAAATGCTTCCCCACGTTGAACTATGAAAATAAAGCGAACAGCGTTGCACAGCAGGGGGAGGTTCAGCCCCAAGTATAGGGAATGTGGGGCTGTGCTCACTGCCTGCTAGATTTGGGTGTTTGGCTGTACTTCCCCTCACTGCAGCTGTTTCTTGGCTTCACACATTTGGAATGTGAGGTACCAGTTCTGCTGGAGCGCTCAGAGACCCAGCACGGGCTCTGGCTGTCCTCATCACCACCCCCCACGGTGCCAGAGTTAATTCCAAGAAGGGAGCACTGTCGTAGCTGTGTTTGGGATAGTTCCTACCCCCACCTGCCCCAGCAGCACAGCAGCTGCCCCTGGGTGCTGCTCTGGGCCTGCTCTGGTGACAGGTGATGATCACTGCGCCGTGGCACTGCTTGGTGACCCCATTTGTGAACTGATGTGTGTAACGACCAATTCCTGCCACTGCGGGGGACCATGCCCTGAAATAAAGTGCAGCTCTTCATGTGTGCTATTGTGTGCAGATGTTTATTGGTCTGCTCTCCTTCTAGAACCTTCTGCTGCCAGGGCAGACACCGGGCCACTCCCCCTCGCTGATTCCAGGTGATTTTTCACCATCTCCCTCTTCCTTTGCACAACCCCACACCCACCTACAAGGGAAGTATCAAACAATAAGAAACACTTTATTTTAACTTTACAACATATAAATAGACAAATCTGTGCTTTCCAACAGAGCTTTCCTTCCCCTTCTCCTCCCACCGTCCTTGTGGCAGTGCCCCAGCCCCGTAGACTCGGGGAGGGGAGTGGGGCTGAGCTGCAGAGGCCGGTGGGGTCCATCCTGAGGGATCCATCCCATGGGATCCATCCTGAGGGATCCAGCCCAAGGGATCCACCCCGAGGGATCCTGGTTGTCATCTGCTCAGGTCCCGGCTGGCGCCGCGCCCGCACAGCATCCGCTCCTCTGCCGAGAGCCCGGCAAAGAAGGGGTGCAGGAGGGCCTCGGAGAACGTGATCCTCTGGGAGGGGTCGAATTCCAGCATCCTCCTCATCAGGTCAAAGAGCTGAGCGTGCTCCAGAGAGTCGTGCAGCATGTATGTCTGAAAGGGACAGGGACACGGGCTCAGCCCCTGCCTGGGCAGGGCAGCTTCCCACCCTAAATATAGCATCCCCCAGGGCTGCTTCCCACCCCAAATACAGCACCCCCCCACTGCCCTGATACCCCCAGAGACTCAGAAACCCTGGACCAGGGATCCTCCCATCCCAAGATCAGCATCCCCCAGGGCAGTTTCTCATCCCAAACACAGCATCCCCCACTGCCCAGATATCCAGGACTCGGGAACTCTTGGGGCCAAGGCAGCCTCCCATCCCAAACACATCATTCCCCTTTCCCTAATCCCCATCTTGCCCTATCCAGAGCAGGATCCCTGCAGATGGGAGCTGGGCTCCCTCCCAAGCAGTTACACAGGGAATTGCAGCCCTGAGCCCCACGCCCTGCCCCAGGGAGGGGAGCAGCACCCACCCGCAGGGGCTTGCAGTTCTCCTGGACGTATCTGCCATCAGACGTGTTCTCATCCCACACCAGGCTGCCGTTGTGGAAGTATTTCTGCTTCCTGCAGGGGGAAGGTGGGGGTCAGGCAGGAGCTCTCCCTGCCATGCAGGTGGTGGTGCCTGGGCTGAGCTCAGCACCAGGCTCTTACCGAGTTTTGTGGACCATGTGAGATGGGAGCGGCCCCAGGATTTTCTCCATCATGACAAGGTGCTCGCGGTTCTCATGGGTCTGCAAAGGAGCACAGCAGTGGTGGCTCGGTCAGAGCTTGGGGAGCTGATGACAAAAGGTTTGTCACCTCTGCAGGGACAGGGAGAAAGGGTTCCACCAGGTCCTATCCAACTTTTCACGTTCTGCTTTTCTCTTTCTTCAGAGAACAGACATAAACCCAGAAGTGATCCAAACTCGGTCCTTCCAGCAAGGCACTCCTCAAACCAGCCCTTCTCCAGGCCTCATTTTCACACTCAGCTTCTCATTTTTAGTGTGTGTTTCCCTCCCCATCCCCTAATTCTGAGCCCTTCTGGACACAAAGGATTCTCAGGGCACAAGAATCCTACCTGGAAGAGCGTGAAGCCACGGTAATACTCGAACAGAATGCAGCCAGTGCTCCAGACATCACAGGGCTGTGCCCAGCCCAGCTCTGCAAAGAAAACCACATCAACTCCGTGCCTCCAACAACCCCCACCACACCTCCTCGGTGAAACCACTCAGAGCAGTGCTCCCAGGCTGGTTGTCCATCCCCAGGAGGTGCAGTTCTCACCCAGAATCACTTCAGGGGGCCGGTAGTGCCGCGTGGCCACGATGGTGGTGTGGTGCTCGTGGTCAAAGGTGGCGCTGCCGAAGTCGGCCACGCGGATGCTCGTGTTCCGGATGGACTTCTGCTCACAGCTCTGCAGGAAAAGCACAGGGCTGGGCTGGGAGAGGAGCTCCACGAGGGTGGGCTGGGCCTCCTCACAGGGATGGAGCTGTGGAGCTCCAGGAGCTCTGCTCTGCAGCTCCTCACTGGGATGGAGCTGTGAGGAGCACCTGGAGCTCTGCTCTGCAGCTCCTCACTGGGATGGAGCTGTGGAGCTCTGGGGAGCCCAGGAGTGCTGCTCTGCACCTCTCCACAGGGATGGAGCTCTGAGGAACCCCAGAAGTGCTGGTCTGCACCTCCTCACAGGGATGGAGCTGTGGAGCTCCAAGCTCTGGACATCCCAGAGCAGAGTTACAGAAAATCCCTGAGTACTCCAGGCAGCCTTAAGGCCTTTGGAAGGCACAGTAGGAAGAAGAGCCCTGCCTTCCACCTTGTTCCCACTTCCCAGGCTCTGAAGGCCTGGAGAGAGCAGGGAAGATCCAATTTCTGCAGGGAGGGATAAAGGCAGCCTGTTCCTGCTGCAGCCAGTGCTCTTAGGGACAGAACCCACCTTGTTCTCATTGTACAGAGTGTCAAAATCCGAGTTGACAAACAGGATGTTTTCTGGCTTGAGGTCAGTGTGAGTCAGCTGGTTGTCGTGTAGAACTGCACAGAGGGAGGAGGGAAAACACCTCTCTAAGCACCAGAGAGCAGCAGGGGCACTGCTCTGCCCAGCCCAGTGCCAGTGCAGCATCCCCCAGCCCGTGGGGCCACTTGTCACCGAAATATTTTATGAAAAATCCTTTTGACAGGATTTTCCTCACGAGAAGCTGAGAAGCCTCAGAGGAAAAGGAAAACCAGCTGTGTTGGGACTCTGGTCAGTCACAAGATTTTATGATCATTCCATTCCTTTCTAGCCTTCTGATGAAATCCCTTCTTCTGTTCTTTTAGTATAGTTTTAGTTTATCATTATATATATCATAAAATAATAAGCCAGCCTTCTCAAACATGGGAGTCAAGATTCTCATCTCTGCCCTCATGCTGGCTCCCCTGTGAACACCACCAGGATCACTCACATCTCAGGGCGTGGCACAGCTGGTAGGCCATGTGCCGGATCTGTGGCAGGGGGTAGGGCTGGAAGTTGTTCTCCTTCAGGAACTCGAAGGTGTTCTTGCCCAGGAGCTCAAAGGCAATGCACATGTGGCCGTGGAAGTTGAACCAGTCCGACATGAGGACGCACAGGCTGTGCAGGGAGAGAGAGGCAGGGCTTAACCACCTTTAAGGGATGCCCAGGATGGCTCTTCTGGTGTTCCTGGCCACTTCAGGAGTGGCTGGGGAGCAGAGCTCCGTGCCAGCTGCCTCTGGAGCACAGCAGCCCAGGGAGATGCTGCCTGCTCTGCTCAGCCCCCTTTGGAGAGAGCTCCCCAGTAGAGCAATGGGGCCAGTTCCCTCTCAGCCCATCCTCAGCCCCATGCTGCTCTGTGTGCCAGCATGTGGCACTGGGAACTCACAACTTGTTCTCCTTGTCCTTCTCTTTGATTTTCTTCAGGACGTTGATTTCCAGCCTGGCAGCCTCTCGGTACTTCCCAACGTTCTTGATGATTTTCAGTGCCACCTGGGACTTGCCTCTGGAAGGGAGGAGACAGAAGGATGGAGTCCGAGACAGAACCTGTGTGCTCAGCCCACAGGGAGAGGCACATCCCATTCCTCCAGGCACCACCTGTCCTCACAAAGCTCTGCCAGCCCTCCTTGCTGCTTGGGCAGTGGCTAATTGGCACTGCCAATCAGTGCAAGGTCACTGCTGGCCATCACTGACACAGCAGTGTCCCTCAGCTCTCTGTGACCCCGGGGCCACCTCCCCTCTACAGCCCCGGCAGGCAGAGCAAACTGAGCCAGACAAGGGGTCAGAAGGGCACAGGGGCCAAATGTAACCACGGGGGAGGTGAGAGGGGACCATGGAGAGGTGCCCTGGCAGATCAGGAGGTCACAGGGGCCACCACTCAGCAGGAACTCGCTGCAGAACTGCCTTCCATGGTGGGGCTGGGAGAGTCAGGGAGAAGCTGGAGATCAGGGAAAAGCTCTTCCCCCAGAGGGTGCTGGGCACTGCCCAGGCTCCCCAGGGAACGGGCACAGCCCCGAGGCTGCCAGAGCTGCAGGACAATGCTCGCAGGTGTGCACAGGCTGGCACTGCTGGGGTGTCATGTAGGGCCAGGAGCTGCACTTGGATGATTGGTGTGGGTCCCTTCCAGCTCGGGACATTCCTCTGTTCTATTCTATTAATAGAATGTTCTAGAACATTAGAGTATTCTTAGAATATTCTATTCTGTTAATAGAATAGACTAGAATAGAATAGAGTAGAGTAGAGTGGACTGGATGAGGAAAGGAAAGGAGAGGGAGAGGGAGAGATGCTTCCCTTAACACACCAGCCTGTAAATTCTGGAGGGAGATGAGATTTGAGCCAGGCCCTTTTCCCTCGCTCTGAGGAGGGCAGTGACAGATGGAAGGTGACAAACTCAGTCCCATGGAGCCCAGGGGGAACTGCCACCTGTGGGGGTGTGGCCTCGAGGGCCAGCTGCAGGGAAAGGAGCCCACCTGGCGTGGTCCACACACTCCACCACCTTCCCAAAAGTGCCTTCACCGAGGCTGCCCACGATTTCATCTAGGAGAGAAAACAGGAGCGGGTGTGAGCCTGGGGGGCCGGGGCAGAGCCGGGCTCCTGCCACTTCACACCAACAAAACCTCAGAGCAAACAAAACAACCGTCTCTCACCGCTACACTCTTTACAACTCAAGCGTCTGCCTCAGGCAAGTTATGGTCAGTAAATGAACCCCTAGAGACCCCTCCAGTACAGGCCAGAGAGATCTGGGCTAACCCGGGGTAAAAGTAGAGGTAAAGTTTTACGAAAGGTGGCTGTACATCGCTCTTGAAGCCAATCGCCGATCCTGCACACCAGGTGACCTTCCTTGTCATCTTCCACGCTCCTGCTGCGCTTACTGCTCTGCCGGCTTCTCTGCACTCACCGCCCCCCGGGCGGGGCCAGAGCGCGCAGTCAGAGGTTGCAGAGACGACGGGGCCGCCGGTGGGTGGGTGGATTTTCCAGATGCCAGCATTTCATAAGGCACACGGCATATATATAAACGATAGGGATATTGCAAGGGACACGTCAAGACACAAAACTAACTTCAAAAACAGAAAAGTCATCAACAGCTACAGGTACGGCAAGAAAAAACCTCGGCTCATTAGCTACGGCCTCTGGGGGCAGGGAAACGCCCCCCTCTTCCAGGGTGGGAAGCTGCAGGAGGAATCCTCTGCTCCCCACGGGGAGGATGCTGCCAGAGGAGCCTTGGCCAGCAGGATGTCACCAAGCACTGGGTTTGGACAGGTTGCCCAGTAGAAGCCACAGTAGCAGGGGTTTTTTTTCCCCCCTCTGTGCATCCTGTTCTTTGTGCCTCGGGCAATGCAGCTCCAGCTTGTCCTGGCTGGGAAGGGGGCTCGTGCCCCTCCTGAAGGGAAACTTTGTGCCACGCCGAGCCTGAATCCACGTGGCTGCTCGCAGACCCACTGGGGCACGTCGGCCTTTTTGGAACTGGCAGGGCTTTAGGAACAGGACAGGTAAATCAATCCCCAGGGAACACTTCAGGCGAGGTCTGAGGTGGTGTTCACACCCTGCTACTGGCAAGCTTCTACTGGAAAACCAGCCCAAGGTTCCTGCAAGGACCTGGGGTCCACAGAGCGAGCTGCCCTAATTCCTCACCTTGTTCTAGCCTGCTTTCAAAATAGCTACAGTCCCTGCAGCCAAAGGAATTCAGGGAAACCTTGATATTTCTGTGCCTGAGCCTCCAGCAGGCTTCTCTTCTGTGCCAAAATAATGAGCTAACATCAAAATTCCCCCCAAAAAACAAGAGGAGGAGGTGGGAGAGCTGGGACAGCTGTGAGGTGTCGGAGGGCTGAGCTCCTGCCAGCCCAGACCTGCTCAGCATCACCACCACACACCCAGCATGGCCCTGGCTCCCTCCACAGCCAGATTCCACAGTGGGCTGGAGAGGAATCAAAAGGAGGAGCTCGGGAGTTCCCAGCCATGCAGATTATCCAGCTGCCAGGATCAGAGCCCATCCCTCAGCTGTGGTTACATCTCGGGTGGGAGAGGAATGCTCCTCCTCACAGGAGGGAAGAGCTGAAGGGCTCGCTCTGACACCTCTCACCACTTCCAGGGCACGCCTGGGACCAGCCCCCTTCAGCCCAGCTCCAGACATTCCCAGTTAATCCCGGGAAGGAAGGAACGCTGCGTTTCGGGGTGAAGTGTGCAAGAAGCTGAAATCCAGGTGGGAACGTGGGAAGAGGACACACGCGAACCCTCGGAAGGTGGGACTCTCTCTGACAACTGACAGGGCATAAAATCAGCTCTGGAGAGCCGGGCTGACCCATCCCACCTGGAAGGGGATCCAGGCACGAAGCCAAACCGAGGAATGCTGCAGCAAACCCCCCCAGAAGCAGCAGCAGCAGCCGCAGGCAGAAGCGAATCCCGGGCCATGGATAAAGCTCCATACGGATCGCCGGGAGCAGGGCTGGCCCCGGGCCGAGCCTCTCCCCCGTCAGCACCACGTGAGCGCCACTGGAAGCTCTCCCTGATCCCTTCCCTGGCCCTAAAGAACACGGCTTAGTTCCCTCACGGATTAAGGCTCCAGGCAAAACCCCAGAGCGACGAACTCTCCCCGCTGAGCACGACACAGACTGGGAGGGGAGGGAGGGGGGGGACTTCACAACCAACACAGAAACGGGGATCGAGGTACTCACCCAGAGCGCTCGGAGCTGGAGGGAGGCAAGAACAGTTAAAGGCCGAGCTCGCTGCGGATGCTACTCACCGAGGAGGCGCTGCTACAAGACCTGCTCCTGCGGCGGCGGCAGTGCTGCTGGTACCGCCGGGGCCGCTGCTGCTCCCGGCCGCGGGAGCGCCGCCAGGGCCGCGGCCGTGCCGGGTAATACTCGGGGCCCAAGGACGGGCTGCGCTCCTCCAGCCTGCAGGCATCGCTGTCCCGCCGGCACCGCCGCTGGTAGGGCATCCTCTCGTGGCTGCGGCACAGAAACAGCGCCCTTAGAGCCTGGGAATGCTCAACAGTCCCGTGCAGCCACAGAGAAAAGCGAGGCACAGCTTCCCAAGGGGACTCTGAGGAAAACAGTTCTTATCTCATTGGCTGCTCCTGTGTTTGTGCAAAAGCAGAATAAAGATTGTTGACCTAGAGTGATGGTGTTTTATTTCCTTGGCCTATCAGGGCCAGGTGTGTGTGTTGGGGCTGTCAGCTTAAAGTCACGAGGCGCTGTGCAAGTGAAGAGCAGTTAAGTACTTGGCAGATTCAGTTTAGATGCAATATATTGTAATATCATATAAAATAATAAACTAATTCATTAGCCTTCTGATAAAATGAAATCTTCCTCATCATTTCTCCCTGCCACGGGGATAACCTTATTTCCCATAGCCCAGAAGAGGTCGAGTCATGGAATGGCAGTGTGGGGACTCTGGAACCCCGAGGGACACCCCAACAATCCCACCCCATCTCCTGGGCAGCCTGCTCCCTTCATTCTCTGCAGAAAAGCAGCTTTTCCTAACGCCCACCCCAAGGCCCCTGACACAGCTCCCTGCTGTCCCCCTGGGTGCTGCCATCAAGGAGAAATCCTCCTGCTCCCACTCCTGGTGCCAGGAGCTTCAGATCTTTCTGCACCTCAAAGTGACCACTGGGGAAAAGTTCTGGAGAGAAAACAGTGAGGCACTGCCACATTTTAAGGAGCTGGGGGAAAACCACCCTCTGAGAGAGAGCTCCAGCTGCCTGCCCTGCTGTGCACCCCCATCCCTGGAGGTGTCCAAGGCCAGGCTGGACAGGGCTTGGAGCTCCCTGCACTAGTGGAAGGTGTCCCTGCCCGTGGCAGGGGGTGGCACTGGACGGGCTCTGAGGTCCTTTCCAACCCCACAACACAATTCTGTGTCACCTGAGCCACCTGTGCTGCTGCACACAGGTGTGTTTGTCACCGCTCCTCCTCCCTGGGGAGGTGTCTCATTAGCTCTCAACCCAACGGGGAGCAGCAGCAGGGCTCTGCTCTGGTTGTCACCCAGGGGGGACAGGAGGTCCCAGGGCACCAAGCCCTTGCTGTGCACACACAGAGCAGCTCCACGGATCATCAGCAGCAGCCAGAAGGAAAATCTGTCCCCAAGCTCCAGCTCCTCAAGCAACAACCTCCCAGGACTCAACTGTGCACCAGGAGGGGCCAGGAGAGCTCAGGCCAAGCTCAGCTGTGCAGGTACTGACCCACACGAGGTTTTGGGCACGCTGTGGGCACACCAGGGATGAGAGCAGCTCTCCCTCCTTCCACCCACAAAACATGAGTGCCCTCCCCACCAGGTTTCACTGGAGGTTTGCTCCACCCCCTCAAGGAAGGAGCTGTGTTCTAGGTAGAAGATGTTGCAATTTGAAAGGAAAGCAGAGCTTTGGCTGCCCGGCGACAACCCCGGGCACGCTCTGGGCCAGCCTGGTGCTGTCAGCCAGCAATGGCTTCAGCCAAGACCTTCAGCCTGGAAATGGGAATGAATTCCTGCTGTTTGCACCTCCCTGCCCTGTCAACAACCAGCTCTGCTGCTGGCAGCTCCATGGGGCACAAGGGGGAATCCCAGAGTGGGTAGAATTCCAGACTGTGCCAGGGCAGCCGTGGCTCTTGGTCACTGCTGAGGTACCCAAACACAACCCACAGCTCTGTCCAGCATTGGCCCAGACGCTCCTCGGTGTGCTCTGGGGGGACTCAGGAAGCAGAAATAATGACCTGAAGGACTCAGGTCTCCTCAAAGAGGCTGACACTGAAGGGACAAGGCTGTTTTCACCCAACGAAAGCCTGCTTCCATCCAAATCTGTTCCAAATTACCCATCAGATGGAAACAAAAAAGGGAAAAAGTGCGCCAGCTCTATTTCACAATCCACCTCCTTCAAGTAAACAAAAGCCAGGCTGGGGAGAGAAATTAACCTGGAGAGCATTCCAGGAATTTAAAGATGAGCTCAGCTCCTGCCTGGCTGCACCTGCCCAGTCCAACCAGTGGAGCCACAGCAGCCCCAGCGGCTCCAGCCTCTGTTCCAGAACCCTCCTCTCATCAGAGGCCTCGTCCCGCTCCCAGCCCCGAGCTGTCTCTGGGGGAACGCCGGACAAAGAGACGATCAAAGGTAAAACCCCCAGCAAAGCAGGAGAGATGGGTTAGCGGGGGGATCCTTCAGCTGGGATCCTTTCCGAGGCCAGGGAGGAGCGTGGTCGCTTTAAATCTGGTTTTAATCCCGCCAGAGAGGAGCGGGCTGTCAGGAAAGCCTTTAATGCCTGCGCAGCATGGAAACGTGATTCCAGAGCAGGCGGCAGGCTGCTCAACACCACGGCCGCGGCTTCGGGAAGGGTGAACTTCGGGAAGGGTGAACTTCGGGAAGGGTGAACTTCGGGAAGGGTGAAGCGGCAGGGAAAGCACACACACAGACAGACAGAGAGACAAGCAAACCCTTCCCTTCCACCCCCGGGGTTTAGGCGTTTCAATCAGCACCCGGGAGCCGAGCTCAGCATCCCGAGCTCAGCCCGGGTTTTTGGGGCAGTGCTCTCACCTCCTGGAGCGCGATCTGCGGGCGAGCTCCCTGCGGGGCGGGTACCGCAGCCTGCCCTCGCACTCCCGGCTCCGCGACCGCCGCCGCTTCCAGCGGTGCCCCGGCTCGCCGTCCTGCTCCGGGGACCGCAGCCTCCTGCAGTGATGCATCTGCGCGACGAGAGCACGGCGGGCTCAGGGCGCTGAGCCCCGCAGCCCCGGCAGCCGGCCCGGCCCGGCCCGGCACGGCACGGCCCGGCCCGGCGGGGCTGCCCGTGGGGCCGGCGGATGCGGGGCCGTTACAGCCGCTCCGCGCCCGCCGCCCTCGCGTCCCCTCCCGGTGTGTGCCCGGTGTCCCCTCCGTGCGTGCCCCGGTGTGTCCCCTCCGTGTGCGTGTGCCCGGTCTCACCGCCGCCGCTGCGGCCGCGCTCGGCGGGTGCGGCCCGGCCCGGCCCGGCCCGGCCCCTGCGGCCCCGCAGCGCCGCCGCTTCCGCTTCCCGGCCGGGGTTAAACCCGCCCCGCCGGGCCGGGCCCGCCTCGGGCCACGGCAGGGGTGGCACCGGGCTGAGCCCGCCCGGCGGGGACGGCACGGGGGGAAAGCGGGGCTGGCAGGAGCGGGAGAGGTCGTAGCGGTCTGGGTCCGCGTCAGCCTGGCCTTCATCACTGCCGCCATCCTCACCCTCGGCACGGCTTCCTCACCATGGTCATCCCCACCATGGTCGTCCTCACCATGGTCATCCTCACTTAAGCACAGCTTCCTCCCCGTGGAACTCCTCACCATGGTCATCCTCACCATGGTCACCCTCACCATGGTCACCCTCACCATGGCCATCTCCACCATGGCCATCCTCACCATGGTCACCCTCACCATGGCCATCCTCACCATGGCCATCCTCACCATGGTCACCCTCACCATGGCCATCCTCACCTTTCACAAGGCCTTCCCCGCCAGGCTCTTTCTCCTCACAGTCTGCCTCTCCATGACCTTCCTCAGCAGAGTGTGCCTTCACCATGGCCAGCCTCTCCCTCAGCATGGTCTTCTTCCCTTCTTCATCTGCCTCACCGTGGTCTCCCTCATCACGGCTTATCTCAGGCTTTCCTCACCACAGGGCCTTCCTCACCACGGTCATCCTCCCCATGATGACCTTCACTGTGATGAACCCCACAGTGACAACCCTGGCCACAGCCTTCCTCCCCATGGTGACCCTCCCATGGTCATCGCTGCGGTGGCCCAGGGACAGGAGAGAGAGCTCCACGCATGCCATCATTCCCAACCCCTTTATTTATTTATTTATTTATTTATTTATTTATTTATTTATTTATTTATTTATTTATTTATTTATTTATCAAGCACTCATTAGGGCCAGCAATCAATTAAAAATTCTGATGGACGCCTTTATCACCGGGTGGCATTGGCGTGTCCTTGGGGCTGCACTCAGGTGGGGTGGAAGGGGCAGGAGATGGGGTGGAGCCAGGGTGGAAGGGGCAGGAGCTGCCACCACCGTGGTGGCCACAGGGATCCCGGCTGGGTGCTGGTCCCACCGGGCTCCTCCACAGCCCAGATTCCGGGTGCAGACAATGCATGGAGCAGACAAAGCTCCTCTTCTTCCCCGAGGCTGGGGCCACCTCAGACGGGCTCAGTCCCCTCCAGAGCCCTTTGGGATGGGCTTGTGCCGACCTCCAGTGATCTCCAGCCCTGGAGATGGCACCTGGATTCCCTCCCGGTGGCATGGGGGTGCCACCTCCCCTGTGCCCAGCTCGGGGCCCCCCTTGGCTGGCTCTGAGTCCTGGGCCAGGATCAGGGTCTGGGCTGGATGCGGAGCCAGCGCTCCGACTCCAGCGGTGCCCGGCTGCACATGTCCCTCCAGTGTGGCACCCCTGGCCCCACCTGGACGCGGCCCAGCACCAAGCCACGGCCGTGGAGCCGAGCCTGGGGCAGCACAGGGCAGGGGGGGACACGGCTGGTGGCCTTCCCCTCTCCCGAGAGGAGCCGTCCCAGCCCAGACACCTCCCAAGGGTGGCAGGGGTGAGCCAGGTCACCTCCCGAGCCCTGTCACCTCCTGAGCCCTGTCACCTCCCGAGCCCAGTCACCTCCTGAGCCCTGTCACCTCCTCAGCCTGGTCACCTCACCTGCATGACAACGAACTCCAAGGCCAGCTGGTGCTGCTGGGTGTCCCCGGCGGGGAGGGTGAAGAGGAAGGGCGCGTTCCACACAGGGCTGTAGCTGCTGACGGACTTGGTCTCCTTGGTGTCGATGATGTGGCCCTCGTGGTGCAGGTGGACGATAACATAGGGCCTGGAAATGGGGACAGTGCCCTGGAGAGAGGGGCACGCCCCAGGGAGGGAGGCTGGCAGCTCCCAGGTGGTGCCTGGAGGGCTGCAGGACCCCCATGGGGCTCTGTGGGGCTGCGGGGAGAGCACAGAGCTCCTGAGGTTTCACCTGCCCCTCCCTTCTGGAGAGCAGGGACCTCCAAAGTGCTCAGCTCCCATCCCAGGGAGTGGGGAGAACCAGAGGTGACAACAGCCAGCAGCACAGAAAGCCACGTGCTAATTTTAGGCCATAAATAAATACATTTCAAGCACTTTGGGGCCATATTGGAGATACCTAGATCTGTATTACGCTCCCTGTACTCATTTTCATCCCGTGATAGAATCCCAAAGTGGTTTGGGTCGGAAGAAGCCCCAAAGACCAACTTGTTCCAACCCTCCCCCGTGCTCGGGAGAGAGAAGTTCAAGAGGATTTGCCAAGCAAAAGGAGGGGAAGCCGTTCTGGGTGCCCACCTGGGCACAGCCCGGTGCCCGAGCCCTACCTGGGGTGCCCGGCAGGCGGGAGAGCCGGCCCAGGGCCCGGGCCTTGTGCAGCAGCTCCTTGATGTGCCTGGCCGGGGCCTGGAGCTGCAGCAGCAGCAGGAGCTGGCCCAGGGGGCTGGGCGGTGAGGAGAGCACGCTGCAGCTCAGGCTGGGGGCACTGCGGTGCTGGAACGGGAGAGAGAGTGGGGGACACTGGGAAACCTCTTCTGACCTCACCCAGCCCTTCAGCCTCCAACCTCATCCAGCCCTTCCAGCTCCAACTCCATTGTGTCCTTCCAGCTCTGACATCATCCAGCCCTTCCACTTCCAACCTCATCCAGCCCTTCCAGCTCCAACCTCATCCAGCCCTTCCAGCTCTGACCTCATTGTGTCCTTCCACTTCTGACCTCATCCAGCCCTTCTGGCTCCAACCTCATCCAGCCCTTCCACCTCCAACCTCATCCAGCCCTTCCAGCTCCAATCTCATCCAGCCCTTCTGGCTCCAACCTCATCCAGCCCTTCCAGCTCCAACCTCATCCAGCCCTTCTGGCTCCAACCTCATCCAGCCCTTCCAGCTCTGATCTCATCCAGCCCTTCAACCTCTGACCTCACTGCGTCCTTCAGATCCAACCTCATCCAGCCCTTCCAGCCCTCACCTCATTGTGTCATTCAACCTCTGACATCACCCAGCCCTTCCAGCTCCAACCTCATCCAGCCCTTCCAGCTCCAACCTCATCCAGTCCTTCCAGCTCCGACCTCATCCAGCCTTTCCAGCTCCAACCTTGTCATGTCCTTCCAGCTCTGACCTCACCCAGCCCTTCAACCTCCAACCTCATCATGTCCTTCCACCTCCAGCCTCCTCCAGCCCCTCCAGCTCCAGCCCTTCCATGCCGGCCATGCTCCTCCCCCAGCAGGGGCAGGCTGGCCAGGAAAGGGGCAGCCGCGTGGGTTTGATGCTCCCCAGCGCTGCTGCCAGCTCTGTCTGCCAATTCCACCCCCTGAGGATGAGGCACAGAGCCCCCGGTGAGGGAGGCACCGCCCGGGGCTTGCACTGCCCTGGGCACACCGCGGGGCCCCCGGTGCTGCCGGGAGGAGGATCTGCCTCTGCCCCTGGAGTTCCAGGGCTCTGAGATCAGGCAAAACTCATTCGGAGCACGGAAACCGTTGCCGTGCTGACCTTGCTGAGCTTGGTTTTGGTGCTCGCCAGCTCGCAGGAGTAGCTGGAGGGGGCGCGGGGATCCCAGCAGGCCTCGGCGCAGGGGCACAGGACCTCGCCCACGAAGGAATCCTGGAGGCTCCGTGACCTGGCGTAGACAGCGAAGCGCAGGGCGCAGCCGCCCAGCTCCTCCGGGCCGTACGGGCCGAACCGGCACCGGCGCGATTGCCGGCGGAGGCTCCTGCGGCGCACGGACACGCGGCGGTACGGCGGCACCAGGGACACCTTGACGCGGGAGTCCTGCTGGCCCTGGGGCAGGTGCGACACGCCGAGGATGGTGACGGTGAGGGTGGCCTCGGGCAGGGAGTAGTGCAGGTCGCAGTGGAGCCGGGGGCGCTGCCCGGAGCGCGGTGGGGAGCCCGGGGCGGCGGGGACCAGCGGGCTCCGCTCGCTGCAGAGGAGTTTGCTGCCGGCGATGGTGCCGCGGCGCTGCCACAGCCCCGCCAGCTGCGGGAGGAAGGAGAGGGTGGGCAGGGACGCTCTGCCGTGGGGCGAGCCCCCGCGGGGTGCCGGCGGTGCCGGGGAAATCTCCTTTGTCCGGGCACCCGGCGCCTCTCCCGTCAGCTCCTCGCCCTGCGGCTGGATGGGCACCGGCACCGTGACCGCGGGCAGAGCCGCCCCCAGCTCCACTCGCTGCCGGCCCAGGAGGCGGCCCGGGCGCCGGCGGTGCCACCAGCACATGGCACAGCCCAGGAGGACGCCGAGGCAGAGAAGGGACGGCCCAGCTCCGAGGGAGACCTGAAGGTGCGCTGAGAGAAGAAACAGAGAGAGAGAGAGATGGGCACGGTGGGCAGGGCCGAGCCAGCGCGGCTCTCCCCGGGTGCTGCGGCAGCTGGGGCGACCCCGGTGCCCCCTCCCCGGGGCTCCCTCTCTGCTCTTTGTCAGCCGGGATGGAGCTGGAACATCCCAAAGGCAGCAGGTGGGACAGGAGCCGCGCTCGGGCAGCCTGACACGGGCCGGGCCTGGAACAAAGGCGGTCTCAGCCTGATAAGGGTCCTGGAAGCGGGCGGTATCAGCGCCGTGCCAGGCTGACCCAGCTCGGGCACGAGCAGCCTGGCACTGCTGGGGGCTCACAGGGTGTGCGGGGGAGTGGGGGCACCTGCCAGGGGGATTTGGGGTGTCCGGGCTGGATTCAAAGCGGCAGCGGACCCTGAGGGCTGAGACAAGCCAAGCCCGGCCCCAAAGAGGGGAACCTCCCCCCTGAGAGGCGATGAGCTGGATTTTGTCCTTCCCTGCAGGGATGCCCGCGGGATTTTGGGATGCTCCCTGGGAAGAGGGCACCTCTGCACATGGGGCATTTAGGGAGTAGGGAAGCAACTCCTGCACACGAGGGCTGAAGCTCCTTTGGAATTTGGTTCCCGAGTTTCAGAGATGACATCTGTGCGGCTGTGCTGGCAGAAAACCTTCCTGTGCCCAAAGCTGGCTTCGCTTCCAGCACTGGAGCCAGGGATTAAGGAGAACAGGGCCGGGACGAAGCCGTGCCAGAGCCTGAGCCGAGTCTCTGAAGGGATGGGGATGTCGGAAGGAGAAAAGCGAGCATTGTGTCACCCCGCGGGGCCGTGCCGCCCTGCCCAGGTGCCTTAATCGGCGCTGGGCTCTCCGCAGCCCTTTGTTGTTTGTTCGGGAGCCGGGCGCTGGCCGGGATGAGCTGAATGGCGGCGGTTCGGGAGGGATGGAGGGGAGGGGGCTGGCTGGAATTTCCCTCCAGGGATTATATTCCAGCCCTAACAGCGCCTGCCTAGCCCGCGGCCGTCCGGGCTCGGGAGAGCGGGTTGGGAGGGCCGGAGCGTGTCCGGCCCGGGCGCACGGACGCACGGACAGCGGCAGGGCTGGGAGTGCCGATGTGCAGCGCACCTTTGGGAGATCCGCTCCAGGATCCCTGCGGAGCCCAGCTCCACCGGGCCGCGGCTGCGGGGCTTGGCGTGAGCACCACGGAGCCGCTTCTCAGCTGAGCCCGGCTTAGCTGGGCGGAGTTGAGCACGCCGGGGCCGGGGGAGATCCGAACCCCGCAGGGACCCCGCCTTACCTGCTCCGGGCGCTGCCAAGGGGGAGAAGCCGGGGCTGGGAGAGGCGGAGGCGGGACGGGAGGGGAGCTGGGGGCCGGGATCGGCTGGGATAGGCTGGGATCGGAGCCCGGGGAGCTCACCGGCAGCTGGGCAATGAGGGCAGGGCAGCGCTTCTGGTTCTACGGGGTGAGGATGAGGAAGGTCGAGGGCTCCATGCCCTTCCCAGCCTCGGGGAATAGCTGGGAATTCTTTACCCTCAGTGCCCTCAGGACACAGCCCAACCTGTGGGAATAACTGGGAATTCTTTACCCTCTGTGCCCAGCCTCTGGGAATAGCTGGGAATTCTTTATCCTCACAGTCCAGTTCTCTGGGAATACCTGGGAATTCTTTACCCTCAGTGCCCAGCCTCTGGGAATAGCTGGGAATTCTTTACCCTCAGGACACAGCCCAACCTGTGGGAATAGCTGGGAATTCTCTACTCTCAGTGCCCAACCTCTGGGAATAGCTGGGAATTCTTTACCCTCAGAGCCCCTGCAAGTACACAGCCCAGTCTCTGGGAATTCTTCACCCTCAGGGAGCCAGCCAGGGGCACAAAGCAGGCGTGGGGGTCACGGTGTGAAGAGGTAGAAGTTTATTGGAATATAAACATTCAGATAACCTGTAAGATAGAAAAAACCCAACAACAACATATACAGACACTTGTTGGAAGGAGACGTTGAGGTATTTATCAACCGCCTAGGCTATCACATTTGTTTTTATTTACTTATTTTATTTTTTTTTTTTTTCTCTTTTAAATAGGTAAGAAAACTAGTTAGCAAGGCTGCTGCAGCTGTTTGGAGAGAACATCTGACCGCAGTCCCCTGGGAAGGAGCAGGCACACGCAGCCTCCCCTCACCCCACCCACCCTGCTGCCCTCCCCGCAGCCCCGGGAGCAGGCTCGGCTGGCTCTGCCCCCCGGGAAGCGCCGGGGGAGCAAGCTGGGGGCTGCCCGGGGCTTTTTGGCTGGTGTGAGGAGCTGGGGGAGGACGGAGCGCTGCCCTCGGGAACGTCCTGCCGGCAGCATCAAACCCTGAGTACGACACGGGGCTGGGGCAGCCCCCGCTCGGCCTTCCCCGCTCTGCTGCTGGTTTCCAGCACCCCCTACACCCAAAGCCTGGCAGCTCAGCAGGAGACCCGCAGCTCAGGCTGCCAGGGCCAAAGCCAGGCTGAGGGAAAGGGTTAACTCTTCACAGTCTGGACGGTCCTTGTCACCCCGGGCTGGGAAAAGGACCGGTTTATTGTTGCAGCTTATTTAACTGAGGTATCTGTTACGCTTCCCGACCTGATTCTTTCCCTGAATTGGATACAAAACAATCTGTTAGTCCCTGGCTAGTTCCAGTCTAGGTTGAGTAAAGCTTATAAACATTAATACTCTAGTAGTGTCCAAGCAGTTCAGTGATTCGAGTGCCTTTCTGTGCAAGAAAACACAACGTTAGCAAGTGAGACAAAGCAGCCCCACCCCGGAGCAGCCTCTGCTCCCCGGGGCCAGGGAGCAGAGCAGAGGGAAAAGCAGAAAGTGCCCCAGTCCCACTCAGAGGAAACAGCCCAAGCCCACCCAAGAATAAAATAAAACAACCAAAAGAAAACCCCAAAAAAAAGGGGGGGGGGGGGGAAATAATCTGATTGAGTCCCAGAGGCTGGAAAATCCTCTGGGAGTCTGTGAGGATGGAAGGAGCCTGCGGGTCAGGCCGGCTTCCCCCGCCCACAGGGAGGGCAGCTGGAGACACGCGGAGCAGCATCCCTCCCTCCCTGCCAGGACATCCCCACCTCCCGATCCCAGAGAGCCCTGGGGGCTGCGGGGGCAGGACAGCGCGGCACGGGGCAGGAAGCAGCAGGGGCTGTGACAGCGAGGACAACGAGGACAACGCACAGGTCCAACAAGGGGCAGGGCCACCCCTGCCCTGCTGTCCTGCCGTGCACATGTCCTGGGATGGGCTCTCGGAGGGTGGGGAAGCCACTGCTCCTCTGCTCAGCCTTGTCTGAGCTCCCTGTCTTTGGTGATGCGTTTAAAAGCCAACAGAAATAAAAGCAAACATAAAGTCAGCAAACCCACCTATGAAAACCCCCAAGCGATAGGATATGCCAATACTTCCTGAAGAGGTTAAAAAAAAAACAACCAACCCAACACAAACAAAAGCAACCCAACAAGTACATATCTGAGGTATTTCATCTGCTCAAAAAACCTGACTCGGGCCTGCAGCACGGGAAGGACGTCACCGGGGCAGGAGGGATGGCAGGGGTGGCACCAGGGCAGGGCATGGGGAAAGGCCAGAGGGACAGGGGGACAGCACCTGAGCAGCTGATTGACAGGGAGCTCTGCTTCCAGCCAGGGCTCCCAGGGCCAGGAAGGGCTGGATTCCCTGGGCTCTGCTCCTCCCTGGGAGCAGAAGGTCTCCCCTGCTCGGGTACCACGGCAGGGGGTTTGTGCCCACATTAACCACCCCACCTGCAGCCCTGCAGAGCTCCCAGAGCTGCTCCAGGGAGCCTGCACCAACCTGAGTGACTCTGCCATGGGGACAGAGGGGGGAACGTGGAACCCCAACACGCCCAGGCCCTGTGTCACTCCTCAGGGACACTCAGGACTCGAGGGGTGAGGTGGCACCAGCCAGAACCGAGCAGCTGATGGAGCCAGAACCGTGGAGAGGAGTAGGAGAGAGGCTCAGGAGCCTCCCCTGAGGACATGGGGACACAGCTGGAAGGGACACGAGCAGATTGCCACGGGAGGACAGGGCCGGGCACCCCCCGTCTCTCAGGATTGTCAAAACACGGAGTTGTGGGTGGGAAGAGGCCTGGTGGCCCCTGGTTCCAGGAGAACCAGGGGCCACCAGGAGAACCAGGGCTCCAGGAGAACCAGGGCTCCAGGAGAACCAGGGCTCCAGGAGAACCAGGGTTCCCAGCAGAACCAGGGTTCCCAGCAGAACCAGGGCTCCAGGAGAACAAGGGTTCCCAACAGAACCAGGGCTCCAGGAGAACCAGGGCTCCAGCAGAACCAGGGTTCCCAGCAGAACCAAGGCTCCAGGAGAACCAGGGCTCCAGCAGAACCAGGGCTCCAGGAGAACCAGGGCTCCAGGAGAACCAGGGTTCCCAGCAGAACCAGGGTTCCCAGCAGAACCAGGGCTCCAGCAGAACCAGGGTTCCCAACAGAACCAGGGCTCCAGGAGAACCAGGGCTCCAGCAGAACCAGGGCTCCCAGCAGAACCAGGGCTCCAGAAGAACCAGGGCTCCAGGAGAACCAGGGCTCCAGAAGAACCAGGGCTCCAGGAGAACCAGGGCTCCAGGAGAACCAGGGCTCCAGCAGAACCAGGGTTCCCAGCAGAACCAGGGCTCCAGCAGAACCAGGGCTCCTGCAGAACCAGGGCTCCTGCAGAACCAGGGCTCCTGCAGAACCAGGGCTCCCAGCAGAACCAGGGTTCCCAGCAGAACCAGGGCTCCTGCAGAACCAGGGTTCCCAACAGAACCAGGGCTCCAGGAGAACCAGGGCTCCAGGAGAACCAGGGCTCCAGGAGAACCAGGGCTCCCAGCAGAACCAGGGCTCCCAACAGAACCAGGGCTCCAGAAGGCTCCAGAACCAGGTTTCCCAGCAGAACCAGGGTTCCCAGCCCCAGTCCTGGCCCTTTCCCTGCCCTGGTGACGTCCTGGCCAGGAGCTGTGGCCCCAGAGCCATCCCTGATTGAGAAACGCCAGGTGTGCCCCCCCCCTCCATGGGAACACCACACACCCTGCGAGGAGGAGGAGGGGGAGGAACCAAAGAGCAAAAGGGAGGAAGGAAAGGAGGGGGAACAAAGCCAAAAAAAGGCCGGACAAAGAGACGATGAAGGAAAACTCGCTGGCATGGAAAGGTTTCACCACCACCACCACCACCACCATCATCATCATCATCCTCCAGGTGCTGTGCAGCCACGAGAGCAGGTTCCTTGAGGTGAGGTATGTGTGCACTCCTGGGCAGTGCCCGTCAGAGGGACCAGCTGGTGGAGGGCTCTGCGCCGGGCGTGCCCCGCGATGAGGTAGGGCTGGGGGAGCAGTGGGAGCTGCTGGAGCTGCTGCTGGAGCTGCTGCTGCACGAGCTCTGCGTGCCCGAGCCGGCCAGGAGCTGCACCACGGGCTTCTGGGCAAACAGCACCCCTGTGGGCACAGACAGGGTTAGGATGGGCAAGGGGGGAGCTTTCCCAGCCCCAGGATCTCATCCCAGCACAGAGAGGGTTAGGCTGGCAAAGGGGAGGCTTTCCCAGCCCCAGGATCCCATCTCATCCCATCCCATCCCAGAGAGGGTTAAGATGGGTAAAGGGGAGGCTTTCCCAGCCCCAGGATCCCATCCCATCCCATCCCATCCCATCCCATCCCATCCCATCCCATCCCATCCCATCCCATCCCATCCCATCCCATCCCATCCCATCCCATCCCATCCCATCCCATCCCAGAGAGCGGCTGGTTTGGCTCCTGTGCTCAGCAGGGAAGGGATGCCTGGAGCTGGAGCCTGCACAGGGATGCTGACCCTAAAGAAAACAGATCCCAAATGGGTTCTGCTTCCAAGGAGAAGCAGCTCCCATTGGGGTTAGGGTCGGGCAAAGCCAGGCTTCCTACTTGGGATTTGCCCAAGGATGCAGAGGTAAGGCCTGCAGAAGGGAATTGCTCCAGGGGACAATTCCTGCTGGGAGAGCCGAGCAAAGCCCCACCTCAGGAGAACAGGGACAATTCTCCTTCCTACGAATGCTTCCAGGGGGATTTCAAACCCCTTCCCTCAGATTTTAAAGCACTAACACCAAGCGAAAGGTGCTCCTCCTGCCCAGCCCAGCCAACAAGAATCCCAGTGAACAAGAATCGCCTCCCGCAGCCATTTGGCAGGGACCACCCCCATCCCACCCATTCCCGCCCCCCAGGAGGGCTGTCCCGTTCCAGGAGGGCTGTCCCTTTCCCGGGAGGGCTGTCCCTGGGCTGTCTCTTTCCCAGGAGGGCTGTCCCGTTCCAGGAGGGCTGTCCCTTTCCCGGGAGGGCTCTCCTTGTGCCCAGGAGAGCTGTCCCATTCCCAAGGGGGCTGTCCCGTTCCAGGAGGGCTGTCCCTGGGCTGTCTCTTTCCCAGGAGGGCTGTCCCGTTCCAGGAGGGCTGTCCCGTTCCAGGAGGGCTGTCCCTGGGCTGTCTCTTTCCCAGGAGGGCTGTCCCGTTCCAGGAGGGCTGTCCCTTTTCCGGGAGGGCTCTCCTTGTGCCCAGGAGAGCTGTCCCATTCCAGGAGGGCTGTCACTTTCCCAGGAGGGCTGTCCCTGGGCTGTCTCTTTCCCAGGAGGGCTGTCCCATTCCCAAGGGGGCTGTCCCTTTCCCGGGAGGGCTGTCCCTTTCCCGGGAGGGCTGTCCCGTCTCTCACCAGCGTAGGTGGTGCCGTTGATCTCCACGGACATGTTGATGCTGCCGATGCCGTTCGGGGACAGGTTCAGCGCCGCCGCCGCCGAGTCGGCCTTGTCTTGTTCCAGGGAGGGAGGGAGAGAGGGAGGGGGGCACAGTCAGAGAGCACTGATCCCATTCCCCGCACCCCCCGGAGCTGGGCACAGCCCCCCTTTGTCCCCTCTTTGGGCGAAAAGCCCACAGGAGTGCCCGAGGCCAGGCTGGACTTGGAGCACCCTGGGACATGGCAGTGTCCCTGTCCTTGGCTTTGAGGCCCCTTCCAACTCAAACCCTTCCAGGACAAGGCCACAGAGGTGCTGAAAGGCCTTGGTGAGGCTGGGAGCCCGCTGGCATTGGGAAATGTTTCCCCCAGGGCCATTCCAGTCCCAAGGAAGGGCTGGGAGCACAGAGATAAGCCCAGATTTCACTCCCAGCTGGATTTTGCTGTGGCTCGCTGTGCTCGGACTGCAGCAGCTCCCGCGGCCACTGGAGGGAGGGAAAAGCCAGGGACACTCCATGAAAATCAGGATTTTCCCAGCCTGGGCAGGGATGGGCAGCTGAACATGGAACTCCTCCAGCTCCACGAGGGTGAACCTGGATTTTGGGACTGCCCCTCCAAGGAGGGCAGCAAGGCCAAAAAAACCTCTAAAAACTCCACACTGAACCTAAATATTGTTACCAAGCCATGCTGAGCTTACCAAAACCAGCTCTCAGAGCATCTCCACCTGGTTTCTAGGGTGCAGTGAGGAAAAGGAGGGCAGGGAAGACAAGACAGCCCCTGCAAAGGTGGGAATCCCATCCCTGAATCCTCAGCCTGTTCCTGTTTCTAGGGACAGCAGTGGTTCCCAGCATTTGGATTTAGTTCAGGGTGAAAGCAAAAGTGAGGTGAATGAACACTCCTGGATAAAATTTTCATTCGCTATCACTGGATCATGTGGTTTGGATGTGGAATTTGGTTGGAGGCAGAGCTGCCAGGAACTGGGAGCACTGACATGACAGAAATAATTGCTAAGATTCAGGATGAATTATTTAAATCCAGGCTGAGAAGAAGCCCAGAAATTGAGACATTTTTTAAAAGTAATACAATCTAAAAAAGAAACAAGTTCTAAAAGAAAGAACTGCTGCTCTGAAGGAACTGCTTTGACCCTTCCCACCCACATTTGTGGCCAAGCACCTCAAACCAGCACTGCTGGAGCAAGAACAGCTCTTCCCTTCCAAACTGTGCCAAACTTGACCAGCTTGGAGCTTTGGGAATGTGGCAAAGCTTACAGAATCCACAGAATGGCCAGGTTGGGAGAGACCTTCAAGATCATCCAGTCCAACCCAGACCCAACAGGTCAACTAAACCCTGGTACCCAGTGCCACATCCAGGCTTTGTTAAACACACCCAGGGATGAGGACTGCACCACCTCCCTGGGAAGAACATTCTAGAACTTTATCACCCCTTCTGTGAAAAACTTTTTCCTGATATCCAACCTAAATTTCCCTTGGTGCAGCTCCAGGCTGTGCCCTCTGGTTCTGTCACTGCTGCCTGGAGAGAGAGCCCAACCCCACCTGGGTACAGGCACCTTTCAGGGAGTTTAGAGAGTGATGAGGTCACCCCTGAGTCTCCTTTTCTCTTGAATCTGGGCTGGATTTGGATGAGCTGGAGAACAAACCCAGCAGGAAAACCCAACAAAACCTTGCACCTGAACACCTCCACGCCAACAAAGGTGACCCAGAGGTCACTCAGAGGTGACCCAGGTGTGTGTGTGACATTCCAGGCCGGGAGCTTTCCCTCCCTGCAGCTTCCTGAGGAGCTGGGCCTGCCGTGCCTCACCTTTCCCATTGATTTTGATCTTCATGGGGACCTGCCGGGCCATGCTGAACAGGTTGCGCTGCAGGGCCTGCTGCACCAGCCGCTGCTCCTCCTCCGTCATGCGCGGCACCTTCTTCTCTGGGGGCTCTCCCGCCTCCAGCCTCTCCCTCAGCTGCTCCAGCGTGGCTGTCCTGGCTGCCACCGTGGCCTGCTGGCCACCCAGTGTCACCGGCACGGCCACGCGGCTCGGCATGGACACCGTCAGGGGCACGCCGTCACCTGGGCAAGGAGGGGGCACTCAGCGGGGGGACATTGGCAGGACCACAGCCCCACATTCCCAGGCCATGCAGTGTGGCATGGACACTGCCAGGAGGAGTCACTCAGCCAGGGGACACGGCCAACACCCTGCTCCCACAGTCCCAGGCCACACGGTCAGAAGGGGTCACTCAGCCAGGGGACACTGCCAGGAGGGGTCTCTCAGTCAGAGGACACTGCCAACACCACAGTCCCACATTCCCAGGCCACACGGTCAGGAGGGGTCCCTCAGCCAGGCCACACGGTCAGGAGGGGTCCCTCAGCCAGGCCACACGGTCAGGAGGGGTCCCTCAGCCAGGCCACACAGCCAGGAGGGTCCCTCAGCCAGGCCACACATCCAGGAAGGTCCCTCAGCCAGGCCACACGGTCAGGAGGGGTCCCTCAGCCAGGCCACACAGCCAGGAGGGTCCCTCAGCCAGGCCACACATCCAGGAAGGTCCCTCAGCCAGGCCACATAGCCAGGAGGGTCCCTCAGCCAAGGGGCACAGCCAGGAGGGTCCCTCAGCCAGGCCACACGGTCAGGAGGGTCCCTCAGCCAGGCCACACGGCCAGGAAGGTCCCTCAGCCAGGCCACACAGCCAGGAAGGTCCCTCAGCCAGGCCACACGGTCAGGAGGGGTCACTCAGCCAGGCCACACTGCCAGGAGGGGTCTCTCAGTCAGAGGACACTGCCAACACCACAGTCCCACATTCCCAGGCCACACGGTCAGGAGGGGTCCCTCAGCCAGGCCACACAGCCAGGAAGGTCCCTCAGCCAGGCCACACGGTCAGGAGGGGTCCCTCAGCCAGGCCACACGGTCAGGAGGGGTCCCTCAGCCAGGCCACACAGCCAGGAGGGTCCCTCAGCCAGGCCACACAGCCAGGAGGGTCCCTCAGCCAGGCCACACGGTCAGGAGGGGTCCCTCAGCCAGGCCACACAGCCAGGAGGGTCCCTCAGCCAGGCCACACAGCCAGGAGGGTCCCTCAGCCAGGCCACACAGCCAGGAAGGTTCCTCAGCCAGGCCACACGGTCAGGAGGGGTCCCTCAGCCAGGCCACACGGTCAGGAGGGTCCCTCAGCCAGGCCACACAGCCAGGAGGGTCCCTCAGCCAGGCCACAGAGCCAGGAGGGTCCCTCAGCCAAGGGGCACAGCCCACACCACACTCCCACAGTCCCGCCGCCGCCATGGCCGAGCTGACCTTTCCTGAGGGCCGGTGAGACGCGGGGGCTGCCGGAGGCGCTGCCCGCGGCCACGCCGATGATGGGGAAGCGGATTTTGGGGGGGGACAGCAGGGAAGGAGGCCCCGGCGGGGAGGGCGAGTAGCTGAACAGCGAGGAGCTGTAGCTGGGCCGCCGGCCCTCGCGCCGGTTTCCGTCGATGGCGGCCTGCAGCTCGGCCGGGGAGCTCAGAGACTTCTTCTCGCACTCGTAGGCGTAGAGGTACTTCATGTACCTGGAGAGGGACACAGAGAGGGGAACTCAGGTGGCACGGGGACAGGAGACACGTGCCGAGGGGCTCAGCAGGTTTGGGGTGTTTGGGAGCGTGGCTCGGTATGGGTGTGCTCAGTGTTTGTAGGGAAATGTGCCAGGAGATATTCGTGATCCCAAAAGGATCACCCAGAATTCCCTCACAATTGAAATATCATCTATAAACCATCCAGAATTCCTTCACAACTGAAATATTACTTATAAATCACCCAGAATTCCCTCACAACTGAAATATTAACTATAAGCCATTCAGAATTCCCTCACAATTGAAATATAATCTATAAACCATCCAGATTTCCCTCACAAATGAAATACAATCAAAGAATCATCCAGAATTGCCTCACAAATGAAACATCCTCAAAGAATCATCCAGAATTCTCTCACACATGAAATATCCTCAAAGGATCACCCAGAATTCCCTCACAACTGAAATATCCTCTATAAACCATCCAGATTCCCCTCACAAATGAAATATCAGCAATAAATCACCCAGAATTCCCTCACAACTGAAATACAATCAAAGAATCATCCAGAATGCCCTCACAACTGAAATATCGGCTATAAATCATCCAGAATTCCCTCACAACTGAATAATTATCTATAAATCATCCAGAATACCCTCACAAGTGAAATATTATCCATAAACAATTCAGAATGCCCTCACAAATGAAATATCCTCAAAGAATCATCCAGAATTGCCTCAGAACTGAAATATTGTCTAGAAATCATCCAGAATTCCCTCACAATTGAAATATTATCTAAAATCATCCAGAATTGCTTCACAACTGAAATACTGACTATAGATCATCCAGAATTCCCTCACAAATGAAATATCATCTACAAACCATCCAGAATTCCATCACAACAGAATAATTATCTATAAATCACCCAGAATTCCCTCACAACTGAAATATTATCTATAAACCATTCAGAATTCCCTCACAAATGAAATATCATCTATAAATCATGCAGAACTCCCTCACAATTGAAATATTATCTAGAAACCATGCAGAATTCCCTCACAACTGAAATATCCTCTAGAAACCATCCAGAATTCCCTCACAATTCAAATACTGACTATAGATCATTCAGAATTCCCTCACAAATGAAGTATCAGCAATAAATCATCCAGAATTCCCTCACAATTGAAATATCCCCTATAAATCAACCAAAATTCCTTCACAACTGAAATATCCTCAATCACCCAGAATTCCCTCCCAACTGAAATATTATCTATAAATAATATTTGTATATTAATAAATTATGTATAAATCACCCAGAATTCCCTCACAACTGAAATATTATTTACTAATAATATTTTACCAATAATAATTACTAAGAGCAGGTATTTAATAACAGATATATCTAAAAATAATAAAAAGTTATCCACACAAACAAGTAATAATACCCATCTAACAGCAGCTAAATACCCAATAACAGCAAGGATCCAACAGCAAATGTCCAATGGCAGATAAAAATCCAATAATCTTAATTGGATTATTCCAATAATATCCACTGCCATAACTGGATTATTCTAATTAGATTAATCCAATAATACCCAACTATATATATAAAATAAAAATAATAAATATATTGATATTATATATCAACAATATGTGATTTATATATTATAAATATATAGTATATATTTATTATATATTTATATAATAAATATAAATATTTAAATATGTATTTAGAAAATGTTTATGTGGTATATATAAATATAAATATATTTACAAGTAAAGATTTTATATTTAAATATAAACACATTTATATTTATATAAATACACAACATATATTTATTATATATTTATATTTATAAATTATAACATATATAATTATTATAGACTTACATAATAAATAGAAAATATCTAAATTTTTATTTATAAAATATTTATATATTTTATATATAAAGAGAAATATATTTATAAATATATAAATACTTTATAATGAAATATATACATATTTACATAGTATACATTTATTATATTTATATACTATATTATATATAGTATATATAATATATATAAAATATATGTATAATATATAATATATAATATAATATAAAATATATTATATAGAATTTATAAAATATACTATATATTTATTATATTTTTATATAATATATAAATATTTAAAATATCTTTCTAAAATACATATTTATAAATATACTAATATATTTATAACTATAGAAATATTTCTATATTTAATATACACATATTATAGAAATATGTGCATATTAAATATACACATATTTACAGAAATAATTATATCTATATAATAAATATAAGTAATTAAATCTATAGTTATAAAATATTTCAACATTTCACATAAATTATTTAAATAAATTTAAATAAAATTTAAATAAACCTTTAAATAAATTCTAATTTCATATAATATAGTTAATTTCATAGTTACAATATATTTATAGAAAATATTAATATACTTATGAATATATTATTTATTTAAATAAATTATTTCTATATAATAAATGTAAATAGTTACTTTTATATTCATTATATAAACATATGAAATATTGAAATATTGATAAATGCATCATTAGGTTTATATTTAAATGTACAGATATGTCTATAACATGAGTATTTTCCATTTCAGTGACTGCACTCACTGTGTGCGCAGGGTGAAGGCAGCACTGGTGATGGAGGTGGGCAGGTTCAGGCCTTTGGTGATCTCCCTCCAGATCTTCTTGTTGATGATCTCCACCAGCCCGCCCTTCTCTGTCACCAGCTTGTAGAGCATGTAGAGATCCAGGATCTGCTTGGCCATGATGGGGATCCTGTTGATGGGAGTGCCTGAGAAAGGGAACATGGAGAGGATGAGGGCACCACCTCAGGGGGATCCAGCTCTCTCTGCCCTAACAGGAGCAGATCCAGGATCTGCTGGGCCATGATGGAGACCCTGGAAAAAGGAGCATGGAGAGGAAGAAGGCATGGGCAGCTCAGGGGGATCCAGCTCTGTCTGCCCTAACAGGAGCAGACAGAGGATCTGCTGGGCCAGGATGGAGACCCTGGAGAAAGGAGCATGGAGAGGAAGAGGGCATGGGCAGCTCAGGGGGATCCAGCTCTCTCTGCCCTAACAGGAGCAGATCCAGGATCTGCTGGGCCATGATGGGAGTTCCTGGAAAAAGGAGCACAGACAGGATGAGGGCATGGGCAGCTCGGGGGGGATCCAGCTCTCTCTGCCCTAACAGGAGCAGATCCAGGATCTGCTTGGCCATGATGGAGACCCTGGAAAAAGGAGCATGGAGAGGAAGAAGGCATGGGCAGCTCAGGGGGATCCAGCTCTCTCTGCCCTAACAGGAGCAGATTCAGGATCTGCTTGGCCATGATGGGGATCCTGTTGATGGGAGTGCCTGAGAAAGGGAACATGGAGAGGATGAGGGCACCACCTCAGGGGGATCCAGCTCTCTCTGCCCTAACAGGAGCAGACAGAGGATCTGCTGGGCCATGATGGAGACCCTGGAAAAAGGAGCATGGAGAGGAAGAGGGCATGGGCAGCTCAGGGGGATCCAGCTCTGTCTGCCCTAACAGGAGCAGATCCAGGATCTGCTGGGCCATGATGGAGACCCTGGAAAAAGGAGCACAGACAGGATGAGGGCATGGGCAGCTCAGGGGGATCCAGCTGTCTGCCCTAACAGGAGCAGATCCAGGATCTGCTTGGCCATGATGGGAGTTCCTGGAAAAAGGAGCACAGACAGGATGAGGGCATGGGCAGCTCAGGGGGATCCAGCTCTCTCTGCCCTAACAGGAGCAGATCCAGGATCTGCTTGGCCATGATGGGAGTTCCTGGAAAAAGGAGCACAGACAGGATGAGGGCACGGGCAGCTCGGGGAGGGGGATCCAGCTCTCTCTGCCCTAACAGGAAATTCAGGGAATTTGCAGCCTGGCTCGTGGTCTTTCCATGGAAAACCTTTTCCTGTGGGTAAAGGGAATTAGCAGAGCAATAAAAACCTGCAGCTTCTGGAATAGAAAGAGGGGAAGTTGGGACTACTGAATGGGTTTTATGAGCTCAGGGTTAAAATCCTTGGATAAAAATGCTCCCTCATCCCTCAGGATGTGCTGTTTGCCTGGGAACAGCAGGACCAAGGGAATCAGCACTGGAAAACAGAATCCCATCCCCCTCTCACATGTTCAGCATTTGGAACAACCTGGAGATGTCACTGTCATATTCTCTGAAAAATCCCTTCACCAAGATTTCTTCTCCTGGGAAGCTGAGAAGCCTCAGAGAAGAATGAAAACAATAATCATCTGATTGCTTCTCTTTGTTTTGCAGCTTTGGAATGTGGTCTGGAGATCATTTACCAACAGGTGAATGCTTGATTGGCTCCATCTGAATTGTTTTTAATTAATGACCAATCACCATCAGCTGGGTCAGGCTCTGAGGAGTCAGTCATGAGTTTTCATTACCATTCTTTGTGACCTTCTGTCTGTATCCTTTCTCTTTCTTTAGTACAGTTTTAGTATGACATTCTTTAATATAACATCATATCATAAAATAATGAATCAGCCTTCTGAGAACATGGAGTCAGACTCATCTCTCACCTCATCCTGGGGACCCTCACAACCACCACATGGAGAGGTAAATAAAGGCTGCTCCTTCCAGAGAGCTTCCAGCCTCCCACTCCTTTTCCCTCCCAAACAATTCCCAGATGAGGCCACAGCAGCTCTGAGCATCCCAAAACCACATCCTGCTCCATCCTTCCTGCTTGGTTCTGTGTATTTTGGGTTAATGTGGAAGAAAATCTGATTTTTAACCTCCCCCTCTGGCAGCTCCTGGAAGTGCCAACGCCCAGCCTAAGGAGATTTAGGCAGGGAGAGGAAGAAGGAATAATAAAAAGCTGAAGTGGCAGAGCTTTTATTTGGCCTGGGAAACTCTGTCCTGGATCAAAGGGCCGCCCAGCCCATCCTGTCCCCACAATGGGCAGCCCTAGCCTGGCAGGAAGGCTGGGAGGGGGGCAGGGGACAACTGTGGAATCCCCAGTCCCCAGGGGAGGCTGGTGCCACTGCTGGCAGCCCCTGATCCCCCGTTTATGGCCCTATAAATGAGTTTATTCCGTGCCATGAAAGGAGCCCTGCAGATGGCCTTGTCAGACATCCAAGGGGGAATTTTTTTCCCCTGTCTTTTCTTTGGGAATCCCATTAGGCTTTAGTAGCTCGTGGTGCCAATTCCCACAGGTTAACCAGATGCTGGATAAAAGGAACAGATCCCATTTTGCAGCTCTGAAGGGCTGAAAACCCCACAGATTCAAAGTGCTTCAATTTATATCAATCCCAGCCTCTTCCCTTGTCCAAGGAGCAGATCCCACAACCCCTTCCCACATTTCAGGGGCACAGACCCCTCAGGAAGCACAGAGGGAATTCCAAACCCTCCAAACTCTGCAGCTCCATCCCTCCCTCCCCAAAATCCCCAATTTCCTCTGTTTTTTTCCTGAGCATCCATTTTGTCTCAGGCTGAGAGCAGCCCTGGGAATCAGGGCAGGATCGAGTTACCTCCAGCTGTCACTCATCACCTGAGTCACACCCGCAGGGAAAACAGGGAAATATTTCCTTCCAAAGCCCCCAGGACACCCCAAAATTCCCTTTTTTTCCATTAATTAGCCACAGCAGCAAAGCCTTTGCTGGGCTGGGGGAGGATGAAGCCCCTCTCCCCCCAGTTTTCCCAATCCAATTAAAGGAATGGCATTAATTTGTCCAGCAGGGACTTTCATCCAGATGGAGAGTGAAAGGGAAGAGCTGTGGATGAAGCTCTCAGCAACTCAGAAAATATGAACAAATATCTGCTTTTGAATGCCCAGCCTTCCCCCCAAGCACACTTCTACCCTTCTCCACATTTCCCCAGCTCAGCAGCTGGGAAAATACACAAATTATTAATCCAGATAATGCCTGTGAGAGGCACAAACATCTCCTGCAGCACTGGGGAATAAGGGCTGAAGCATTTCCAGGGAGCTGCTCCCAGCTGGAGCAGGGACAGCGAGGGGATCTGACCTCCCTGAATCACCTCAGCACCCCCTGGACACCTTCCCTCCCTGAGCTGGGCTTCAAACAGGACCAAAGTGCCCAAAATTTCATTTATTAACCCAGCTAAAAAGTGCTTTATACAGAAAAACACATTTATAAACTCAGCTAAACATGTTTACACACACAATATAAATTTATCCACTGAGATAAAACCTCAAGTTTGGTTAAATGTTAAAATTCCTTCATGCAGCTGAGAAACTTTACAGCAGGGACAGAGCTGCTCCCAGGAGCTGCAATGATTTCAGCACCCAGAGCACAGCTTCCCTCCCTCAGCTGTGCTTCAAACAGGAGCAAAGTGCCCCGAAATTTCATTTATAAACCCAGCTACATCAAGATTTAGACAGAAACACATTTATAAACTCAGCTAAGAGGGCTTTATACAGAAACATTCAGCCAAACGTGTTTACACACACAATATAAATTCATCCACTGAGAGAAAACCTCGAGGTTGGTTCCCCCCAAAATAAAATTGCCTTGTGCAGCTGAAAAACTTTACAGCAGGGACAGCACTGTCCCAGGAGCTGCAATAATTCTGTTACCTCAGCACCCCCAGCACAGCTGTGCTTCAAACAGGACCAAAGTGCCCAAAACTTCATTTATAAATTCAGCTAAACAGGGATTTACACAGAAACACACATTTAGAAACTCTGTTACACACAGAATATAAATTTATCCACTGAGACAAAACCTTGAGTTTGGTTTTTCCCCCAAAAATAAAATTCCTTTGTGCAGCTGAGAAACTTTACAGCAGGGACAGAGCTGCTCCCAGGAGCTGCAATAACTTCAGCACCCCCAGGAAAACTTCTTTCTCTCAGCTTTGCTTTAAACAGGACCAAAGTGCCCAAAATTTCATTTATAAACCCAGCTAACAGGGCTTTATACAGAAACACATTTCTGTATAAATCCCTGTTTAGCTGAATTTATAAATGAAGTTTTGGGCACTTTGGTCCTGTTTGAAGCACAGCTGTGCTGGGGGTGCTGAGGTGATGGAATTATTGCAGCTCCTGGGACAGTGCTGTCCCTGCTGTAAAGTTTTTCAGCTGCACAAGGCAATTTTATTTTGGGGGGGAACCAACCTCGAGGTTTTCTCTCAGTGGATGAATTTATATTGTGTGTGTAAACACGTTTAGCTGAATGTTTCTGTATAAAGCCCTCTTAGCTGAGTTTATAAATGTGTGTTTCTGTCTAAATCTTGATGTAGCTGGGTTTATAAATGAAATTTCGGGGCACTTTGCTCCTGTTTGAAGCACAGCTGAGGGAGGGAAGCTGTGCTCTGGGTGCTGAAATCATTGCAGCTCCTGGGAGCAGCTCTGTCCCTGCTGTAAAGTTTCTCAGCTGCATGAAGGAATTTTAACATTTAACCAAACTTGAGGTTTTATCTCAGTGGATAAATTTATATTGTGTGTGTAAACATGTTTAGCTGAGTTTATAAATGTGTTTTTCTGTATAAAGCACTTTTTAGCTGGGTTAATAAATGAAGTTTTGGGCACTTTGGTCCTGTTTGAAGCACAGCTGTGCTGGGGGTGCTGAGGTGACAGAATTATTGCAAACCAGGTTTGGTTTTCCCCTCCAAAATAAAATTCCTTTGTGCAGCTGAGAAACTTTACAGCAGGGACAGAACTGGAGCTGCAGTAACTCCCTTTCCCACTGCAATAATTCCATTTCCCACGTGTTCCTCCAGCACTGCCCCACAGGTCCCACAGTCCTGGTGAATTCCCGGAGTTTTCCAGAGGGATTTGGTGCCCCCTCCTCCCCCAGGCCGGCCCGGGGAGGGTGATAAAGGAAGGGTTTTATTGGAAACCCCCAGTGCTGCCACAGGAAAGGCTGAAGGGCAGAGCCTGAGCCGGGCAGGGCTGTCAGGGCTGTGATGGATTACTGTCATCTGGCAGCGCCAGGATTAATGAGCTCGGGGCCAGGGGGCAGAATTCCAGAGGGAAAGGTCAGAGCTGGGGCCACACCACAAGACTTGTTGCCTTTTGATGGTAAATTCATTTTACTGTACTTGCAAGGCTCCTGCCCCGAGCCAGAGGAAGATCCTCCTCTCTCAGTTTGCTCGGAAAATAACTTCTCCTGCCTCTCAGCAGAACCCCAGCCCCATCACTTGGCTCATCCCAGCCCCATCACTTGGCTCATCCCAGCCCCATCACCTGGCTCATCCTAGCCCCATATTTTGGCTCATCCTAGCCCCAAAACTTGGCTCATCCTAGCCCCAAAACTTGGCTCATCCCAGCCCCATCACTTGGCTCATCCCAGCCCCATCACCTGGCTCATCCCAGCCCCATCACCTGGCTCATCCCAGCCCCATCACCTGGCTCATCCCAGCCCCATCACCTGGCTCATCCCAGCCCCATCACCTGGCTCATCCCAGCCCCATCACTTGGCTCATCCCAGCCCCATCACCTGGCTCATCCCAGCCCCATCACCTGGCTCATCCCAGCCCCATCACCTGGCTCATCCCAGCCCCATCACCTGGCTCATCCCAGCCCCATCACCTGGCTCATCCCAGCCCCAAAATTTGGCTCATCCCAGCCCCATCACTTGGCTCATCCCAGCCCCATCACCTGGCTCATCCCAGCCCCATCACTTGGCTCATCCCAGCCCCATCACTTGGCTCATCCCAGCCCCAAAACTTGGCTCATCCCAGCCCCATCACCTGGCTCATCCTAGCCCCAAAACTTGGCTCATCCCAGCCCCAAAACTTGGCTTCCCAACTCCATAACTTGGCTTGTCCCAGCTCCATAATTTGGCTCATCTCAACCTTGTCTCTTGGTTCATCCCAGCTCCATCACTTGGCTCATCCCAGCTCCATAGCTCAGCTCATCTCAACCCCATCCCTTGGTTCATCCCAGCTCTATAATTTGGCTCATCCCAGCCCTGTAACATGGCTTCCCAGCCCCATCACTTGGCTCATCCCAGCCCCATCACATGGCTCATCCCAGTTCTGTAATTTGGCTCACACCAGCCCCATAACTTGGCTCATCCCAGCCCCATATTTTGGCTTCCCAACTCCATAACTTGGCTCATCCCAGCCCCATATTTTGGCTTCCCAATTCCATAACTTGGCTCATCCCAGGCCTATAACTGGGCTCATCCCAGCTCTGTAATTTGGCTAATCCCAGCTCCATCACTTGGCTCATCCCATCTCTGTAATTTGGCTCATCTCAACCCTGTCTCTTGGCTCATCCTAGCCCCATCACTTGGCCAATCCCAGCTCCATCACTTGGCTCACATCAGCCCCATAACCTGTCTCATCCCAGCCCCATAACCTGTCTCATCCCAGCCCCATAACCTGTCTCATCCCAGTCCCATCCGTTGGCTCATCCCAGCCCCATCACTTGGTTCATCTCAGCTCCATAACATTGCTCATCCTAGCCCCAAATTTTGGCCCATCCTAGCCCCATATTTTGGCCCATCCCAGCCCCATAACCTGGCTCATCCCAGCCCCATCACTGGGCTCATACCAACCAAATAAGTGGCACGAGGAGTCTGTTCCCCCTGGGAAAGGGAGGGTGCAGAGTTGATAAATGTGGAAGGGGAAAGCAGAGTCGTCCCAAGGGCTCCTGACAAAGGCAGCCACAATCCAAGTTTCTGGGATAAAGGGTTTCCCAGAGGAAGGCTGACTGGAGCCATAAACACCTGTGGCCTTGGAGGGAATGTCTCCCTCAGAATTCCAGAATGGCCAGGCTGGAAGAGACCTTCAAGGTCACTGAGTCCAACCCAGCCCCAACACCTCACCTAAACCCTGGCACCCAGTGCCACATCCAGGCTGTGTTAAACACACCCAGGGATGGGGACTGCACCACCTCCCTGGGCAGAACATTCCAGAACTTTATCACCCTCTCTGTCAAAAACTTTTTCCTGATATCCAACCTAAGTTTCCCTTGAAAAGCTTTTTCCCCTCCCTAACCCCTGGAACTGCAGTAGATGTATCAGATTAGGACCCTACACCCAACAGAAATTCAGGATCTCTTTAGCAAAACAGTTTTGTGCTACCCTAAAAATGACATCTGGAAAGTGATGACAGTTTCTTAATTAGGCCTCACTGATTAGCACCTCCTAAGAGAGGAACGTGGGACAAAGTAGGGGTGCACCCACAGGTGCCCAGATCACCTCCACCCAACTGGGCACTTGCTCCAAAGCTGCTTTAAAAAAGAAACAACCAGCAGAGGGGTTAAACAGCAACTGGGGAATTAGAAAGTCTTGAAGAAAAAACAGCTGCCTTGAACAAAACTATAAAAAAAGCACAATTGGTGATGAACTAAGTGTCATCAGTAAATCAATGCAGTCTCCCTGCTCCAGGAAGCCTCAGGGGTTAACCCAGAGGGACCTCAGTGTTCCTTCTGTCCCAGGCTGGAGCCCAGGAAAGCCTGGAATGGCTGGGATTACACCTGGGAATCACCTGAGCAAGGGGGTTTGGCACATGCATGGCAGAGGGATTAACTGGGACCATCCTCTCCCTCCCACCCCAGGGCTGTGCTCTCCTCCTCTCCGCCCTCCCTGGGCCAGACCTGGCAGTCAGAGCTCAAGCTGGAGATGCAGACTGAGGAAAACTGCCCCAAAAGTAGGTTTGAGGTGAATTTCAGGGGTTCCCTTGGCCTCCATGCCAGAGTTTCCCTTCCACACAGGGATTTCCAGCAGCCTAAGCCAGGACTTGTCCTGCACAAAGAGCATTTAATCACACCCAGCTCTGCTTTTTAACCACCTCCCACCTACCCTATCCAATTTCCTCACACAAGTGTCCATTTTACAGCAAGGAACAAAGGAGGTGAGAATCCCCAGGGTTTGTTCAGCACAGAGATGTGGAAATCCCACTGAAATGGGATTTTTTTTTTTCACTCCCACTGCAGTGAAAAATAGGCAGGGAAAAGACATTTTTAAGCCACAACCTGTAGCAGGTAAATAAAAAGCTGCTCTTCCCACTCTAAATATGTTCAGGGGAGATGCTGTACCAGGCAGCCAGAAGGAACAGCTTTTCCCCAGGAAATTGGGGAAGTCCACAGTGATTTAAAATAACCCTGAGCCAAATCTCCAGAAAAACAGAATTTCTTGTTTCATCTTTGAAGGGAGGCATGGCAATTCCGTGGGGTGCAGGAATTCCCAGCTGAACAGAGGGAAAATTCATTTTACAGCAGCAAATTAGCTCCAGCCCTGAGCTATCTCAGCTCCTGGTTTGCTCAAATCCCTCTCCAAGGAGAAATCCTGGCTGCTTCAGCCTGAGATTTATGGGGTTTGGTTCTCCAGAGTGGGCAGAAAAAGGAACAGGGCCCCCAGGGAGAGCTGCAATCCCTGATCCCATGGGGAGCTGCAATCCCTGATCCTGCCCTGGAACAGGGACCCCACGGAGAGCTGCAATCTTTGACTGAAGAGAGAAGAACAAGGATGGGACCTTCATAACCTGAAGATGTAATTGACAATTAACTCCAATATGCAAATTATTAAAAACCCATAGAAGTGAGAGCCCCTGTGACCTGCTGTCCATTTTGGTTCACCTTGGGTGCAGCCCTGGCTGGGCTCTTGTGCTGCCCAAGGTGGATCCACTGAGATGATTTTAATAAATCCCTGCTTTATTCTTGAGCCCAGTCTAGTCTCAGTTCTAGCTCAGCCTTCCCAAGGCTTCACCCCCAGCCCTGCTGTCCCACCCTCCCTGTGCCCAGCTGCCCCTCCCAGGAACAAAATCCCACAAAGGCCAGTTCCAGCTTCTCTCTGGTGTCCCCTCCCAGGAACAAAACCCCACAAAGGCCAGTTCCAGCTTCTCTCTGGTGTCCCCTCCCAGGAACAAAACCCCACAAAGGCCAGTTCCAGCTTCTCTCTGGTGTCCCCTCCCAGGAACAAAACCCCACAAAGGCCAGTTCCAGCTTCTCTCTGGTGTCCCCTTCCAGGAACAAAACCCCACAAAGGCCAGTTCCAGCTTCTCTCTGGTGTCCCCTTCCAGAAACAAAATCCCACAAAGGCCAGTTCCAGCTTCTCTCTGGTGTCCCCTTCCAGGAACAAAACCCCACAAAGGCCAGTTCCAGCTTCTCTCTGATGTCCCCATCCATGGTTTCTGCTGCTCCAGGGCCCTTTGATGGCCCTTGGGGACAGCCCTCCACATCTGATCTGTGTTAGAGCTGCTCCACGGCTGCTCCTTCCCAGGGGCATCCCAAAACCATCCCAACCTTTTCATCCCTGCAGCTCCTGTGAAATCCCATTAATCTTTGCAGCCTCTGCTCCCTCAGCTCCTCCTGGACAGCAGCAAATCCCTGGGTTTGGGTTTTTACAGGGAGATTTTTATTGGCAGAGCTGATTTCCAGCCCCACAGACACCAGGGACAAACTGAGCTGTTCTTCACACCCTGCTCTCAGGAGAGGAGCTGGATTTGGGGTTTTTTGGGAATAAGGCAGCTCTTCAGCCTGGGACTGGGATGTCAGAAACACCAGATTTGGGGTTTTTTTTTTTGGAACAAGGCAGCTCTTGAACCTGGGACTGGGATGTCAGAAACACTTTGCCCTCAGGAGTGACAGATTTGGGGTTTTTGGGAACCAGACAGCTCTTCAGCCTGGGATTGGGATGTCAGAAACACTTTGCCCTCAGGAGTGACAGATTTTTGGGGTTTTTTGGGAACCAGGCAGCTCTTCAGCCTGGGATGGGATTTTAGAAACACTTTGGTCAAAGGGGAAGAGCTGGATTTGGGGTTTTTTGGGGAAGCAGGCAGCTCTTCAGCCCAGGACTGGGATTTTAAAAACACTCTGCCCTCAGGAGAGGAGCTGGATTTGGGTTTTTTTTAGAACCAGTCAGCTCTTCAGCCTGGGATTGGGATGTCAGAAACACCAGATTTGGTTTTTTTGGGAATAAGGCAGCTCTTGAATCTGGGATTGGGATGTCAGAAGCACCAGATTTGGGGGTTTTGGGAATAAGGTAGCTCTTGAATCTGGGATTGGGATGTCAGAAACACCAGATTTGGGGGTTTTTTTGGAACAAGGCAGCTCTTGAATCTGGGATTGGGATGTCAGAAACACCAGATTTGGGGTTTTTTTTTTGGAACAAGGCAGCTCTTGAACCTGGGACTAGGATGTCAGAAACACTTTGCCCTCAGGAGTGACAGATTTGGGGTTTTTGGGAACCAGGCAGCTCTTCAGCCTGGGATTGGGATGTCAGAAACACTGCTCAAAGGAGAGCTGGATTTGGGGTTTTTTGGGAACCAGGCAGCTCTTCAGCCTGGGACTAGGATGTCAGAAACATTCTGCTTAAAGGGGAGCTGGATTTGGGGTTTTTAGGATCAAGGCAGCTCTTGAGTCTGGGACTGGGATGTCAGAAACACCAGATTTGGGGTTTTTGGGAATAAGGCAGCTCTTGAGTCTGGGATTGGGATGTCAGAAACACCAGATTTGGGGTTTTTTTTGGGAATAAGGCAGCTCTTGAACCTGGGACTAGGATGTCAGAAACACTTTGCCCTCAGGAGTGACAGATTTGGGGTTTTTGGGAACCAGACAGCTCTTCAGCCTGGGATTGGGATGTCAGAAACACTGCTCAAAGGAGAGCTGGATTTGGGGTTTTTTGGGAACCAGGCAGCTCTTCAGCCTGGGATGGGATTTTAGAAACACTTTGGTCAAAGGGGAAGAGCTGGATTTGGGGTTTTTTGGGGAAGCAGGCAGCTCTTCAGCCCAGGACTGGGATTTTAAAAACACTCTGCCCTCAGGAGAGGAGCTGGATTTGGGTTTTTTTTAGAACCAGTCAGCTCTTGAATCTGGGATTGGGATGTCAGAAACACCAGATTTGGGGTTTTTGGGAATAAGGCAGCTCTTGAATCTGGGATTGGGATGTCAGAAACACCAGATTTGGGGTTTTTTTGGGAACCAGACAGCTCTTCAGCCTGGGATTGGGATGTCAGAAACATTCTGCTCAAAGGGAAGCTGGATTTGGGGTTTTTAGGATCAAGGCAGCTCTTGAATCTGGGACTGGGATGTCAGAAACACCAGATTTGGGGTTTTTTTGGGAACAAGGCAGCTCTTGAGTCTGGGACTGGGATGTCAGAAACACTTTGCCCTCAGGAGTGACAGATTTTGGGTTTTTTGGGAACCAGGCAGCTCTTCAGCCCAGGACTGGGATTTTAAAAACACTCTGCCCTCAGGAGAGAAGCTGGATTTGGGATTTTTAGGAAAAAGGCAGCTCTCCAACCCTGGATTGGGATGTCAGAAACACTCTGCTCAAAGGGGAAGAGCTGGATTTGGGGTTCTGGGATCAGGGCAGCTCTTCAGTCTGGGATTGGGATGTTAGAAACTTTACTCCAAGGAGAGGAGCTGGATTTGAGGTTTTTTAGGAAAAAGACAGCTCTTCAGCCCAGGATTGGGATGTCAGGAACACTCTGCCCTCAGGAGATCTGGATTTGGGGTTTTTTTTTTGGGAATAAGGCAGCTCTTGAGTCTGGGACTGGGACATCAGAAACACCAGATTTGGGGTTTTTTTGGAACAAGGCAGCTCTTGAGTCTGGGATTGGGATGTCAGAAACACTCTGCTCTCAGGAGAGCTGGATTTGGGTTTTTTTTAGAACCAGGCAGCTCTTCAGTACAGGATTGGGATTTTAAAAACACTTTGCCCTCAGGAGAGGAGCTGGATTTGGGTTTCTTTTAGAAACTCTGTGCCCCTGACACCTCAGGGGCCACCAAAGCCCCTCCCCGGGCCACTGCCACTCTTGGAGGGACTAGAGGGCACCCCAAACATTCAGAGGTGCTTCATGTTAGCCAACAGCCCAATTAAACACCTGTTAATTATCACCAGTCTGCTCTGAGAACTGGACTGGGATCACTGGCACCCTGGGAATTCCAGGAAAAGGTTCCTGGGATCTTCAGGGCATGGACAACACCAGCACTACGTCAGAATGGGGAAGAAATTGAAGGCAAATTTAATTGAATTTAATTCAAATTAATCAAATTAATGTAATAATTTAGTTTTTTAAAAATAATTTAAAATAATTTCATTTAATTGACAGAGCAGATCTTCCCTACTGCTGTCCTCAAATGCCAAGGGAAATGCCCCAAACTCCAGGATTTGTTTTTCCAGCCTGAGGAGGGAAGAATTCCACCCCTGGACTGCCAGGAAAGGGCACTCACCCCTCTTCTGCATGAAGATGAAGAGGTCATCCAGGAACTCCTTCCTCTCGGGGTCGCTGTCCAGCTCGTACAGCTGGGGGGACAAAGCACAGTCAGCTGCCAGGAGACAGAACATTCCAGAACTCTGCCTGCTTCCAGGGAAAGGAGAGCACAGGCAGAGGGGAGAGACACACAGAGGGGCCTGGGGGCTCGGTGGGCATGGCTGGGATGGATCCCCAGGGATGGGATGGATCCCCAGGGATGGGATGAGATCCCTGGAGCTGGAAAAGAAAGATGAAAATGAAAAAGATCCCCAGAAATTAAATGGATCCCCAGAGCTGGAAAAGAAAAATGAAAATTAAAAATATCCCCAGAAAGAGAATGGTTTCCCAGAAATGGAGTGGATCCCCCAAAATGGAATGGGTGCCCAGGAATAGGATGGATCCTCAGAGCTGGAATGGATTCCCAGAGATGAAAAAGATCCCCAGAGCTGGAATGGATTTCCAAAATTTGAATGAATCCCCAGAGGAAGAAAAGATCCCCAGAAATGGAATGTATCCCCAGGAATGGGATGGGATTCCCAGAGGTGGAAAAGAAAAATGAAAATTAAAAATATCCTCAGAAAGAGAATGGTTTCCCAGAAATGGAATGGATCCCCCAAAATGGAATGGGTCCCCAAGAATTGAAAGGATTCCCAGAGCTGGAGTGGATCTCCAGAAATGGAATGGATCCCCTGAGCTGGAAAAGAAAAATGAAAATGAAAAAGATCCCCAGAGATTGAATGGGATTCCAAGAGCTGGAAAAGATCCCCCCAGAGATGGAATGGATAGAGATGAAATGAATCCCCAGAAACTGAAAGGATCCCCAGAGGTGGAAAAGAACCTCAGAAATGGAATGGAGCCCCAGGAAATTGAATGGATTCCAGAAATGGGATGGATCCCCAGAGGTGGAAAGGATGCCCAGGAATGGGATGGGATTCCCAGGAACTGAATGGATTCCCAGAGCTGGAAAAGAAAAATGAAAATGAAATAGATCCCCAGAAATGGAATGGGATTCCCAGAAATGGGATGGGTCCCCAGAGCTGGAATGGATGCCCAGAACTGGAAAAGAGAAATGAAAATGAAAAAGATCTCCAGAAATGGAAGGGATGCCCAGAAATGGAGTGGATTCCCAGGAATGGAAAGGATCCCCAGAAACTGAAAACACCCCCAGAGCTGGAATGGATCCCCAGAGCTGGAATAAACTAAAAGCCTTCAGAAATGCCAGAAACCAGCCCAGGTTTGATTTGCTGTGGGAATAATTTGTATTTATGATTTATAAATATTTATATTTATATAATACATATTAAAAATTATTCTATTTCTATAAACATCGATAATTCTAAAATAGAAATATTTTATAAAATAGAAATATTTATATAATAGAAAACATCTATTCTATTTTTACATATATACATGATTCTTTTATAAAATCTAAATATTTATAAACCAGAACTATTTATTAATATTTAACCTCTATCATTTGGGCTTGAAACACTCAAATCAAAATGAAGTTGCCCAGGCAGTGTATCCCAGCAGAGAGGAGGATTTTGGGGCTGCATTCCCAGGAAGCTCTGGGAAGAGCAGAGCTGCTTTAGCTGGAAGTGAGCACAGCATTCCAAAGGCAGGATATTCTCCTCCCAGCTGGAGAAAAACTGGATTTAATCTTTTAAACATCCCAAGTTTGACTGTTCATTCCTATTTCAATAAGAATTCAATATTTTAACCCAACAGCAGGACGAGGCAGTTTTCCCAGACATTCCCTGCAGGGAGGGCTCTGCCATGGATCAGGGGAGATCCCAAAAATTCCATAAATTGCCCAGACAAACCTTGGCAAAGTCTCGGGAGATCTCCCTGCCCCGGCCGCCGTCGCCCTCGTCGCTCCAGCTGCCGCCGCCGTTCTGGGGAGGGAAAAGAGCGCAGGATGGAAAGGGATCCTGGGGTTTTTGGGGGGTTGTTTTTAGGGGATTTAGGCACAAACACCCAGAAAAGCAGCTGCTGGATGAGCTGCAGGTGCTGGGAAAGGCAGGGAGGGGGTTGTGGCTGTGGAGTTCAGGGTCCAGGGGATGGCTCTGTCCGGGGGGAGGCTGGAGCCTGAGAACGCTGCTTTGGGTCTGGTTTGGGGAGATTAAAACTTCTGGAAAAAGGTTTAGAACTGAAATCTGAACCAGAATTAAAAACTTATGATAAAAAGCTAAACAAAAATTAATAAATTAAAGTTGAAAGCGAAATTAAAATGAAAAAACGAAAATTAAAATTAAAAGCGAAATTAAAATGAAAAAAGCTTTGAAAAGTATGGGGTGAATTGGAATCTATGAGTGTGGGAAATAAACACATATTTTATTGCTTAATAAAATAAACATATAGATAAATTATTTCTATAAATAGTAATATATAAATATTATATTTATTTATAGCATATAAATAATATATTTATTGTTTAATAGATATAAGTAAAAATTATATTATTGTTTAATAAGTATTACATATATGATAAATTATATATCTAATATATAATTATATATAGTAGATATATGATATCTAATATAACATATAATATGTATTATACATACTATATTATATGCATATTATATAATACATTTAATATATATAATATATTAGACATTACATATTATATAATATATTCTATATATTCTATAGATTATGTAGAATATATAGAATGTGTATTGCTCAATAAATATGATAAGTGATATTATTTTGCTATTTAATAATAATGACATGTGCATAAATTATATATCTAATATATAATTATAAATTAGATATATAATATATAATACATAATATATGTTCTATATATATAATATATTATATTATAATATATATTGAATATAATATATTATGTATATCATATAGAACATTATGTAGAATACGTCATAAAATGTGTATTGTTTAATAAATATAATTAATAAAATATATTATTTTACTATTTAATAATTAGTAAATATATAATGAATTATAAATTTAATATATATAATTATATATAACAGATATATAATATCTAATATATAATATAATATAATATAATATAACATAATATAATATAACATAATATAATATGTATTATATACAATATATAACATTATATTATGGATATAATATAATAATATATACCAATATATAATATAATAATATATACAACATATAATATATAATATATTATATTCTGGATATAATTATATATATAATAATATATAATATGTATAACATAATAATATAGAATATGTAAAATATAATATATAGTATATTGTGGATATATTATATAATATAGAGTATTATATTATAAATTATATATTATATATAAAATGTAATATATATAACATATAATATTATATCAAATATTATGTAGAATATTAAATAGAATGTGTATAATATAATATAATTATATATAGTATAATATACATATACTATATTATAATATATTGCATATTATACATTATATAGAATAATATCTCTATATATTTTCTATAGATATTCTATATTATATAAAGAATATGTAATATATATGATAATACAGGTATTTTATATATTATAATATATAAGTATTTACTGATATGATTTTATTATTTTATGATACACCCAGTTTATTACAGGGTGAAAAAGGGAAGAGTTTTGGGTTTTTAGCTGGAGGCAGGAGCCAAGGTGGAAGATTTGGGGTGAGGTTTGTTCTTCTTCACCTTCTCCATTTTCTGCAGCGTTGGGTTGGTTAAAAGAGCTGGAATGCAGATGCTGGGTGAACACACTCAGAATTAGTTACTGCTAAAAAGGTTAAAGAGTTAATGAAAGAAAAGGGATTTAAAAGAGTCTCAACTCGTGTGTTTTGTGGGGTTTTGGTGCTTTTTTTTACACACTCAGCTTGGTCTGTAGAGGGTGTGCTGAATTGTTGATAAGAGAATAAAAAAAACCAACAACCTGAAAAGTTCTGTTTGTTTCTTCAATTTCAACACAAAATTTGAGGGGTTTTGAGTTAAAGTGTCCCATCCTGGGGAGTGGAAATCCACCTCCCCTCCTGAGGAGCAGGATTCCAACCCCTCTGTGCCTCTGCTGGGGTGACATCCTGCACCTCCACAGTGCCACCCTTCCTTCCTGACCTCCAGGCCATCCTCCTGGGAAGAGCAGGAGCAGGAGGAGGGCAATCATGCCCCTGACTCCAGGAGGATGAAGATTTTCCACCAGAGAAATAGAAATCCCAGCTTTGCTGGGTTAAGGATCATTAAAAAGGATTCATCTGGTTAGGAGCTGTTCCACTTGGGAATCACCATGCAGGAATGGTCTCCAAAGGCTGGAATAAAGCAGCTCCAGGGGGATGGAAGGCCAGGATGACCCTGAAATAAATCCAGGCATCCTGAGAACATCAACTCCACCAAGTCCTGGTTCAGGGTGGGCTGGAAAAGGGAAGTGCTAAATCCACCCAGACAAACCCATGAACAGAAAAGGTTCCAGCACCCCAAAAGCACCCCTGGCAATTGTGGAGAAATAAATTCTGAATTCTGAAATAAAGCAGCAGCTCCAGGGGGATGGAAGGCCAGGATGACCCTGAAATAAATCCTGGCACCCTGAGAGCACCAATTCCATAAAGTCCTGGTCCAGGGTGGGCTGGAAAAGGGAAGTGCTAAATCCACCTAGACAAACCCATGAACAGAAAAGGTTCCAGCACCCCAAAAGCACCCCCTGGCAATTGTGGAGAAATAAATTCTGAATTCTGAAATAAAGCAGCAGCTCCAGGGGGATGGAAGGCCAGGATGACCCTGAAATAAATCCAGGCACCCTGAGAGCACCAATTCCATAAAGTCCCAGTCCAGGGTGTGCTGGAAAAAGAAGAAAGAGCCAAATCCATCTGGACAAACACACAGAGAGAAAAGGCCCCAGCACCCCAAAAGCACCCCCTGGGAATTGTGGAGGTGCTGCAGCACCCCAAACTCCCAGCATCACCTGGCTGTGAGGCTCACACTGAGTGAGGAAGATGAACAGCTCCCTAATGCCTGCTGATTGGGTTGGAGCCACTAATTGCTGCTGCAAAGTCAATTAGCCAGGGAGCCCCATCAGCTGAGAGATATTTCATGGGGGATTATTGCCCCTGGTCTTGTGTCAGCTCTTTGTGGCACAGGATCAATTCCCAGCCCTCTCCAGGCTGGGTTTGCTCACAGCAGGATCCATCCCAATGTCCTTTCTCCCTCAGCCTCTCTCTCTCTCTCTCTCTCTCCAGCAGAGATTAAACCCACAGATTTTTGGCTAATTATGGAAACATCCATAAAACTCCTAAAACTGATCACTGGGATCAAACCCATGGAGCAGCCAGGATGAGACAGAGGAGCAGGAAAAGGAGGCAGCAGGGATTTCCCAGCCTGCACCTTGCACACACCTTGCACATTTGTGCAGATTCAGCTTTCTGACCCTTCCCTCTGGCTGCTTCCTTTCCCTGGGATATAAATCCAGAGGCAGAATTTGCTTCCAGAGGGAATTCTGGTCATGCTGAGAGCTTATTCCACTCCATTTGAGGGCAGGGATGAGAAAGGAGAGGGATTAAAGGAGGCAATTCCCTCCCACCAGCAGGTTTGAACTTGGGATAATTCCCAGGAATGAAACTTTTAAAGACTCTGGAGAAGTAAAACAGAACACATTTGGGTTGTTTTCTAGGAAATAATAATAATAATAATAATAAAAAAAGGGTGATCAGGCCAGAGTGGCAGAGGATAAGCAGAATAAATCCATTTTCCACAGCTCCACCCTGGGATCTGGGGGGCACCTCCAGGGAAAAGGAGCTTAGGGCAGCTGAGGGCACCAGGCTTTGGCCATATGGCCACCAAAGCAGCAGGGACGGCTGTCACCTGCTGTCACCTGAGCTGGGCCAGCTGCTGCACCTCCTCCTGCTGCTCTGGGGAAGGTCTGGGGACATTTCCCACTGCCAGGGGACAAGGAGAGGGCTCTGTGCCACCAGAGCCTTCCCCGGGCCACTGATACCTCAGGGGCTACCAGAGCCCTCCCTGGGCCACCAGAGCCCTCCCTGGGCCACCAGAGCCCTCCCTGTGCCACCAACACCTCAGGGGCCACCAGAGGCGTCCCTGGGCCACCACAGCCCTCTCTGGGCCACTGACACCTCAGACAGCCCTTCCTGTGCCACCACAGCTCCCTCTCTGTGCCACCACAGCCCTCCCTCTGCCACCAGAGCCCCCCCATGCCACTGACACCTCATGGGCCACCAGAGCCTTCCCTGGGCCACCACAGTCCTCCCTGGGCCACCAACACCTCAGGGGCCACCACAGCCATTCCCTGTGCCACCACAGCCCTCCCTGTGCCACCACAGCCATTCCCTGTGCCACCACAGCCCTCCCTGTGCCACCACAGCCATTCCCTGTGCCACCACAGCCATTCCTGTGCCACCACAGCCCTCCCTGTGCCACCACAGCCATTCCCTGTGCCACCACAGCCATTCCCTGTGCCACCACAGCCATTCCCTGTGCCACCACAGCCCTCCCTGTGCCACCACAGCCCTCCCTGTGCCACCACAGCCATTCCTGTGCCACCACAGCCCTCCCTGTGCCACCACAGCCATTCCCTGTGCCACCACAGCCATTCCCTGTGCCACCACAGCCATTCCCTGTGCCACCACAGCCATTGCCTGTGCCACCACAGCCATTCCCTGTGCCACCACAGCCATTCCCTGTGCCACCACAGCCCTCCCTGTGCCACCACAGCCCTCCCTGTGCCACCACAGCCATTCCCTGTGCCACCACAGCCATTCCCTGTGCCACCAGAGCCCTCCCTGTGCCACCACAGCCCTCCCTGTGCCACCACAGCCCTCCCTGTGCCACCACAGCCATTCCCTGTGCCACCACAGCCCTCCCTGTGCCACCACAGCCATTCCCTGTCCCACCACAGCCATTCCCTGTGCCACCACAGCCATTCCCTCTGCCACCAGAGCCATTCCCTGTGCCACCACAGCCATTCCCTCTGCCACCACAGCCCTCCCTGTGCCACCACAGCCATTCCCTGTGCCACCACAGCCATTCCCTGTGCCACCACAGCCATTCCCTCTGCCACCACAGCCCTCCCTGTGCCACCACAGCCATTCCCTGTGCCACCACAGCCATTCCCTGTGCCACCAGAGCCATTCCCTGTGCCACCACAGCCACTCCCTGTACCACCACAGCCATTCCCTGTGCCACCACAGCCATTCCCTGTGCCACCACAGCCCCTCCCTGTGCCACCAGAGCCCTCCCTGTGCCACCACAGCCATTCCCTGTGCCACCACAGCCATTCCCTGGGCCACCACAGCCATTCCCTGTGCCACCACAGCCATTCCCTGTGCCACCACAGCCCTCCCTGTGCCACCACAGCCATTCCCTGTGCCACCACAGCCATTCCCTGTGCCACCACAGCCCTCCCTGTGCCACCACAGCCCTCCCTGTGCCACCACAGCCCTCCCTGTGCCACCACAGCCATTCCCTGTGCCACCACAGCCCTCCCTGTGCCACTGCCACCTTGGGCAGCACCTGAGCCCCCCAGCTGGCCCCTGCCCAGTGCCAGGTGCAGCTCCAGCTCCAGGAGCCCCTTTTGGGATCCCTGCCCAGCCCTGGAACACCTGAGCAGAGCCAAGCCCAGGTGGGCACAGCAGCTCTGGAGTTAACCCCTGAGCTGCCACGCTGACCAACACTTCCCATCCTCTGCAGGACAAAAACCTTCCAGAGCACAGGAGTGGGAACTCCTCCTGGGAAAGCCAGGCTCAGCCTGCAGCCCCTCACTTGGCACAGGGGTTTTACAGGGGTTTTTGTAGAGTTTTTTAGGTTTTTTAAAGCCAGGAGTCTGCTGAAATCCCCACCTGGGGATCAGCCCTCCCCTGCCCTGTGGGTTGAATCAATGAAAAGTGCAGCAATTTCAGGATTATCAGGGAATCCACAGAAATTCCTTTTGTGGGCAGAGTTAAGCCTTAGGAAGTGAAACAGATGCTCTGAGAAAGAAAACTGTTGTAGAACAAACGCTGATAAGATCAGGGCTGCTGCCCCGAGCTGCAAGTTCTCAGGCAGGGAGAGCCAAGGGGTAATTACTGCCCACAGCAGCTCCCTGGAATGGGAACCCAGCCTTGCTAATAACACAGCTCAATTCAGCAGCCCCCAGCTTCAAAGGCAGCCCCTGAAAACATCTGAGTGATTTCAGGAATGGCAGGGAGGATGGGCAAGGGAAGGGCTGAGCTTTAACCATTCATTGCTTTTTTTTTTTTGTTTTAATGAAGTTCCTTTCACGTGGTCCCAGGAGCAAACAGGAACCTGCTGCCTCATCCTTGAGGAAAAGCTGGGCTCTCTTAATTCCTGCTGCTCCCAAAGACTCAGAGGAGCCAGGACTGATCTGGGGGGAGAAGAGGGATCCCCAGTGCCAGCCCAGAGTGCAGGGGAATAAAGGATTCCAGCAGCTGGCAGCTCCTGAGGGCAGCCTGAACTCCTCCACCAATCCTGCAGACCAATGTGGCACTGGAAAAACCCCACAGTGCTCTGGCTGCCTCCTTCTCCTGCCTCGGGATCCCAACTCACCTCTGGGGCTCTGCAGGGGAGGAGCTGGGGCTCCTCTGAATTTCCATTTCCCTTTCCTTTCCTTGGGAATCCTCTGAATTTCCATTTCCCTCTCCTTTCCTTGGGAATCCTCTGAATTTCCATTTCCCTCTCCTTTCCTTGGGAATCCTCTGAATTTCCATTTCCCTTTCCTTTCCTTGGGGGATCCTCTGAATTTCCATTTCCCTTTCCTTTCTTTCAGGAATCCTCTGAATTTCCATTTTCCTCTCCTTTCCTTTTTCCTTTCTTTCAGGAATCCTCTGAATTTCCATTTTCCTCTCCTTTTCTTAGGGAATCCTCTGAATTTCCTTTCTTTTCCTTTTTCCATTCCTTTCCCTTCCCTCCCTCCCTTCCTATTCCTTCCTTCCCTTCCCCTTTCCTTTCCTTGGGAATCCTCTGAATTTCCATTTCCCTTTCCTTTCCTTGGGAATCCTCTGAATTTCCATTTCCCTTTCCTTTCCTTGGGGGATCCTCTGAATTTCCATTTCCCTCTCCTTTCCTTGGGAATCCTCTGAATTTCCATTTCCCTTTCCTTTCCTTGGGAATCCTCTGAATTTCCATTTCCCTCTCCTTTCCTTGGGAATCCTCTGAATTTCCATTTCCCTCTCCTTTCCTTGGGAATCCTCTGAATTTCCATTTCCCTTTCCTTTCCTTGGGAATCCTCTGAATTTCCATTTCCCTTTCCTTTCCTTGGGAATCCTCTGAATTTCCATTTTCCTCTCCTTTCCTTTTTCCTTTCTTTCAGGAATCCTCTGAATTTCCATTTTCCTCTCCTTTTCTTAGGGAATCCTCTGAATTTCCTTTCTTTTCCTTTTTCCATTCCTTTCCCTTCCCTCCTTCCCTTCCTATTCCTTCCTTCCCTTCCCCTTTCCTTTCCTTGGGAATCCTCTGAATTTCCATTTCCCTTTCCTTTCCTTGGGAATCCTCTGAATTTCCATTTCCCTTTCCTTTCCTTGGGAATCCTCTGAATTTCCATTTCCCTTTCCTTTCCTTGGGAATCCTCTGAATTTCCATTTCCCTTTCCTTTCCTTGGGGAATCCTCTGAATTTCCATTTCCCTTTCCTTTCCTTGGGGGATCCTCTGAATTTCCATTTTCCTCTCCTTTCCTTTTTCCTTTCTTTCAGGAATCCTCTGAATTTCCATTTTTCTCTCCTTTTCTTAGGGAATCCTCTGAATTTCCTTTCTTTTCCTTTTTCCATTCCTTTCCCTTCCCTCCCTCCCTTTCTTCCTTCCTATTCCTTCCTTCCCTTCAGTTTTCCTTTCCTTTCCTTCTCCTTTCCTTTCCCTTTCCCTTCTCACATTCCTCATTTCCAAACTGGAAATGTGGGATTTGGGGCCTGGAAATCTGGGATTTATTTCTTCCCACATTCCTCATTTCCAAGCTGGAAATTTGGGATTTCTTCTCACATTCCTGATTCCCAAGCTGGAGCCTGGAAATCTGGAATTTATTTCTTCACACACTCCCAATTTTCAAGCTTGGCCCTGGAAATCTGGGATTTCTTCATTCTCACATTCCTGATTTCCAAGCTGGAGCCTGGAAATCTGAGATTTATTCCCATATTCCTGATTCCCAAACTGGAGTCTGGAAATCTGGGATTTATTTCTTCTCACATTCCTGATTTCCAAGCTGGAAATTTGGGATTTATCCATTTTCACACTCCTGATTTCTAAGCTGGAGCCTGGAAATCTGGGATTTCTTCATTCTCACATTCCTCATTTCCAAGCTGGGGCCTGGAGATCTGGGATTTGGGGCTCCAGGAATGCTCCAGGAGCAGGGCAAAGGACTGGTGAAAGAAGCTGAAAAAGCAAAGCCTAATCCATGAATGATTTTGGAAACAAACTGGAGGATCTGTTTTTATCCTGCATTTTCTGGATATTAAAGACAGAGAGCAAAGCCTAATCCAGGAATCATTTTGGAGAATCTGTTCCATCCTGGATTTTCTGGATATTAAAGAGAGAAAGCAAAGCCTAATCCAGGAATGATTTTGGAAACAAACTGGAGGATCTGTTTTTATCCTGCATTTTCTGGATATTAAAGACAGAGAGCAAAGCCTAATCCAGGAATCATTTTGGAGAATCTGTTCCATCCTGGATTTTCTGGATATTAAAGAGAGAAAGCAAAGCCTAATCCAGGAATCATTTTGGAAACAAACTGGAGAATCTGTTTTTATCCTGGATTTTCTGGAGCAAAGCCTAATCCAGGAATCATTTTGGAAACAAACTGGAGAATCTGTTCCATCCTGGGTTTTCTGGATATTAAAGAGAGAAAGCAAAGGAAAGAGCTCATCCCTTTCAAAACTGCCTGGATATTAAAGATTCCAAGGGATGAAGAGCTCCCCAGTCAATTCTCTCCCTTTCCTGGCCCTGGTTTGATTCCCCAGCTCTGAACTGGGAATCAGCAGCTCCACCTGGACCCCAACCACAGATCCAAGCCACTCCACCTCCAAAATCCTTGGGACAATCCTTTTCCTGCCCCCTTTTCCCACTGTTCTCCAGAGCTGCCCCTGCTATTCCTTTGTAACTCACTCCTGAACCTGTTGCCCGTGGATTCCTGCCACTCCTGCTCTTCCCAGCAGCCAAAGTGCTTTTATTTGAATTTTTCCTGCTTCAGCAGCAAAATATTTTTCCTTCCCAGCAGCAAAAGTGGTTTTATTGGAGTTTATCCCGGGCACTTTGGGCTCCTGGATTGAAGTGGCTTCCCAATGGGCCAAAGCCCATTGTGCCAACCCTGGAATGATGTTTCACTCCATTTTTTTCCCCTCTTGCACACAAGGCCTGGCCAGAGTGACCAGTGAGATGTGCCAACAGGAGGGAGAAGCACCAGCTGGGCAAAGGAACAAGACCAGCCCCAGACTAAGCCGAGCTTATTTGGCTTTTTAAAGACAGAGATTCCTTAAGCCCTGAGCCCTGCTCCTTCTGCCCACCCAGAGGAATTGTCACCACTCCCACCCAGTAAATTCTGAGGCCCCTGAGTGACAAACCCACCTCATCTGAGCAACTCCCTCTCCTGGGCCCTGCCCCTTGGAGAAAACCCAGCAGCCAGGGCTTCCCTGGGGGGTTTAGAGCCCAGAGCTGCTCCCTGAGGAGCTGGGGAGGGACAGACCCCAGGGACCACTGCAATCCCACTGCCACAAAGGAAACCATTCCACCACCCCCTGGCTCTCAGCTGCAAGGAGCAGCAATTCTTCACTCAAAGGTGGAACTGACCTCCCACCAGGCAGCAGCAGCTGCTCCTTGCTGCCCTTGCCCTCTCCTTTCCTTTTCTCTCTCCTTTCCTGTTTCCTTTCTCCTTTTTCCTTTCCCTTCTCCTTTTCCCTTTCCCTTCTCCTTTTCCCTTTCCCTTCTTCTTTCCCCTTTCCTCTTTCCTTTTTACTTTTCCCCTTTCCTTTTCTCTCTCCTTTCCTATTTCCTTTCTCCTTTTTCCTTTCCCTTCTCCTTTTCCCCTTTCCTATTTCCCTTCTCCTTTTTCCTTTCCCTTCTCCTTTTTCCTTTCCCTTCTCCTTTTCCCTTTCCCTTCTCCTTTTCCCTTTCCCTTCTCCTTTTCCCTCTCCCTTCTCCTTTTCCCTTTCCCTTCTCCTTTTCCCTTTCCCCTTTCTTTTCCCTTTCCCTTTCCATTTTCCCTTTCCCTTCTTCTTTCCCCTTTCCTCTTTCCTTTTTACTTTTCCCCTTTCATTTTTCCTTTTCCTCTTTTCTTTTTCCCTCTCCTTTTCCCTTTCCTCTTTTCTTTCCTTTTCTCCTTTTCCCTTTCCTCTCTCCTTTCCCCCTTCCCTTCTCCTTTTCCCTTTCCCCTTTCCCTACTCATTTCTCCTTTTCCCTTCCCCCTTTCCTTTCTTTTCCCTTTTCCTTTCCATTTTCCCTTTCCCTTCTTCTTTCCCCTTTTCCCTTTCCTCTTTTCTTTCCTTTTCTCCTTTTCCCTTTCCTCTCTCCTTTCCCCCTTCCCTTCTCCTTTTCCTTTTCCCCTTTCCCTACTCATTTCTCCTTTTCCCTTCCCCCTTTCCTTTCTTTTCCCTTTCCCTTTCCATTTTCCCTTTCCCTTCTTCTTTCCCCTTTCCTCTTTCCTTTTTACTTTTCCCCTTTCCTTTTTCCTTTTCCTCTTTTCTTTTTCCCTCTCCTTTTCCCTTTCCTCTTTTCTTTCCTTTTCTCCTTTTCCCTTTCCTCTCTCCTTTTCCCCTTCCCCTTTCTTTTAATTTCTTTCCCTTTTCCCTTCTCCTTTCCTTTCCCCTTTCCTTTCCTTTCCCCTTTCCTTTCCTTTCCTTTCCTTTCCTTTCCTTTCCTTTCCTTTCCTTTCCTTTCCTTTCCTTTCCTTTCCTTTCCTTTCCTTTCCTTTCCTTTCCTTTCCTTTCCTTTCCTTTCCTTTCCCCTTTCCCCTTTCCCCTTTCCCCTTTCCCCTTTCCCCTTTCCCCTTTCCCCTTTCCCCTTTCCCCTTTCCCCTTTCCCCTTTCCTCCCCTCCCCTGGAATACAAAGCCCTCTGGCTCCCAGGATCAGGTCACATCCCCCAGCACTCAAAAATCCACAATTCCAAGTTCCCAAAGCTCTGACAAGAAGTAACTCCAGTGAGGTATTAAATGACCAAACCACCAGATTTCCCCCA